>NC_134363.1:161981065-162318565 GCF_048569485.1 Anomaloglossus baeobatrachus | reverse complement strand
CCCTGGCTAGTGAGTGAGCAGGTGACAGACACTAGCCGCACCGCTGCACTGAAACAAGACACCAGGGAAGGAAGACAGACAGGGGGAAAACACCATAATAGCTTGCTGCAGTCAGAACCAAGACTGCAGCCACACCAGCAACTTCAAGAGATGGAGCTCCTCGCTCCTCCAAGACCAGAACCCTAATGAATCAAGAATAACCAGCACCCTCTGCTGGTAGCATAAGGTATATAAAGGAACTGGGAGAGGTCACAAACCGGAAACACCTGATCAGAAGTCTGAGGCTACTGCAAATCAAACTGACATTAACCCTCTCTATGCCAGAAAGAATACTACATTTAAATTATAGAGTCTCACCAGGTAAAGTGAGCCTCAAACCTAGAACTTGTCACCAATCTCTTGCAGGAGAGAGACGACCCTGACAATAGTGCTGCTATTTCCAAAATTATATATTTGCTTTCCGTTCAGTTGACCATGTTGTCACTTTTTTTTATTGCTGTCTGTTTCGGTGGTTTTTTTGTTGTCTTTTATTTAGGTAATAGCTGATACACTGAGGATTGGGAGAAATATCCATTATCCAGTAAAGCAAAGTATCCACTATACATGCAGTATATATCATTTATAAATATATTCTCTACTCTTGGGTAGCTTTTATAGGGTGGAATTTATACTTTTGTTGTTAATGATGTCAGCGAGAACATGAACCGTAGAATGCAGAAACTTCCATTTTCCTCTTATCTTTATTGGTTCTCAGATAAGCGGTTCACTGGTGACAATAAAGTGTAAGGAGAGTAATCAGCTGATAAACACAGATCAGTATAAAACTTCAAAATCATTTTCTTTGATAGGCAAATATGCAACCAATCATTTTTGCCAGATTCGATCCTCACTACAGTCACCATTTGGATGCACTGAAAAAGTATTGTGATGATTGTCACAAGGTGGCGCTAGACACTACTAGTATGTAATAAATAAAGAGGTAGTCAGACAGATCATAAACCAGGAGGACATGACAGAACACAGGGGGGGGGCAGACAGAGACGAGGTCGAGATACAAGCTAAAGGTCAGGGTTCCAGGAGAGTATATACAAGATACAGGGAGTAGGTGAGGACGCGGTCAGGAGGAAGTCCGAGGTCAGAAGCCAGGAAGTCACAACAGAAACAGGGGAGGACAAGCAGAGACAGGTAAACAGCAGTCCAGAGTTGAGAGACCAAGATCTGAAAACTGAGCACCACGGGAGCCAACAGCACAACTAAAACCAGGAAGTATGACTGGAGGCATCCCGAGCTAACACGCTCCATAATAAAGCAGAGCAATTATTGGGAACAAGAGGCATCTGTGAGAGCACCTTCCAGGACCAGCGTGAAACCCAGTGCTTGTGAAAAAACTAGCAAAGAATTCATCCTGCAAAACGCTCTGCACCATAAGCAACATATACCGACTCTGCAGGACAGCATGGCAGAACAATACAGAATGTTCTGCACAACGGAATTGTGACAAGTATATTTAAAGGGAATCTGTCAGCAGGTTTTTGATATGTAAGCTGAAGACAGAATGCTACATGGCTAAAACATAGAATGCAGGGATGGCTGTGTTGTCAAGGTCCAATATGTTGTTTATTTGCTGTTTGTTTGAGCATCAGGACTTTGGCACCTCACTGTCAATGTACCATCTCTATAGAGAGCCTGGAGTGGGGCGGGGTTAGCTTTCTCAGCTCTGCTGCATTGCTACATCTAAAAATTCTGGTTGTGTTAGAACGGCTGCACCCAGTAATCTAAGTGATACATCATTGGATTCAGAATTTCTTTGTCTACTTCATGCTGCTCTCAGTTTAGGTAGCAAAAACCTGCTGACAGATTCCCTTTAAAAAACAGAATTTTTTAGCAAGTGCCATCTTTTTATAATTTCTGAACTGTTGGCAACTCTGTCCCCAAATTTAGGTTAAACTTTACATTTTGCTTTTTAACCATGATATTCAACTAACTAAATAAACAAGATGAGTAGTACATTACAGGACAGGTTAATAGTAATGCATTATTAAGAAAAAAGGGAAACTTCAACTCAGCCGTTTACTCTTCAATGATAATGTGACAGTTCTGGCATCCATAATAAGGAAATAATTGCATGTCTGGGGAAGGAAAGATAGTTAGGAGCGTCACATCATGCAAATGAGACCGTCCGTGGTTTTCAAAGATCAATAAAACGTTATCCTGAAAGCCATCAGGAGATATGAGACAAAAGTGGAGAAGCCATCTATAGTGCAACATGATAAGACACACCTGCTGTCTATATATAGGCTCTGGAAAGTGCATTTATTCCAATGGATATTTCTATGGAAAATTCACAAAGAAAACATGGTATATAAGAAAGGTCAGATGTATTCTATCGCTGCACTATTGTTATGCACCATAGATTTTATTTCTTATAAGGTGATACATGGATTTAATCCTGCATTTGTGAGACGGTTCAAAAGGACTGTTGGGTGTTCGGTTGCTCCTTTAAATAAATTGGACAGAGAAGTGTCGTGGGCGGAGGAGGGGACGCTGCGCTCTCCCACTGCTCGGGTCCAGCCGCTGCTGCTTGGTGGTGGCTCGAGCGGTGGGCCGGATCCCGGGGACTCGAGCGGCGTTCCTCGCCCGTGAGTGAAAAGGGGAATTGATTGAGGGGATTTGATATTGTCCGTGACGCCACCCACGGTTGTGGTGAGGTTGTGACACCACCGCTGCTCTGGACGGGGATCCCGGGAGCGATGACAGGGAGCAGCTAGGATGTTGTTTTCTCCCCTCCGTGGGTAGGGGGCTGGTTGTCCCGGGGCCCGGTGAGGGGTAGGGATGGATGGAAGGCGGGTTACGGGGCCTAGTGAGGTGCAGGGTCGCTGGGGGCAGCGCTGTGCCGCACGGCACGGTGGTACTCACTCAGCCAATGATGAGGACACAGTTCTCGGTAAAACACACGGCTGGATGGACGGGTCCCACAGACGGCTGCGGTGTTGATTCTCCCGGCAGGTTGATGGTGACTGCCTTTCCCTGCACCTTTGTAGTTTAAACGGTTCCGATGGGTTCCCACCGGTAACCCGCTTCCCAGCTTGGATATGGGCTGGAGGAGCCCCCTTTTGCCCGCAGGCTCTGGCCCTGGGAAACGGTTGCCTTAGCGGTGGCGGTGTCTCCCTCTCTTGGTTGGACTGTTGCCTTCTGTCGGGACTTGGCTGCTGGGAAACCCAGGAGGTTCCCTTCGCTAACGGATTTGGCAAATTCACGGTGACTCCTAGCCTTGCCGGGGTCCGCAAGCCCCTGCCAGATGGTGCTGACTTCTCTTTGTGTACCGGTCCGGTACCGCCGGGCCACCGCCCGTCCACGGTCCTTACGGTAAACTTGGATAGGCCACTCCTGTAGACGGTCACCACCGTCTGCCAACCTTGCTGATCCGTCCGGGCCACACACCCGGACCAACTTCAGTCTGCTCAACTGCTACTTTCCTCCTTCCACTTTCACTTCCCTAACTGATCTCACTGCTTTTCCCGCCTCCAGGACTGTGAACTCCTTGGTGGGCGGTGCCAACCGCCTGTCCCACCCCCCTGGTGTGAAAAAGAATGCAGATGTACACAATAGATAGTTGAAGTCAAGCTTTACTCACGAGGAGGCAACAAGCTTGGAGGTTACAGAACGTTACACTACATTTTCATACATTTAGGTCCAAAATAAATGTACAAACAGTAATGTGAAAGTCGACATAAATGTTTGTCCTTCACATATGAACTGTCACAATCCCTCTGTGCAGAGCATCTTGCACACTGGTGATGCTCTGCCACGTTCTCCTGAACATCAGAGCTGGCAGGGACATATTACCTTTGTGCAGAGCATCTTGCATTTGTAGATGCTCTGCTGTGTTTCTTTGAACACTAGCTGACAGGTTGTTTGACAACGCAGGATTCCATGCAGGTTTTGGGAGGTGCTGATTACTCAGGTGTTTCACCTTTCGGGTAATTGCTGTGTTTCATTACTGAGCATGCTCTCCCAGAACCTCTCCAGTCGTACTCTCTGGTTCTGGAGTTGTGCTGTTGGTTTGTGTTTGTTGTTGTGTTCTGATTTAAGTTTACCCCCGGACTGTTGTTTGACTCTTCTCTGCTCGCTCACTGTTTTTGTTGTTATCTCCTGGCTTCTGACCTCGGACCGTTACCTGACCACATCTCTGTCTGCTCCCTGACTCTAATACGTACTCTCCTGAAACTCTGACTCTTGGCATGTGACTTGACTGCGTTTCTGCTTATTCCCTGTGTCCTGTCATGTCCTCCAGTTTCCTGATCCCAGCTTGTCTGACTACCCTTCCGTTTATACTATCCGTAAGTAGTTACTAGCATCACATGACCAAAGAAATAATTTGACCCCAATGCAAATTCTGTAATAGGTCCCCTAACCTATCATGTGCCATCAATCCGTTCATGTACATCATGTGCCAGGTGCAAGAGGACAGATAACACATAAAAGCTGAACCAAATCCATAAACTAGAGACGCCAGCTGCGTTATACAGCTGTCACTAACTTTGAATGCCACTTATCAGAGCTAAATTAAATCCAATTTATCCCTGTGAGAGAACTGAATACATTTTGTTCTTATAGTTTCCGTCTTGTCTTATGACTAATGATCTCATAAGGTTTAGCTAATGCTTTTGGGCGGGGAAGTTTCACATTTCTGTTTACACCCCTACTTTTCTTATTGGTGCATAGTTCAGAGGGACCTTATCCTTTGTCTGTGACCCTATATAAACTGGTCACATGTACTAATAAAGGAGAATTCTTTGAGTACACCATAAACCATGTGTGCTGTATTGATTACCAGAGCACTCGTAAAACAAATCTTATTAATTTTGAGATCAAGAGGCATAGAATGAGAGAATGAGTGTATTTAGCTCACATCCCCTTATCCTTTCTTTGTTTGTGGCACTATATTAATTAGTGACATGTACTAATAAAGGAGAATTATTTGAGTACCCCATACTAAGCGGTGTGTGCTGTATTGATTTCCTGAGTGCTCGCAAAACAAATCTTATTAATTTGGAGTTCAAGAGGCATGGAAGGAGTGCATATTACTCACATCCCCTTATTCTTTCCTTGCTTGTGACCCTATATAAACTGATCACATGTACTAATAAAGGAGAATTATTTGAGTACAAAATATAAAGCATGTGTGCTGTATTGATTTCCTGAGTGCTCGCAAAACAAATCTTATTAATTTGGAGTTCAAAAGGCATAGAAGGAGTGTATTTTGCTCACATCCCCTTATTCTTTCCTTGCTTGTGACCCTATATAAACTGATCTCACTCATCACACTCTGGCCTCCCTTCCAACACTCTTGCACCCCTCCAATCTATCCTAAACTCTGCGGCCCGCTTATTCCACCTCTCCCCTCGCTACTCCCCAGCCTCGCCACTCTACCAATCCCTTCACTGGCTTCCCATCACCCAATGACTGCAGTTCAAAACACTAACCATGACATACAAAGCCATGCACAACCTGTCTCCTCCCTACATCTGTGACCTAGTCTCCTGGTACCTACCTGCACGCAACCTCAGATCCTCACAAGATCTCCTTCTCTGCTCCTCTCTTATTTCCTCTTCCCACAATCGCGTACAAGGTTTCTCCCATGCATCCCCCATACTCTGGAACGCTCTACCTCAGCACATCAGACTCTGCCCTACCGTGGAAAGCTTCAAGAGGAACCTCAAGACCCACCTCTTCCAACAAGCCTACAACCAACAATAGCCCTCAGTCCAGTAGACCACTGCGCAACCAGCTCTGTCCTCACCTATTGTACCATCACCCATTCCCTGTAGACTGTGAGCCCTCGCGGGCAGGGTCCTCTCTCCTCCTATACTAGTCTGTTTTGTACTGTTAATGATTGTTGTACGTATACCCTCTTTCACTTGTAAAGCGCCATGGAATAAATGGCGCTATAATAATAATAAATAATAATAATAATCACATGTACTAATAAAGGAGAATTATTTGAGTACAAAATATAAAACAGTATGTGCTGTATTGATTTCCTGAGTGCTCGCAAAACAAATCTTATTAATTTGGAGTTCAAGAGGGATAAAAGGAGTGTATTTTGCTAACATCCTCTTAGGTGCCACTGTCAATAGTAACTGAAACCTCTAAGTGGTTAGTCAGAGGTCGAAAGGACCCCTGCAAAGTAAACAAAGGATGTCGACGGCTTGTGGCTAGAGTTTGGTGAATTTATTTGAGCAGAATTTAATTGTCAGAATTTTACAAAAAATCTACATTCTCTGGAATGCAAATGTTGTGGGGTAATCGCTCCTTGTAAATTCAGCAAAATAATGGCCACCATTTTCCTGTTTTTTTAAACATTTTCTTGTAAAAAGAATAAAAAAAACAAACCTAATACCTACACAGTCCACCTTTTCTTTACCTTGACTTGAAGCTCTCGCCCTACGGTCCTCAGCGCCTCTTCTTACTGCTAGCACTCTAGGCATCTTCCGATCGCAACGAGGCCTAAAGCCTGCTTTACAAGGGACGACCGATCGTGCGATTTCACAATCGACCGTACCCGCCCCCGTCGTTTGTGCGTCACGGGAAATTGATTGCCCGTGGCACACAAAGTCGTAAACCCCCCGTCACACGTACTTACCTCCCGTGCGATGTCGCTGAGGGCAGCGAACATCCACTTCCTGAAGTGGGAGGGACGGTCGGCGTCACAGCGACGTCACACGGCGGCCGGCCAATAGAGGCGGAGGGGCGGAGATGAGCGGGATGTAAACATGCCGCCCACCTCCTTCCTTCCACATAGCCGGCGGAAGCCGCGGGATGCAGGTAAGCTGTGTTCATCGTTCCCGTGGTGTCACACGGAGCGACGTGTGCTGCCACGGGAACGATGAACAACTGGCGCCATGTTTCATAAATGATTTTATGAAACCTAGCGACGAGTACACGACTCATGATTTGTGAGCGATACTGTGTCGCTAGGAGGTGTCACACAGGCTGACGTCGCAAGCGATGCCGGATGTGCATCACAAGATTCGTGACCCTGACGATCTATCGCACAATAGATCGTCTCGTGTAAAGCAGGCATCAGACATGACTGCTTTTGCCATTTCAAAGGCAATGCGATGTTGTGACGCCAAGATATGCGGTGCAAGCTTACAACGCACTCTCTAGGCCCAGCATAAAAATGCCCAAGATATTAAAAAAAAGAGGCACCGAGGACAGTGAGGGGGACAATGAGCGGCGGCGGTGAGCAATGAGGTATTGTTATTTGTTTGTCTTTTCTACATCTTACCTTTACTGTTCTCTTCTGACTCCAGGGCATAATAAGTGATGTTTTTGCTTAGCAGAGAACAAATTCATTACAAATCAAATTTCCCAGTAAATTCCGTTTGATTTAGGGAATTCCAAATATCATTAGACAGCTCTTCTGCAATCATGGCTGGAGGCTTGTCGGAAGACACCATATCTGCATGATGATATATCTATTAAGCCCTACCAGCTCCATCAAAATCAAAAATAAAAAAGTGGCTCTGAACATGTAGATAAAAAGCCAATTTTTTAAAGTTTTTATTAACTTAGAGCAGTAACACATAAAATTATATAAATTTGGTATCTCACTTTTCACATAGTTGCAAATCGATGCGCAAAACCTGATTCTTATTTTATCTAATTGAAGTTGTATTATGTTTTATAATAGTAGTATATCATAAAGATGGTCATTGTTTTTCTATTTTTCTATCATGGCAAGTGTCCTCCATTATTGGGGGTATCCTACCCTGGGTTGCTGGTGGATTTCCTAAAGTCAGGAAGTACAGGACATAATTGGCTCCAAAACATAAAAAGTATCCTAAGCTCAATTTAGGCTATTAAGTAGTGATGAGCGAGCACTAAATTGTTGAAGTGCTCGGTACTCGAATCGAGTAGGTTGGAAGCTTGGATGGGCTCAGCTTGAGTGTTGTGCATAATGAAAGTCAATAGGAAACTCTAGTATTTTTCCAGAAAGTGGACAAACTCTGTCTCAGCAGAGAGTTAAGCATGTCAACAACACTCGCAACATTCTCGATCGAGTACTGACCATCTCAAGCATCCAGATACTTGATCGAGTACCGAGCATCTCAAGCACCCAAATAGTTGATCGAGTATCGATCATCTCACGCACCCGGATACTCGATTGAGTACCGAGCGTCTCAAGCTCCCAGATGCTCGATCAAGTACCGAGCGTCTCAAACACCCAGATACTCAAATGAGTACCGAGCGTCTCAAGCTCCCAGATACTCGATCGATTATTGAACGTCTCAAGCACCCAGATACTCAATCGAGTACCGAGTGTCTCAAGCACCTAGATACTCAATCCATTACTGAGCGTCTCAAGCACCCAGATACTCGATCAAGTACTGAGTGTCTCAAGCACCCAGATACTCGATCAAGTACCGAGTGTCTCAAGCACCCAGATACTCGATCGAGTACCGAGGGTCTCAGGCATCCAGATACTCGATCAATTACTGCGTGTCTCAAGTACCCAGATTCTCCATCGAGCACCGAGTGTCTCCAACACACAGATACTCAATTGAGTACCGAGTGTCTCAAGCACCCAGATACTCGATTACTGAACGTCTCAAGCACCCAGATACTCAATCGATTACTGAGCGTCTCAAGCACCCAGATACTCAATCAAGTACCGAGTGTCTCAAGCACCCAGATACTCAATCGATTACTGAGCGTCTCAAGCACCCAGATACTCAATCGAGCACCAAGCGTCTCCAACACACAGATACTCGATCGTGTACTGAGCATGTCAAGTACTAAGATACTGAACTGAGTACTGAGTGTGTCAAGCAACCAGATACTCGATCAAGTACCGAGCGTCTCAGGCATCCAGATATTCGATTGATTACTGAGCATGTCAAGTACCCAAATACTCAATAGAGTACCGAGTGTCTCAAGCATCCAGATTCTTCATCGAGCACCGAGCGTCTCCAACACGCAGATACTCGATCGAGTACCGAGCATGTCAAGCACCAAGATATTCGATTGAATACCGGGTGTGTTAACTACCCAGATATGCAATCGAAGCACCTGGAAGCTTCTGCGTCGATCCTCTCTAGTCAATCAGGCATCCAGATATTCGATTGATTACTGAGCATGTCAAGTACCCAAATACTCAATCGAGTACCGAGTGTCTCAAGCACCCAGATACTCCATCGAGCACCGAGCGTCTCCAACACACAGATACTCGATCGAGTACTGAGCATGTCAAGTACTAAGATACTCAACTGGGTACTGAGTGTGTCAAGCACCCAGATACTCGATCAAGTACTGAGTGTCTCAAGCACCCAAATTCTCCATCGAGCACCGAGCGTCTCCAATACACAGATACTCAATTGAGTACCGAGTGTCTCACGCACCCAGATACTCGATCGATTACTGAACGTCTCAAGCACCCAGATACTCAATCGAGTACCGAGTGTCTCAAGCACCCAGATACTCAATCGAGTACCAAGCGTCTTAGGCATCCAGATACTTTATCAATTACTGAGTGTCTCAAGTACCCAGATTCTCCATCGAGCACCGAGCATCTCCAACACACAGATACTTGATCGAGTACTGAGCATGTCAAGTACTAAGATACTCAACTGAGTACTGAGTGTGTCAAGCAACCAGATACTCAATCGAGTACCGAGCGTCTCAGGCATCCAGATATTCGATTGATTACTGAGCATGTCAAGTACCCAAATACTCAGTCGAGTACCGAGTGTCTCAAGCATCCAGATTCTTCATCGAGCATTGAGCGTCTCCAACACGCAGATACTCGATCGAGTACCGAGCATGTCAAGCACCAAGATATTTGATTGAATACCGGGTGTGTTAACTACCCAGATATGCAATCGAAGCACCTGGAAGCTTCTGCGCTGATCCTCTCTAGTCAATTTATGAAATACCATACACGCAAACCACTACTGAACTACCAAAACTGAAATTGAAATTTTAGGGCCAACAGTGTATTAAAACCCCAAACAACGTTGAAAATATTGGCAAAATAATTGGCCTAATTCAGTCCATTTTTTGTTGTTTCGGAACTGGATCTTTTACATGAGTTCAGAGAGACGTAAACATATATGGACAATATACTATTCTTCTAGTGGTTCTGTACTTCATTAAAAGTCATATTTTTATGCATTTTTTGGATCTTCTGTCATTTTTTTTGCCTTTTATTGCGTTTTTGTTACATTATAGCTGCTCTCCAAGGTTATAATATTATCATATCAGCAGCAGTTCTGCATAAAACCTTTTTTTACAGCCAATTTCCTGCATTATGTTAACATTCGAGATAAACTTTGCTCCTTTTAGTAAATTAATATTAGACATGGTCATTGGGAAAAAAAAATATGCAGCAGAGACCTAAAGCAAGAAAAAAAGCGATGAGATGCAGATAATAGACTCCGAGTATTAGTATCCTCTTTGTGAATATCATTAGGTATATGGCTGTTTGTCGTATGGGTTGGGTTGGACTTTGTAATGATAGAAAATTAAATATGACTGCTATGATGCGCCCTTGCCATATGGCCTTCATTCAAGTTCTTGTAAAAGAGGTTATGTTTTTTTTTCCATGGGCTGCGTGAAATAATAAGGGTGTGGAAGAATAAAGGCAATTCTTCAGATATATATAGATATATATAGCTCACAGCGTATAACGTCACCATACTATATGATCAGGAGGTGACGGTGATTATACCTAGTGGAATGGAGAATGTTGCAATCCTATAACTCTTTACGACCTTCACGAAACTAATCTTGAATACTTTCTTATAAAACCCTGCACAATTAGCTTAGAATGATGCCCATTAATCAAGAAGGAGACATATAACTAAGCCAAACATTGCGTAAGATGTCCATCACAAGACCGGGGCAAACTTTGCAGCCATAGTGCCTGTTATTCGAGACCTTGTGAGTCCATAATATGAAGAGGAGAGATTTTTACTTCTTGGCATTAAACAATGAAACAGGTGATAATTGCAAACCAAGTGGCGGTCTAACCCTTCACAGTTGCTACGAGGGGACTGCTGATAAGTCTTTGGCTTTGTATTTTTTTTTGTTTCTGTGGTAACGAATGTTACATCACATGAAAGCCTTATGTGTCTAATATATGTTTTCAAAATTTTGTGTTTGTTTGCTTATGGCAACAGTGTTTTACGAACGCGGGAAAGCAAAATGGCGGAGCCTAATGCGATATTCACAGCAACTGAGAGCAGAGGAGTGATAAAATTCTTGTTTCTGCAAGGAAAGTTCGTGAAGGATATTCATGGTGATATGTCACAGATATTGGGGGATCAATGCCCTTCATATTCCACAGATAAGAACTGGGTTGCCAAATTTAAAACGGGCCACTTCAGCCCCAATGATGAGGAACGTCCTGGACGAGCGAGAGTGGTTGTTGTTCCGGAGATGGTCGATGCTGTGCACAACCTCATACTGGAGAATCCACGTGTTTCAGCTAAAGCAATAGCAGATGTCATGGGGATTTTCTGTGAATGTGTTTGTGTCATTATCCATGAACATTTGGACATGAAGAAGTGATCTGCAAAGTGGATCCCCAAATGTTTGACAACAGATCAGAGAAGCATGCAAGTCAAAACTTCCCGGTCGATTTGTCAGTGTTTCCAGACTGATAATAACTTCCTGGATTGACTGGTCACTATGGACGAAACCTGGATTTATTTGTATGACCCTGAAAACAAAGAGCACTCAAAAGAGTGGAGGCACAGTGGAACTCCTCATCCAAAGAAGTTCAGGGTGCAAAAATCAGCCACTAAGGTGATGGTGTCTGAGTTCTGGGATAAGGAGGGCATGCTGCTAGTGGACTACCTTCAAAAGGGTTCCACCATCAATGCAAGGTATTACATTGAACTTTTAGACCAATTGAAGGCAGCTCTGAAGGCCAAAAGGCGCGGCAAGCTGTCCAGAGAAATCTTGTTCATGCAAGACAACACCTCCGCTCACACTAGACAAGCGACCACAGCAAAACTGGCAGAGCTGGGCTTCCAGCTGGTTGACCGCCCACCTTATTCACCAGATCTAGCTCCCTCCGACTATCATCTGTTTCTAAACCTGAAGAAACACCTCAAGGGTACCAAATTTCCCACCATTTCTGATGCCATGACTGCTACAGATGCCTGGTTTGAGGCACAAACAAAATCCTTCTTTTTGCTAGGCTTACAGAACTTGGAATACCAATGTAAGAAGTGTGTTGTCATCAGTGGAGAGTATGTGGAATAATGTAAAGTTTCATCATCCTATCTCGTTTCTTTCTGAGTAAAGCCAAAGACATCAGCAGCCCCTCGTATAACGGGGATCCCATTTTACTCCTTTAAAAGTGGGCTCAGTTTTGCTTCTTCATTCAAAGTCTATGGGCCCCACTTACCAAAGTTATTAGTCCAGAATTCAAGCTTTAAAAAGTAACAAAGTTTTGGCAAAGTTCTGGAAAAATTTTACAACTTTTGGCATTCTTAGTCCCTTTTCGCCCAGCTCATACAACACTGGCAGAGCTTGGGCGGGATCGGGACATGGCCCTAGCACCTTATAAAATTACTGTCAAGTGGTGCTGTTTGTTAAACAGCAATGGCGCCAGCAGCTAATCAAATTTCTGACGAGTGGCCATGTTTGTCACACCACAAATCATATTCCTGAAGGAACTGGTGTAAGATTTGAGGTAAGGGGTACATGGATATACACGTCACTTGTCCGACTCTCCTGATTCATTAATAAGCATGCACCTCTTAATAGTTATTCACTCCGATCTTGAAAGGAGTGCAAGGATCCTGATTCATTAACAGGCACATGCATCTCAATGAATGAGGAGCATGTGATTGGCATGCAATGTGATGATTGGCATGCATCTCCGTGTGCAACTCGCCACAAATCTTATTTCAGTCCCCAGTAAACAGCAAGAATATGATGAGCAACGTAGGCTAACCATCCCACCCCAACTCCACTACTTTATTGGAGCTAAGTGAAAATGTCCTGTGAATGTCAAAAGACCTAAGAATTTAGTGCAGCCTTGAGTTGCACCAAAATTTTGCAACTTTTTGAAGCTTTTTACATTAGAATTGGCGTAAAAGCCTGGATGAACATGGCGCTTTGACAATAAATTATCTAGGTCTGCAGTAATTTCAACTTATTAATACCAATAATTTGGTGTCTTGATTCTCCTTATACTGTAAGTGTGGAACGAGTGAGGTGGAGCTGATGAAGCCCCATTTACAAAGGAGCAACGAAACACAAATTGAAATGATAGAAAAAAAAGCAAAAATGTTCAACTCAAATCTACGCAACTCATCAAAGCAGAGTAATAAAGTCAATGACCTCAAAAATGCATCACCCACACAGCTCTACACATTATAAAATGCAATCACTGATGGTTCCACCCAGACAGTTAAACTTTCTTACATCAGAGAGTCTGTAGCTATTGCTGCACATTCATGTATATGATGGAAAGGATTAGAAAGATGGCAATAAATACTTTGGATAGGATCGTTGTCTGATAGTTCATTCTGATATATAATTTTCCCAATGCTAGATTGCTTGTCACTAATAATTACCTGCATTGCTCTGATTAGAAGAAATGCTCAGCTCCTGTGTTTGTCAGCGTTTTGTTGGCTCTCACAGGAAGTGAGTCATTAGCTGACCCTGAGCTACCATGAAAACACATTGGCGCCCTGTGATCACGTCAAAGGGTCGTCGATGGCAGCAGGGAATGGTGCAATCCCTGCCGCTGCTTTTTAAATCGCGCTGTCAGTATTTAACAACGTAATCTAAAGGGGTACCAGGCATGGGTGGATCTCCGATCCACCTGCGCCTTTTAGCCAAACATGAGACCAGCAGACATGTGCAAGGAAAGCAGCAGGCTCACCATCGGAACCGGTAGTAACTGGAGGTAGGCGACCAAGGATGTACGGAGGTAGGTGACCAAGGACGTACCAGTACGTCCTTGGTCATTAAGGGGGTTAATGAAAGGTTGCCTATAACTAAAGGCAGCCCATACATAAAAGACTAACATCGGCTGAACCCTGCTGATCTTTGAGTTTTACTGCAGCATGTTTCGTATGGTCGCATAAAATGGCTGAGACTTGCCAAAGCAGGCCTATGGGTGCGAGAAAAAAAAAATAGACGTCACATGGACCATCCTTATGTTGCCGTGTTTTTATGGATACATCACCATTGTGTAGCATAGAACACTATAAATGATTATGGAATAAAAGCTGCTGAGAAAAACGCATGTTATACAGATACTAGGCGAGAAAAAAAAATCACATACTCTCATGGAATATGGAATACCAAACGGATTTCACTCAGCCAACTTTTCTGGATGAGAATGGGACCTCTTTTTATACGCACGTGGAACGGAGCCCTAATAGTGATGCCCTTACATCATCATTGTGTGAGTGAATTAGGAAAAAGTTTAACAACTACCAATATGTAACTACACAACAAACAGTGCATTGCTCTAAATTATCTTTATGCTTGTAATATTCTTCTTACCTTTATGAGCACGGTGCATTTACAGGCTTAGAATATCCAAGGTTATCTCTATTGATAATAATCAAAGGAACTGCTTTGAGGATGGTTTATTATAAAACAATAAAATTCCCAATATAGAAACTGGTTGTTACGTAAAAAGACAAAGGCAATTTGCATTTGACATTTCAAAAAGATGAGATGGGGCGGCCTACCGGTACCGGGGTCATGATTCATGCAAGATGTTCTCTTCTGAACATCATCGAGAATGATCATGAGTAAAAAAACACAATGATTGGAAATAAATTGATCTATAAAAGTAGATTATAATAGAAAGTGCAAAAGCTTTACATTGAATAAGATTAAAAAATGAGTACTGTGCACAAAAAGGGACTATACGTACCGGCAATATCTGCCTACTATTGGCAACAACCAAGTTAGTCATACACATAAAGTTGAAGTCCTCCAATACCACCAAATTTAGCTGAACAGTGACATGATGCATTGTGTATTGTGACCTTCTCATCAAGAAGGATTGGAGATGTTGGATTTCAACATGCCCAATGTTTTGTTTTTGTGAAAACTCCCTGAAGTGTTTTTCAAAAGGGTTGTGCACTACTTTTACATTAGGATAGGTCATCATAGTCTGATCGGCCTGGGTCTGACACCTCGCACCCCCGCCAATCAGATGTTCTCAGTCCCAACGATGGCAGCAGGCTGCTGGAAATGCTCAGCTCTGGAGCTGCTCTAACTTCTGACCGTGCTCATGGCCAGGTACTGCACATCAGCCTCCCATTGATCTGAATAGGAGGCGGATGTGCAGTGCCGGGCCACGGCCATGATCAGAAGATGCAGAAGCTCCAGAGCTGAGCATTTCTGGCTGCATGCTGCCACCATCGGGGCCGAGAACAGCTGATAGGTGGTGGTGTGGGGTGTAGGACCCTGTCCGATCAGACACTTATTGCCTATCCTAAGGATAGGCCATCAATGAAAAAGTAGTGGACAACCCCTTCAATGGTTTAATCTATTCTCCCTATTGAAATAATCGTACCGTACATTTTAAAAGGTGAAATTACTACCTGTCACAGACCATGGACTGCTGTGCATGAGGTTTGTTGCATATCGTACAAATGACTAAAAACTGCTGATACTTTGTTCCCTAGTACTATATGTATAAAAATAGTTTTGTTGATATATATGTTTTAATTTTAGGAACCCACAAGGCAAACCACAATGTCTTGAGACTCCGTTGTGTGTGGTTTTTGCTTTGACTGGACATAGCAATAAGAGTTCGCGAGGACAGTGATAGGGAAGGTTCATGATCCTTCCGCAACGCCCAGAGAGAATGTAATATCGGCTAAGAGGATAAAGTGAGGTGATAGCAAAACGCTGTTCCACTACGCTAATAGGCTATTAGTAGGCTACAAATTTGCTGAAAAAGTCAGCTTACACACAAGAACCGTATATACGGTATTTGGTTCAGTTTGTTCTGCAACGTTCAAGAACAATCCCTCATTTGAGTGCTGCAACTATGACGCTTGATGTTCCTCAAGCAACGGAGCCATACTGCATTTGGTACTTGTACTGTTTAGGCTACTTTCACACATCCGGTTTGAGCCGTGCGGCTCAATCCGGCTGTGAAACCTATGCAACGGATGCGGTGAAAACACCGCATCCTTTGCATAAGTTTTTACATGCGGCCGGTCCGTTTTTTTTACGGTTGCGGCACGCTACTGAGCATGCGCAGTGGAAAAAACCGCATGCGGCGGCCGGATGCGTTTTTTTTCCGCATCGCGCCGCATCCGGCATCCATAGGCATGCATTGAAAATGCGCCGCAGCGGCCGGATGCGGCGCGATGCGGGTTTTTTTTGCCGGAGCAAAAAACGTTGCAGGGAATGTTCTATCCGGCCGCCGCATTTATTAATTTTGCCGCATCCGGAAAAAAACGGATGCACCGCAAAGCCATCAGGTACAATCCGGTTACAATGCAAGTCTATGGGGATAAACCGGATGCGATACCGGATACGGTTTACCCGTTTTTTTCCGGATTGTACCTGATGGGAAAAAACTGATGTGTGAAAGTAGCCTTAGAGAAGGTAAACTTCTGAACCTTACTTGCACTTCGATTGTCTTGTTTTCTAAAGACAAAACATTCCTTCTGACCTGTGTTATGGGAATACATGTTTACAGTAGAGCCATATGAAATTACAGTCAACTGAGTAAGAATATAAGCAATCACTACTGGAATCCAAAAAATACAAAAGGTTCCAATAGTAGGAGGTCATTGCAGATGACATTTATGGTCGAAGTTATGAAAAAAACCAAAAACATTTCCATGAAGATTTGCACAATTTTCATCCACACGCCGGAAAATTTTTCAGCACAGAAATTGACCTTCTTAGTGGAATCGGCAGCAGATTCTTCTGAAAATTTCACTCTTTTCAATGTAGAGTTGTGAAATCAATTTGCAGATACGTAGTAGATTTTTTTTCAATGCATGTGAATTACGCTTGACTTATAGGTTAAGAACTATTGATTTACACAATTTCTTCAAAAGCAAAAATTGTTCCTTGTGAAAAGAATACAGTTCATAAAGTAATTCATCAATGCAAGGTAATCATCCGAATTACGTCCCATTGTGACTTATCACAGTCTTCCTACGTATTGGGAAATGTGTACACTGCAGGTTCCTGCCCATGTAATTAGCTGACCTCACACGTAGATATTGGGACATGTACGATAAGCAGAAAAGATAGAAATAAATACTTTGGAAAATAGGAGTCTTAGAAACTTAATTGCAATGCACCTTACTCAATCTATGAATCCAATAGTTTATATTTACTTTTTTTTGTTTGCAGTGAATATAAGAAAAAACCTTTATTTTTATTTTATTATTTTTTTATTATTATTATTATTATTATTATTATTATATTTTTTATATTTATTTTTAATATATTTTTATTTATTTTTAATTATTTAAATTTTTTATTTCATTTTTTAATATTTTGTATTATTTTTATATTTTTATTATATTTTTTGTATATTTTTATTTTGTTTATTATTATTTATTATTAGTTCTTTTTTTTTCATTTTATTTTTATTTGACCAATTATTATTGTTATTTTAATGGATCTGCTGATTTGTTTAACAATGCTACATGAAACCTAAAATTATTAAAAATTGCTGTAATTTTCGGAAAAATTGGATTTAATAGAATTATATTCAGTTCATTTTCATTCTTAATATTGTTTTATTTTTTTTGTTATTTTTATATTGTAAATGCACATGTGATGTTATCCTAAAATTTTTGATGTATTTTATTCTTTGATATTTTATACAAAGGATCAGAAAATGGCTTTCGTGATGGTAAAAAATATCCGCAAAAAAATAAAATAAAAAAAACTACATGTGACCATACTTATATATTTTATGGACTTGGACATGACTAAAGTTAACTCATTAGGTGCCAAATACTTTGATTGTAAAAAATAGAAAAAACGCCAGCTTACCAATATGGGTATGGTTCCTTGTGGATTGTAGCTTCTATGGAGAGTTTTTTAGCTGGAATGGAATCTCTACATCCTTCATTATATTTGTCCACTGGACTCGGCATTTTCCTTACACCAAATACTTTGATTGCTAATATCTCCGCAATGAAGAGGTGAAGGGAGAAAAAAGTGTTATTCGACTCTGCAGCCACTATTAGGTCTCATTCACGCATCCAATTTTTTCACTTACAAGACAAATGGATCTGTGGCGCCCTGGACAAGCCAGGGGCCACAGGTAACAACACACACACACCCCCACCCCCAGCAGTTCACAGCAGTCATCCCCAGTGAGACCTGATTTCTTCCTCGGGTTCAGACAGACACACCAGGTGCGCGGAGTCAGGCAGATGGAGACGCCCACCCAGGAGTCTAGCTGGTCTGAGGCAGGAAACAACGCAGACAAGTCCAGGCAGAGGAAGAGAGAGGAGGTCTGCAGTGAGGCAGACGCAGACTGGGGCTTAGGTTGGAGCCTAGGTCCCTCGCATAGCCAGTGAGGCAGACGGTAGTGGCCATCTGCGGGAGCCGGGAAGACAGTCTTGGTGGAACCGTAGGTGGCCGGGGTTGGGCAGTGGCCCACCGGTACCGAACCGGGGAGCCAGCTGGAAACAGGAGCGCAGGAAGAGCGTACACGAAGGGGCAGGAAAGGACTTACACTACCAAACTGGGTCAGGGGAAAAACACCGCAGCCGCCTGTGGGACCCGTCCATCCAGCCGTTTGTTTGACCAGAGACTCTGTGTAAATTATTGGCTGAGTGAGTACCACCGTGCCGTGCGGCAGCGCGCTGCCCCCGCGACCCTGCACCTCACCAGGCCCCGTAACCCGCCTGCCATCCCAAACCCCTCACCGGGCCCCGGGACAACCAACCCCCCTACCCACGGAGGGGAGAACAACAACTGCGCTGCTCATCGCTCCCGGGATCCCCATCCAGAGCAGCGGTGGTGTCACAACCTCACCACAACCGTGGGTGGCGTCACGGACAATCAATCCCCAAAACCATTCCCCTTTTCACTCACGGGCGAGGAGCGCCGCTCAAATCCCCGGATCCGGCCCACCGCTCGAGCCACCGAGAAGCAAGCGAAGCAGTAGCAGTGCCGGACCCAAGCAGTGGGTGAGCGCAGCGTCCCCTCCTCCGCCCGCGACAGATCAATTGAGTAAGATACGAGTATCATCCAAGTCTTCCACTTACGAGACAAATAGATCAATTATTCTAATCAGTTGGATCAGAGTTTGATCAGAATGTGGTACCAGTGTCATTCGATTTTTAACACATTCTTCAACCTTTCCATTTCAACAGACCATGAAAACAGGACTGATGTCAACTGAGTGCGTTGCGATTTTCTCACGGACTCATAAACCCTTGGATCAAAATTGGATGTGTCTCCATGAATTTCCGAGAAATCACAGACCTGGAAATGGCCACATACAGGATCATAGGTAGGCGTGCTATCAATGAAGACCACAGATAGAACTTGTACGCGTAAATCGGAGATGTGAAAGAGCCAACTTTGTGGGTCTAACTCAACATGAGAAATTTGGTTAAAGGTCCTCTTTACACTGGCCACATCATGGAATATTGGCTCCCATCTCCCAGTCCCTATAATTTCCCAGTAATTCTTCTAATAAACTTTCTGTAATTTTGCTTCCAGATACATTTTCTGAATATTATTTTACAGCTGGTTACTTCTCCTACCCGCAGTTTCTACTTGTTGTTTGCTTTTCGAGAAGTCACAGCTGCTGATAATTCGCTTGCTGAGTACCTTTGGCGGCACAGAATCAGTAGACGTCAGGTGGCCGGCATCCAGGAAACTGGAGAATACGTACAGTTCATTATTGTAATCAGTATGCTCCTTTATTTGAGTAGTTGTATGATTAATTAATATTTGGTGACACCTTTAGACTACAGATTGTCATGGATTTTACCTTGACCATATGATGATTGTTTTTGCCAAATACAAGCAGTCAGTGTGTATCCAAGCAATCTTAACTAATGTTCCTTCCCTTAAATCTAGTGAAATCTGGCTTAGGAAATTGGATAGCCTGTTTGTAAATAGGAGTCTTCTTAATAAATGGCCACGCATGCAACAAATGGGCAGCTCAAATCCGTCAGTGATGAGCTAAAGGAGGAATGGTCAACCGATAGACCACCACCCACGATATACCGCAACAAGGCAGAAAAGCTGGGGTTGTCTTATTGACCATTGTTGGATCATTGTTGGTCTTACTGACCATTGTTGGACCATTGTTGGAACTAACTTTAAACTACTATATGCAATACCAGGTGCCACAAATGTAACCCATGGAAACCCAAACCCCGGAATACCTGTGCCGGCCAGTACACCAGCACCCTCAGGCCACACACACAAGCCGAACACCAGACTGGGACACTGCCTAGCAAAAGGTAAAAGGGATGAGCACTGATTGGATAGTAGCCACCCAATCTGTAGGGAGAGAACAAGCGAGGGGGAGGGGCCAGTGGTCAGTTGGGAAGTTGGTGGTAGGAAGTAGTGAGTTGAGTGAAGTGGAGTGAAGTGAAGGAAGGAGTAGAGGAGTTGTGAGGAGAGAGAGAAGGAGCCGAGAGCAAAAGTACAGAAAGACCTAAAGTAACAACGGAGTGCTGTAATAGGAGTGAGGGACTGAGGAGTAAGGAACCAGGACTCCAGGAACCATGGGTTACCTGTGGAAGTGTAGTACTCCAGGAAACGCGGGATGCCTGCGGAAGTCTGAAACCAAGGCTCACAGGACTCAGCGCAAGGCGGGGTACAGACCCTAGGACAGCGGGACACTTTATGGTCAACTGTTAAATCCGCCAGGCGAAAAGATCTCCAGGGTCCATTGCCAACCAAAGAGTCAGAAGCATCAGCAGCAAAGAGGGGACCAGGAATTGACCCCCTTAAATAGTCCAGCCTGCCTGCAATAGGACCAAAACTGAAGAGAAGGGACTGCCAAGCAGCTCTAGGCCACGGAAGCCCATTAACAACAAGTTTGCACAGAGGACAGCCAACCAAGGGCACAGCTGGCACAGAGAACAAGGGGAGCGGGAACACCTGTAACTGGCACCAGCGGGTCCAAGCACTGAAACCAAGTAAAGACAAGGCAAGTTAAAACTGCTATTCTGGTGTGGACTGTTTCCTTACTGCCTCCATACACTTACACTGACAGTTCCCCATTACAATCCCTATCATCGACTGCTGGGGCCAGTACCTGCTTGCGGAGAGCTCAAAACACCTAAGCTGCATCACTCCATCAGCCACAGCAGAACCCTGCAGCGGCGGCCCCAATAACCTGGCCAGACACCGCAAGTGGCGTAGTCGAGAACTCTTTTTATTTTATTCCCTTTTTATTTTTAATATAAAAAAGCAAAAAACAAGAATAAATATCATTACTTACAGCAAAGATGCAACTGCAGCTATATAGTGCCCAGGCCAAAAGACTTCTACTCCAGCAGGATGCAGCTAAACCCCCACTTAGTGAAAGCATCACAGGTGCAGGAGGAGCAAATCACATACACTTTCATGAAATGAAGGGGGCGATTGCTGGATGGTAAAACTGCACACTAGTGACTTGCATAGAGCGCTGTTCACACATGCAGATAACACAGTCACAAGCACGCATCCTATTAGGTGACGCCCATACTATTAGATCAGGCGGGCTGCCAAGCTGTACTGTACTGCGCACTACATAGGGACAGGAACTCTAATAGCAAGGCCTAACAAAAAGGGGCCTGGCTGTATCCTGTACAAAAAAATATGAGGTTTTTTTGTTAGCGCTATGGCCATAAGACAGAAGCCTATAACCCTCATCACGGGAACCTCATGCTTGTAGGTGCTACACTGTAGACTTCCATCTTATGGCCATAACGCTAACAAAAAAACTCATTTTTTTTGTACAGGATACAGCCAGGCCCCTTTTTGTTAGGCCTTGCTATTAGAGTTCCTGTCCCTGTATGGTGCACAGATGGAGTACGGCTTGGCAGCCTGCCTGATCTAATAGTATGGGCGTCATCTAATAGGCTGCGGGTTTGTGACTGTGCGTCTGCATGTGTGAACAGCGCTTTATGCAAGCCACTAGTGTGCAGTTTTATCATCCAGAAATCGCCCCCTCCATGTTTTGGAGGTACGTATGATTTGCTCCTCCTGCACCCGTGATGCCTCCACTTAGTGGGGGTTTAGCTGTATCCTGCTGGAGTAGTAGTCTTTTAGCCTGGGCAATATACAGCTGCAGTTTCATCTTTGTTGTAAGTAACCTTTTTATTTTTAACCCCTTTTTTTCTGAGGGCCGACCCCCCCCCCCCCAGTGTCATGGAACCGGGCATCGGCCGTGACCATGACTGATCCCTCTGCGCACCGCGTGCCCGGGACCGAGTACCCCAGGGCCCCTGGGGCATCATAATAGCTTGTGGTATGGTTGAACTAACTGCAAAACTACAGTGCTGTGTTCCTGCCCTTCCCACGATCCTGGCAATAGATACTGTGTTTCCCCAAAAATCAGACAGGGGCCAATATTATTTTTGTTCCAAAAAATGCACTAGGGCTCATTTTCGGGGTGAGTCCTATTTCTGGGGAAACACTGCTATTCCCTATGCACTGCTAAGTGTGCCCCCAAAAGAAGGCAGACACTCACCAGGAGAATCGCACGTACCAGACCCCAGACATATAGAGTTGGCAAGTGAATGTACTACTCTCACATACAGGTCTGTGTACAGTATCTGCCAGATCCTCCTGATTTCCACAACGGTCGCCCTCCCTGCTGTATCACTCATTCAGAATTCGTGAGAGCGGAGTGATACTGGGATCCGATGTGTGTGTGAGCGGAATGGCGAGGGACCTGACAGCAATCAGATGGAGAGCCCATCCACCGTCGGCACTTGACAGCTGTAGTTATCGGGGTCTTGTGAGTGTGATTTTTGGGAGCTGCTGTCTGGTTTCTTTTGGGGCTGACTTCTCTTTTTTGGGGATGAATTCTCTCTTAGTTTTGTCTTCTCTCTTTTTATGTTTTTCTTCTCTCTTTTGGGTCTGTCTTCTCTCTTTTGGGGCTGTTTTCTCTCTATTGGCTCTGTCTACTCTCTTTTGGGGATGTCATCTCTCTTTTGGGGGTGTCATCTCTCTTTTGGGGCTGTCTTCTCTCTTTTGGGGCTGTCTTCTCCATTTTAGGGTTGTGTTCTCCCTTTTGAGTCTGTATTTTCCCTTTTGGGGCTGTCTTCTCTCTTTTGGTTCTTTCTTCTCTCTTTTTTGTTTTTCTTCTCTCTTTTGGGTCTGTCTTCTCTCTTTTGACTCTGTCGACTCTCTTTTGGAGAGGACTCTTTTGCGTTTGTCTTCTTTTTTGGGGGGCTGTCTTTACTCTTTTGGGGCTGTTTTCTCTGTTTTGACTGTCTACTCTCTTTTGGGGCCATGTCCTCTCATTTGGCTCCATCTACTCTCTTTTAAGGGTGTCATCTCTCTTTTGGGGCTGTCTTCTCTCTTTTGGGGCTGTTTTCTCCATTTTAGGGTTGTCATCTCCTTTTTAGGATTGTCTTCTTCCTTTTGAATTTGTCTTTTCTCTTTTGGGACTGTCTTCTCTGTTTTGGTTCTGTCTTCTCTCTTTTTTGTTTTTCTTCTCTCTTTTGGGTCTGTCTTCTCACTTTTAGGCCTGTCTTCTCTCTTTTGGGGATGAATTCTCTCTTGTGTGTCTATCTTCTCTCTTGAGGGTGTCTTATCTCTTTTGGGGCTGTCTTATCTCTTTTAGCTCTGTCTTCTCTTTTTTGGGGCTGTCTTATCTCTTTTAGCTCTGTCTTCTCTCTTTTGGGGCTGTATTCTCTCTTTTGGCTCTGTCTACTCTCTTTTGAGGATGAATTCTCTCTTTTGTGGCTATCTTTTGGGTCTGTCTTCTCTCTTTTGCAGCTGTCTTATCTTTTTTGGGTCTGTCTTCTCTCTTTATTCTGTATTCTCTCTTTTGGCTCTGTCTACTCTCTCTTTTGGGGATGTCCTCTATTTTGGGTCTGTATTCTTTCTTTTGGGGCTGTCTTTACTCTTTTGGGGCTGTCTTCTCTGTTTTGACTCTGTCTACTTTCTTTTGGGGCCATGTTCTCTCTTTTGGCTCTGCCTCCTCTCTTTAGGGGGTGTCTTCTCTCTTTTGGGAGCAAGCATATTCTTTTTCAGGGCCGTCTTCTCTCTTTTGGGGCTGTCTTCTCCCTTTTCGGGGTATCTTCTCCCTTTTGGTAGTGTCTTCTCTCTTTTGGGAGCGTCTTTTCTCTTTTGGCTCTGTCTTCTTTCTTTTGTTGGTGTCTGCTTTCTTCAATGAAGGATCCTGATCTATTCTTTAACTTTTTTAGCTGCTTGGGTACTTCTTTATTGAACCGCAGCTAGAACTTATTTCTGGAGTAGGGCTTATATCTTAAGCATACTCCAAAAAGGTAAAAAATTACTGCTAGGGCTTATTTTGGGAAATCATGGTATTAACCTCAATTGGATTCTCACTTACCCAGTAGTACTTTCCATACCTACCTTCCCTATCATTAAAAAAGAGAAAAGGAATCAATTTCTTTTCCCAGAGAGGCATTCAACTTAGTAGTTGCAATCACTTTTAGTCATTTTAGGCTCTACATTTTCCTAAGAAAGTAGCCAGATAGCTGTATAGGTGCCTGAAGACTCATAAAATGACTAAAAGTGATTGCAACTACTAAGTTGAATGCCTCTCTGGGAAAAGAAATTGATTGTGCACACAGGGTCTGTGATATTTCCAGTGGGATGTAAGAGCTAATAACATGGGATGGAAGAGCTTATGACATGGGATGTAAGAGCTTACGACATGGGATGGAAGAGCTTAGGACATGGGATGGAAGAGCTAGCAACATGGGATGGAAGAGCTTACGACATGGGATGGAAGAGCTTACGACATGGGATGGAAGAGCTTAGGACATGGGACAGAAGAGCTTACGACATGGGACGGAAGAGCTTACGACATGGGACGGAAGAGCTTATGACATGGGACGGAAGAGCTTACGACATGGGATGGAAGAGCTTACAACACGGGATGGAAGAGCTTACGACACGGGATGGAAGAGCTTACGACACGGGATGGAAGAGCTTATGACACGGGATGGAAGCGCTTATGACACGGGATGGAAGAGCTTATAACACGGGATGTAAGAGCTTACGACTTGGGACGGAAGAGCTTACGAAATGGGATGGAAGAGCTTACGACATGAGATGGAAGACCTTACGACATGGGATGGAAGAGCTTACGACATGGTATGGAAGAGCTTACGACATGGGATGGAAGAGCTTATGACATGGGATGGAAGAGCTTATGACATGAGATGGAAGAGCTTACGACATGGGACGGAAGAGCTTACGACATGAGATGGAGGAGCTTACGACATGGGATGGAGGAGCTTAGGACATGGGACAGAAGAGCTTACGACCTGGGGTGGAAGAGCTTACAACATGGGATGGAAGAGCTTACGACCTGGGGTGGAAGAGCTTACAACATGGGATGGAAGAGCTTACGACATGGGACGGAAGAGCTTAAGACACGGGATGGAAGAGCTTAAGAACTCTGATGACAAATCTACAAAACTCTAGCAACAAATGCCTCTTAAATTTAATGTGACAAATGTGAAAATCAAAAGGTTCATAATCACAAACCTTTAATTTATCTTTTTAGCAGACTGCAGTCCCAAAATGCAAAGTTAACCTTTGTAATACAAACTCCGGCACCAACAAGATCACTGTCTACACAAATCTGCGTTTCTCTGTGTAGAGCGGATTGCTACGTTGGAGTCAAATAGGTCAGACATCGCATAGATACGGGAATTTACGAGGAAGTTGTATAGTTTATATTTACACAATGTCCACATTTTAAAAGGTGAATTGAATTCTGCAGAAATTACTGTAGAATTTTGCAACATATTCAGTGAAAAAGCTGAATGATGAACCAGTAACAATCCATCATATAAATGCTATAATCATACACAGTCTTAACTCCCAGCCTTGTAGTATATTTGACCTTCTGGACTAACCTCGCTAGTATATATGTATATATATGTGGATGACGTGATAGGCAGTATGTGAACACGGCCAACCGCAGGAGGAATAAAGGGGATATGTCATGAGGAAATGATCTTTTGTGTTAGGCATTTAAAACTTAAATTCACTTTTTAAATGATAATGTTCTTATATTTCAATTTTCCATATAATTATCTTTATTTAAAATAAAATCTAAAGTCTTGTAATTTTCACTCTAGAAACTTAATCTTATACTAAATTCATACTTCCTGTTCTGTACAGATGACTTTTCAGTAATTTTACTATAACTATAAACACGAATAGAATGACAAGAAAGACCTCTATTTACAGCACATAACACAGGATCCACTATGTACAATAGGAGATGAAGCTATAGACTCTATGTAGCTCCAGGTGATCACTGAACAGCAATGTCTATGAAACGTGTGGATTCCAGAGAATTCTCAAAATACAGGATTCCCATCAGAATTGAGAAAGCATTGCTGTGATTAATTTGCCTTGTATCTCAGCTCTGCTAGAACCTTTTCCAGTCACTACCAATAGGGATAAATGCACATCCTAATAAGCTTCTTTTCCTAGGCTCTAAGAATGTATTAACTTGTATTTCTGTAATTAAATAATAATAATAATAATAATAATACATATTATGCACAATATTTGCATATATTCTGCAGCAGGGCCAAATAAAAAGGGCGCTGTTTTAGTGGATAAAAAGTCACTAAATATCCACAGAACTGCATAAAATGTTCTTTATGATTTGAAAAGGAACCATAATATTGTATATGTTGTGAATTAATTGATAAGAATATATATATATATATATATATATATATATATATATATATATATATATATATATATATATATATATATATATATATATTCTTATATATATATATACACCAGTATATACATATATATATATCTATACCTATATGTGTGTGTGTATATATATATACCCTTACCTGGCAGCCAGACTGGCTTGCAAAGTCTCCTTAAGGAGAATAGTGTTCCCCCGTGGTCCCCACATAGCTTTCTCATGATCCAGATCGGACACCCCCATACTTTGCACTGACGAGGGGCAAGCACCCCGAAACACCGTGTTCCCCTTACCTGGCAGCCAGACTGGCTTGCAAAGTCTCCTTAAGGAGAATAGTGTTCCCCCGTGGTCCCCACATAGCTTTCTCATGAGCCAGATCAGACACCCCCATACTTTGCACTGACGAGGGGCAAGCACCCCGAAACACCGTGTCTGCAAATTGGGATTCTGATCTGACTTATATATCCTGAGTCATATTGCAAAGGATTGTTGAAAATCCACTTGTGACTTTTAGGATTGCTACTTCCAATAGGTGGCGCTGTGCTAGAGTTTGTCTCCTTTACTGGAGAGACAATTTGAATATTTCCCAGAGGGGCATTGCAGCTATAAGTCCCCTTACCTGGCAGCCAGACTGGCTTGCAAAGTCTCCTTAAGGAGAATAGTGTTCCCCCGTGGTATATATATATATATATATATATATATAGATAGATAGATAGATAGATAGATAGATAGATAGATAGATATACTGTATGTATATGTATATATATATATATATATAAATATCTTTTATATATATATATATATATATATATATAAATTATATAATAATATATAAATAAATATAGATATACTGTATGTATATATATAAATATATATATGTATATATATATATATAAATATATAAAAATATATAAATATATATATATATACAGATATATATATATAATATTATATATACATGTATATATTATATATGTAATTTTATATATATATATATATATATATATATATATATATATACACTTTTTAGAATCTTTAATGTAAACATTTCCATTACAGAAGTCATAAAATGGATAAATATGCTGGAAACTTTGCTACTGTGCAATCTGATGAGTGGATTGTCCCTTGGTCGTCTCCCCGGTATGAGTCCTGCTCTCTGCTGTTACCAGTAGCCACTAATCCTGGATAATGGCTCCACCTTGTGGCTCTGTAGGAAATGACAACTACAGCTCTACAGATCCGCATCCCACTAATTGGGCAAAAACATTCTACATACTTTCTTGCCATTTTGAAAAAAACAGAGACAGGTATCCAATTACTTTAATACTTTATTATCACTTGTTACTATTGCCGTAGACTATACACCCTGCACACAGGACCTCAGCATGTAGTAACCAATTTATAACCTTATGTGCAGGGGTTGCCTATTTTGACTAAACTGGTCCCCAAACGCTCTTAAAGTGAATCCGTCAATAGGTTTTTGCTACCTCATCTGAGAGCAGCATAAATTAGGAAAAGAGACCCTGAATCCAATGATGTATCACTTAGTTTACTGGGTGCAGCACTTGTGATACAATCAGAGTTTGTAGATGTAGTAATGTGTGGCGCCCTGGACAAGCCAGGGGCCACAGGTAACAACACACACACACCCCCACCCCCAGCAGTTCAGAACAGGATCTTACCGCTCTGCCGTCTGGTAGAGGTGCGCCTTGTGACCGCCGGAGGTGCCCGGCTGAAAAATTTGAGAAGCCGCCATCTTGGGCGCGAAAAGTCCCCGCTCGAGCGTCTTCCCGAGAAGTGGAGGCGCGAAAGCCAAAACCCCGCCCCTGTAGAGGAGGTGCCAGAGAGACACTAAGGGGGGGCGGATGGCGTCCGGCCGCATGTGAACCGCGGCTGTGGAAGCAGGGACGCCAGGACTCTGCCAGTATTTGGTTCCTGGAACACCGCTGCGCGAGATGTCCCGTCTGTCCGGCACCGCTGATGACGACGGCTCCGGCAGTCCGTCCGGCCGCAACGGGAGTGAAGCACCCATCCCGTTAGGGAATCTGGGCCCGTTCCTGGACTGGGGTCAAGGGGTGCTGCCCACTTCTTAGGGGCAGCATCAGGGCCAGGTTATTTGGGTGGGTGACTGAAGGACCCGTTCCGTTGCCATTATTAAAAGTGTTTTATTGCTGTTGCAACGGTTGAAGTGTTATGCCTCCCATAAGGGAAGTTGTATGAAAAAAAAAAATGCATGTGTGAAAATGTTTAAAAAATGTTTTATTCTTTTTCAGTTCGTGAAAAATAAAACCGGTGATGGACGGGCAGCCCGCGGACGGTCTGCATTTTACTAAGGGGGAATGTGGCGCCCTGGACAAGCCAGGGGCCACAGGTAACAGCACACACACACCCCCACCCCCAGCAGTTCCCAGCAGTCATCCCCAGTGAGACCTGATTTCTTCCTCGGGTTCAGACAGACACACCAGGTGGGCGGAGTCAGGCAGATGGGCACGCCCACTGAGGAGTTTAGCTGGCCTGAGGCAGGAAACAAGTTCAGACAAGTCCAGGCAGAGGAAGAGAGAGGAGGTCTGCAGAGAGGCAGACGCAGACTGGGGCCTAGGTTGGAGCCTAGGGCCCTCGTGTAGCAGTCAGGCAGATGGTAGTGGCCGTCTGCGAGAGCCAGGAAAACAGTCTGGTGGAACCATAGGTAGCCGGGGCTGGGCGGTGGCCCACCGGTACCGAACCGGGGAGCCAGCTGGAAGCCGGAGCGCAGGAGGAGCGTACGGAAGGTGCAGGAAAGGACTTACAGTACCAACCTGGGGTCAGGGGAAAAACACCGCAGCCGTCTGTGGGACCCGTCCATCCAGCCGCTTGTTTGACCAGAGACTCTGTGTGAATTACTGGCTGAGTGAGTACCACCGTGCCTTGCGGCACAGCGCTGCCCCCACGACCCTGCACCTCGCCAGGCCCCGTAACCCGCCTGCCATCCATCCCTACCCCATCACCGGGCCCCGGGACAACCAATCCCCTACCCACGGAGGGGAGAACTAACATCCAGGCTGCTCTCTGTCATCGCTCCCGGGATCCCCGTCCAGAGCAGCGGTGGTGTCACAACCTCACCACAACCGTGGGTGGCGTCACGGACAATATCAAATCCCCGCAATCAAAAACCCTTTTCACTCACGGGCGAGGAGCGCCGCTTGAGTCCCCGGGATCCGGCCCACCGCTCAAGCCACCACCGAGCAGCCGCAGCAGCAGCCGGACCCGAGCAGTGGGAGAGCGCAGCGTCCCCTCCTCCGCCCGCGACAAATGCAGTAGAGCAGAGAAAGCTAACTCCACCCACATCCCAACTTTCTATGTACATAGTCTGCAGACAGTGAGCTGCTTATCAGAGGAGGGGGTGTGGTTGGACTAGCGCTCACGTGAGCTATAGTCTGGGCAGTGACAATCTGCAAACATTCATTGTGTGGAGAAAACAGCACACAGCATAATAAGTGACACATCACTGAAATCAGTATCTTAACCCCTACAGCATTCTGTCCTCAGATTGCATTCTGCTGACAGATTCCCTTTTTTCTGCTTCCATTGTGTGTTTTGGAGTTTTATTTTATTTTTTGTTCTTCCTATGTTTATTATGTCCTGGAGTATGGAGAGGTCACATAGCAGGATAAGGAACATTCAATTTGTGTCGAATAATTTTGTTGTGAACAAAATTTCTCCGTAAACTCACCATGATTTGTTCAATTGGAATATTGGCAGATTCAATCAACTTTAACTGGTTGATAAGAGCTAGCGAAGTCCGCAGCATCGTAGAGTCTCAGACCTCACATCAACCATATATAACTGGGAAAGACTTATCAACAAATGAAAAACCTGAAACTAAGAGCCGGTAGACAACTGCATGTGGAGGGATGTGATGATGAATGGAGAAATGCACAGTGCAGCTCCATTGAATGTGCAGCAGTCGCTACAGAGTAGAGTTCCTTTGCAAAAGAATAGGATCTGTTCTGCAGCCCTTGGAAGCGGACACCAGGTCAATCAGGAACTGCAGGGGCGAGGTGCCAGAATTGGCGCAACTAATAGACGTGGCAATTCTGGGGTGGCTGTGGGCTGCAATTTTTAGGCTGGGAAGGGCCAAATAACCATGGATATTCCCAGCCTGGTAATACCAGGCCCTAGCTGTCTGCTTTACATTGACTGGTTATCAAAAATGGGGGGCACCTTATGACATTTTTTTTATTAAATTAAACCAGGCTAAAAACACCCTTAGGGGCACTTTACACACAACGACATCGCAAGCCAATGCTTGCGATGCCGAGCACGATAGTCCCCGCCCCCGTCGCAGCAGCAATATCTTGTGATAGCAGCCATAGCGAACATTATCGCTACGGCAGCTTCACATGGACTCACCTGCCTTGCGACGTCGATCTGGCCGGCGACCCGCCTCCTAATTAAGAGGGCGGGTCATGCGGCGTCATAGCGACGTCACACGGCAGGCGGCCAATAGAAGCGGAGGGGCGGAGATGAGCAGGATGTAAACATCCCGCCCACCTTCTTCCTTCTGTATAGCCGCAGGATGCAGGTAAGGAGATGTTCCTCGCTCCTGCGGCTTCTCACACAGCGATGTGTGCTGCCGCAGGAATGAGGAACAACATCGTACCTATCGCAGTCGCATAATTATGGAATTCCCAGACACTACACCGATGATATGATTACGACGATTTTGCGCTCGTTAATCGTATCATCTAGGATTTACACACTACGATGTCGAGTGCAACGCCGGAAGTGCGTCACTTTCGATTTGACCCCACCGATATTGTACCTGCGATGTCGTAGTGTGCAAAGTGCCCCTAAGTGTCACATGAAAAGTACTAAAGGGTGCAAATGTACAAACCCTGATCTAATCTAAGCTCTATCTCCTATATCAACTCTCCTTGAACAGCAGTGCACCGCGCATCATGCCCCAGGGTCTCATATAAGACACGATAATGTGATGCGGCCTGCCAATCACAGTAATGCCAGTGAGAAACATGGCTATGGCAGTACCTTGCAGGCAATCCCCACATGTTGATTAGATTAACAGCCATGAAACATGCAGGGAAGGGACTCCCTTGAGCACCTGCAATCCTCGGTCGAATACTGAGCAGTGCCAAGCATTCTTGATCACGACTAATAATTGAAAAATATAAAATTATAATAAATTATTTGTTAAAAATAACATTTTTCAAAATTACTCACAATCCCTTGAGTGATAGAACATTTCTGGGTCTAAGGGCAAAACTATCCTCCTTGCGGAGACTGACATACCAAGACGACATGCCAGTGGTGAGGAGACTTTAAGGGGAAATATGCGAATTGTCTCTTCAGGGAGGAAGGAGACGAACTCTAGTACCACCTATTGGAGGTAGCAATCCTAAAAGTCAAAAGTGACCCTTTAACAAGCCTTTTCATATGACTTAGGATCGTTAAAGGGTCACTTTTCACTTTTAGGATCACTACTTCCAATAGGTGGCACCAGAGTTCGTCTCCTTCCTCCCTGAAGAGACAATTAGAAAATTTCTGAAAACAGATTTTGAGTCCAGGGATACAGGAAGATCCAATTTGATGCATTTAACACAAAAATATATAAGATTTTGTAGGCTAGTGTAATTCCATAGATGGTCCAAGGCACTACTAATTTAAAGTACATAGGACGTACTGAGGTGGGTACCCTAAGGTACCCACCTCAGTACGTCCTATGTACTTTAAATTAGTAGTGCCCTGTTTTAGGATAGATCATCTATTGCTTACTCTAAAGTAAGCAATAGATGATCTATCCTAAAACAGGGCGGACATGATGTTCTAGTTAGAAACCCCCTATAAAATCACTAAATGTAATTTTTTGTGTTCCTATATCATCTACGGATAGCTTTTACCCTTGCGCTTTGCATGTGACAGGCGGTGGGGGTGCACAAGTTCTTTTTCTACCTAATATCCTCTGAGTAGTTCTGTAGAAAAACCACAAACCTCACGCTCCACAACAGACTCTATGCATAAAGTACACGAAGATGATCTACAAGAGATAACACCATCGCTGTGCCGCCTTTCCCCTAAGAGTTCCTCATGAAGCGCCGATTATCTCCAATTTCATCGCCTAACTGAAATTCACACAGGAAATAAAATCGTCAGTATCTTCTAAAAATATTATGTAGGCAGAGCGGTAAAATTCTGCATTTATTTTCCACTTTAAAAATAGAAAAATGTATAATATTTTTTCTAAAAATAAAAAAAAAATATTTCATCCAAACAATAAGTTCCTATTCATAAGTTGTGCATGACGTTAATCATGGGCCACCTTCTAAAATTCAGGGTTTTTTCCATCTAATGTTTCCATGAGATTTATAATTGGCTTAGAAAAGGAGGCTGCAAAACATGTTACAGCCCCTCCCCTGAGGTTCTCACCAATTTCTACTCATCTCCATTGGTGGTGGAACAGAGGTCCTAATAAGAAGGAAGGTGTCACGCTGTACTGTGAGAGACTCTGAAGCTACAAAAAGTGTAGCTTCAGAGAGCAGTAAGCAGGCAAACCACAAGAGGGCAGTAGAGTAGTCAGTAAGCCAGGTCAACAGCAGGAGGTCTCGTCAATAGAACAGGGATAATCAAATCGTGGTCAGGTGATAGCTGATGTTTGGAAGCCAGGAAGTCACGTGTGCAACAGAGAGGAGAGACAGAGCCAAAGTCAGGAATGAGGATACAGGTCAGATGCCGGGAAATACAAGAAACATTCAAGGGTGGAGGACAAACAGGTTGGGACTGGGATCAGACAGACAGGGATGGATGCACAGCAGACAAGAGTGGGAAATCAGGGACCGGAACGGATGGATGAACGGAGGAGGGAATGGGCAGAACAAGATAGCAGGGAGGCAGGACAGATCAAGTAACTCACAGGAGCCAGCAACACATGCTGCAGAGCATAAACAATCACTGGCACTGCACCAGAGACTCAGCGCTAGGATATAGAGTCCTGACATCCGGAACAAGGCACGATGGGATTAACCCCTCACATGACCTGTACACCTGAACTGGAAAACCAGCCATGGCTCAACCACGGCTGACACAGGCATGGATCATTGCAGAAGGTTGCTCCTCCAAACTTCAGTTCTGAGTACCCATAAGGAGACAGGTTGGTGGGTGTCCAGGGGCAATGTGTTCTCTTACTATGCTGCTATGTCACATGGTATGAGGCATGTCTGAAAAAGAGGGATAATTAAATTGGTACAGCATCGTTGGTACTCTTCTGGATTCACCTCTCAGATACCACAGATACCTATTATCAATTCTGCATAAAGTGTCTAAAATTCAATGATGGAAAACTTGTAAAAACTGCCCACCAGTAGAAGTAAATTGATAGTTTAGAACTGTCGAATTTTTGGATTTTGTGTGGATGTTTTTACACGGAGGGTAGAAGTTAGGAACACCAGACCACTCCCGAATTGTTATCCAATGTTCCTGCAATGTTACCTCTTGCTGATGATTTGACAGTGATTACAAGCGATTAGCAGCATCTGTGCCGCCTTTGAGGAAGGGCCCCATCAGATAATCCACTGGCGGACAAAGATTGAAAAGGGCCTCTGTGCAATAACGGTATATGGGCCATTTTCAGTACAACAACTCATCAAAATGCACAATTCTACCTACTTTGGAGGTAGAAATGGGCCCCCAACCTCTTGGGCCCCTGTGCAGCTGCACAGGTTGCACTAATGATATGGCCACATCTTTGCTAACCACTTCTACAGCTGGAAGGCAAGTCCACCTGAATCCATGCCTCCCATTGCAAAAGGTTTCCACTTCGTCTCGACAAGAGGCCTCCTCTTACTGGAATCTGCCATGAAGAAAACCTCTCAGGATTGATTTGACATGTAACTTTGTGGTCTCTGCTGGAGTGGGACCCTCACCAGAGGTCCAGAAGCACTAAGGGGCTGTGACATCAAAGTGTTTATGCCAGTGTTCTGGTGCAAAACACTTCAAAAAGTTACATTTTGTGACAGCATTTTCACGTCAGTCCTGACCAGCTCACGCAAAATGCATGGAACATGGGTGGGATGGGACATAACACGGCATCTGCCCACTGAATTCATTAAAAGTTATGCCACATTAGTAGTGTAGTGCTAGAAATATTACGAGCTGAAATAACTGGTCTGGCAAGCCACATGGAGGCACATGTCACTGAGAGAATGCGATGGATGTGTAGCCATGGGCCAATCATTGCTGCTGGATTCTCCAAGAAGGCTTCTCTGAAAGGGAATCTGTCAGCAGGTTTTTGCTATTTAATCTGACAGCAGCATGATGTAGAGATAGAGATCCTGATTGCAGCAATGTATCGCTGACTGGTCTGCTTGTTGTTGTTTTAATAAAATCAGCATTTTATCAACAGAAGATGATCATAGAGGACTAGTTGTTTCATGCTATGTAGTCCTCCTGCTTCAAGTAATCCCACCCACACCACTAATTGGTAATCATTGGCTCAGCAGTAAGAGAACTACTAGATTTGTTGCAGAAAAAGTTATGATTTTATAAAAAGGTAAATAAAGAAGACCGGTAAGTGATACATCACTGGAATCAGTCTTTTCCCTCCATCCTGCTGTTCTCAGATTGCATAGCAAAAACCTGGGCCACGGGGTCCTTTTCCGGTATCACACAATCAACAGAGTGAGAGATGATGGAACAATCCAAAGAACATTTATTCCAAGCAAATCAGAATGTCCATAAAATAATCCACCACACAGAGGGTAAAGTAGTCCAGTAATGGGATAAATGTCCTGGGGATCAGTCACACTCCTCCAGCAGTCCTTTTCCACGGAAATCGGGGTTTGTCAATGGCTCTCTGGGGTGCTGCTTGTAGCCGCAGCTTCTCCCCCAGAGGATGAATCTTACTCCTTCTCTCTTGTCTTTCTCAGCCAGAATGAATAATTTCCAGGTAAACAGAGAGTTTAGGTGGGCTTCAGGCCCCCCTCCCCCAGACCTAGGGACAGAAACAGAGTCCCAGTATTTGGAGAGCTGGGGAGTAAACAATGGACAATCAAGAAATGGACAGTCAAGAAATGGGGGGTTTAACAAAAAGAAAGCAAATGGTAACTGAGCTAAGTTAATTAACTTGCAGACAGGATAAGGAATACACAGAATGAATTGAGCAAGGCTCCTAAAATATGAACTGACACAAAATGCTACACAATCAGGGGCGTAACGACCGCGGTCGCAGCGGTCGCCACTGCGACCGAGCCTGGACAGGTTTGGGGCCCGCGGCCGGCGCCCGCCATTCAGACAAAACAGCTCGCTCCTCTCAGCTGTTACTTCACTTTTAAACAGTAGCGCAGCTACCGGGGGAGGGGTGGGCCCGTGCTCAGAGGACGCCCAACTGGAGCTGCGCTACAGTTGACTATATCGGCGCATACAGCGCGCCGATGTAGTTAACCTCTGCGGTAGTGCTGGGAAATATGATTTCCCTGCACTGCTGCATGAGCGCACGCGCAGGACATCAGAGTCGCAGCGTGGTGACGTCACTGCAAAGCGCCGGGACTTTGATATCTTGCGCGCGCGATGAGACTGCTCTGATCCGTCGGCGCTGGGGCCACCGGGAGAACCCTGAAGCAGGTGAGTATGATGGCTTTATTTGTTCAATGCAGTATGGGGGGCATATATATATATATATATATATATATATATATATATATATATATACATATAATCCCAGCCTAGTGTGTGTGTGTATGTATGTATCATGTATATATATAGACATATAGATACATATAGTGCATACACACACACACTAGGCTGGGATAAATATGTAGATATATATAATATACGGTGTATATATATATATATATATATATATATATATATATATATATACCAGGATAGGCCCACACCCTGGGGGACAAATATATGATATGTCACAATAGGGCCCAGTCTGGGAGACATATATATATATATATATATATATATTTGTCTCTCAGACTGGACCCTATTGTGACATATATTTGTCCTCCAGGGTGTGAGCCTATCCTGGTGTGTACTTATATAAATATATATATATATATATATATATATACAGTTAGGTCCAGAAATATTTGGACAGTGACACAAGTTTTGTTATTTTAGCTTTTTACAAAAACATGTTCAGAAATACAATTATATATATAATATGGGCTGAAAGTGCACACTCCCAGCTGCAATTTGAGAGTTTTCACATCCAAATCGGAGAAAGGGTTTAGGAATCATAGCTCTGTAATGCATAGCCTCCTCTTTTTCAAGGGACCAAAAGTAATTGGACAAGGGACTCTAAGGGCTGCAATTAACTCTGAAGGCGTCTCCCTCGTTAACCTGTAATCAATGAAGTAGTTAAAAGGTCTGGGGTTGATTACAGGTGTGTGGTTTTGCATTTGGAAGTTGTTGCTGTGACCAGACAACATGCGGTCTAAGGAACTCTCAATTGAGGTGAAGCAGAACATCCAGAGGCTGAAAAAAAAGAAAAAATCCATCAGAGAGATAGCAGACATGCTTGGAGTAGCAAAATCAACAGTCGGGTACATTCTGAGAAAAAAGGAATTGACTGGTGAGCTTGGGAACTCAAAAAGGCCTGGGCGTCCACGGATGACAACAGTGGTGGATGATCGCCGCATACTTTCTTTGGTGAAGAAGAACCTGTTCACAACATCAACTGAAGTCCAGAACACTCTCAGTGAAGTAGGTGTATCTGTCTCTAAGTCAACAGTAAAGAGAAGACTCCATGAAAGTAAATACAAAGGGTTCACATCTAGATGCAAACCATTCATCAATTCCAAAAATAGACAGGCCAGAGTTAAATTTGCTGAAAAACACCTCATGAAGCCAGCTCAGTTCTGGAAAAGTATTCTATGGACAGATGAGACAAAGATCAACCTGTACCAGAATGATGGGAAGAAAAAAGCATGATCCATGATCCAAGGCACACCACATCCTCTGTAAAACATGGTGGAGGCAACGTGATGGCATGGGCATGCATGGCTTTCAATGGCACTGGGTCACTTGTGTTTATTGATGACATAACCGCAGACAAGAGTAGCCGGATGAATTCTGAAGTGTACCGGGATATACTTTCAGCCCAGATTCAGCCAAATGCCGCAAAGTTGATCGGACGGCGCTTCATAGTACAGATGGACAATGACCCCAAGCATACAGCCAAAGCTACCCAGGAGTTCATGAGTGCAAAAAAGTGGAACCTTCTGCAATGGCCAAGTCAATCACCAGATCTTAACCCAATTGAGCATGCATTTCACTTGCTCAAATCCAGACTTAAGACGGAAAGACCCACAAACAAGCAAGACCTGAAGGCTGCGGCTGTAAAGGCCTGGCAAAGCATTAAGAAGGAGGAAACCCAGCGTTTGGTGATGTCCATGGGTTCCAGACTTAAGGCAGTGATTGCCTATAGACAACAATATCAGGTCCACAAAGCAGATATATGTGTGATCATACTCAATTTATTAAATGTTACAAAAACATACATATAAAATTATGACAATACAAGTTAATAGATAGAGGCTACACAGATATGGATAGGGAAAGGAGTCGCACTACTCAGGGTGACCACACGGGACCAGTGCGGTCCGTAGACACATATATATGAAGGCTAATTACCTACGGGCTAAGATTGACACTAAGGGTGCTGGTGGTGTCAGATTACTAACAGTATATTAGAATTAATCAGCCCTTGTACACCCGAAACATCAGAAATGCACAACCACTCAGCCGTCACAGAATCAAACTTCAATTATGCCCCTAATATAATACAGGACTATAGTAATAAGTTACCTGCAGCCATGTGTCTATCGGTGAGCACCTGCTCGTGTAGCCACTCCCACCTCGACGCGCGTTTCACCGCTTCCGGTTTCGTCAGGAGGCATGTCAGGGATGTAGTGTGTGCCTTAGATATACTATGTGGAATTATACCCAGCTGATGGTCATTTGCCGGAATCGGGCGCTCCGAACGTCATGATGAGCGTCCCATGGGTGAGTCGCACTGCGAGCACGTCAGCAGTCCACGTGACCGCGCGTAACGCGGTACGCGTCCCTGTGACGTGGTATATCCATGGAGACCGGACCGAAGTCCCGCCCCCATGTCACTCGCTTGAGTGGCGCGTCATCCATGGAGTCAGCACAGCGCATGACTACAGAGCGACCCCCGGATAGCATGGTGAGTGGAGCCCTGACCACACGGAGGGTAACTTACAGTGTGGAAATGTATGTTAGATAGAATCAGGATGCGAAGCATACATACTAAGATGGCGTGCGTCATGCATGAGCATAGAAAAGGTGCAAAAGTTAATCCGCACTATCTTATATGCATATAAAAAAAACAAGTTTCAAACACATGCTCATACCAGACGCATTACGCCAATCATAGGTAGGCTTGCAAAAGTGTCCACAAACATATGTACACACACATCACGCATTCTAACAACCCCATGCGCACATGCCGTGTAATATTAAATGCCCAGAATTCCATGTATAAATGTGTCCGGTAGGACAGATAATGTTTCACTCATCATTGGGTATCCTTATATAGGTATCCAGTCGTTTAGATGTCAATATTTTGGACACATGTATACATGGAATGCCCATATTGTGGAAAGCAAGCCCATATCAATCAAGGCCTAACAGGCACCCCCAGATCAACAACGCCAATTGCGTACAACACGCCACAGGCCCACGTGACCCGTCGCCCAAATGTCACCCACACCATATGTCCATTTAACGATGATGGGTTTGCATGTTTGATTATATCAAAACATGATACCTACATACTATGGTGACACACGTCGTACATGAGCATAGAATGAATGCAAAAGTCAACTTGCACTATTTGATATGCACACAAAAAGACAAGTCCCAATTACATGCTCATAACGGACGTGTTACACCAATCCCAGACCAGCATATACAAAAATCGGCAATTATATATACACCTACATCACACGTTCTGCAGCCCCGTATATTCATGCCGTGTACTGTTAAATCTCCAAAATTCCATGCATGAATGTGTCCAGTGGGGCAGATAATATATCACAACTCATTGGATTTCTTTATGTGAAAGTCCACTCATCTAGATGTCACTATTTTGGACACATGCATGCACGGAACATCCATATTGTGGGGAACAAGCCCACATGGAACATGGCCCATCGGGCATCCCCAAATCAACACCGCAACATGCACACCGCACACCGCAAAACCACGTGACCTGTCGCCCAAATGTCGCCCCCACCATATGCCCAACCACAGAAAGAATCTATATCACTACAGGACATTCCCATATGCTACCTACTCTGCATCACGAAGCACATGTGAGGGCCATATACTAGCCAAAAATAGGCATAATGTCAAACAACAGGTCACGTCCATTTACATGTCCCTGCTGCTGTAACCAATTTGATTGGCCGCAGGATATATCCGCCACAGACTAGCCAGACGTATGACTCAAGTATATACATAGAATATAGGGTATGTTGCTGTCGCCGATACTTCTATATATCATCATCTTGACTGTTGTCAATAAGGGATCAGGTTATTATCGATCATGCCGACTTCCATACTCTTGTGTGGTCCATGTGATGTCATATCAGGCTCCAAATCAAACGCTGGAATTCCACGAAAGGCACAAAGAGAGTATCAAGAGAAAAGAAGGAATAAAAGAAAAATTAAAATACAGATACGTTATGTACAGCTAAAATTCGCGCTACATTGGTAAGAAGGGTTTGAAACTCAAGGCCTCATTGAGACCAATGGGCATTACAGTGTCGAGGACAACCATCCATTTTGTCTCCTTTTTTAGGAGTTCCGTCCTATAGTCGCCCCCTCTCGCACCCAAGCTGACGTGGTCTATACCTTTGACTCTTAAGTCCTTGGGATTACATTTGTGGTGATTGAAAAAATGCCGTGGTATAGTCTTTAACTCGCTAGTATCTTTACACCCTTGGGCATTTACAATATCCCGAGCATGTTCCAGTATTCTAACCCGTAGCTGTCTGGTGGTCATCCCTATATAGATTTTTTTGCAGGGGCAGCTAGCATAGTAAATAACCATGTCAGTTTTGCATGTTATATTATGTGTGATGGAAAAGCATTTAGTTTCTGCGCTATTCGCAAATGTGGTGCTCCTCTCTATGTACCTGCATGCCGTACAGCTACCACATTGAAAACACCCCCACTTGGGTCCCTTCTGAGTAAATGGATTTTGAAGTAGCGGGACATAATGGCTACGAGTAAGCAGATCTTTTAGATTTCTCGATCTACGCCAAGTGATGGATGGGTAAGCTGTAAGATGTTTGGCCAGGTCTTGATCAGCTAACAGGATCCCCCAATGTTTTTGGAAAATGTTTCTTATATCCTGCCATTTGGTGTTGAAATTTGAAATAAATCTGACAGGTTGCAACTCATTATTGTCCCTATGCGACATGAGCAGTGTCTCTCGTTTACTGTTAAGTGCTCTAATGTAACCCTGTTTGATGTTTTGAGGTTTATAACCTCTCTCCTTGAGACAGGTACTGAGTCGGGTGGCTTGGGCCTCAAAATCCACCTCCCTTGAACAAATCCTGCGCATACGCAGGAACTGTCCTGTTGGTACTGCCTTAATTGTTTGTGGGTGGTGAGAGGAGGATGCGTGTAAAAGCGAGTTAGTTGCCGTGCTTTTACGAAAAACATCAGTCACTAAGCCGCCATCCTCACCTCTAATTATTGAAATGTCCAAGAATTCCGCTTTGTTGTAATCATATTTAGATGTAAGTTTGATGTTCAATTGATTGTCATTGAGTTGTTGTAAAAACCCAACCAGGGATGCCTCAGAGCCCTGCCACACGAATAGAATATCATCTATGTACCTATACCATGACACCACTGCATCGAAGCCCTCTATGGATTGCACAACCTCCCGCTCCCACAGCCCCAGGAAAAGATTTGCATATGAGGGCGCACAAGTCGCCCCCATTGCCACTCCCTGGAGCTGTAGGTAATAGCGGTCCTTGAATAGGAAATAGTTGTGTTTCAATATGAAGTCTAGCAATTCCATTACAAAGTTGATCAAGTCATCATCCATATTCGTCATTCGCAAGTAGGTTCTCGATGCAGTGGTGCCATGGCCATGCGCAATAGACGTGTACAGCGACTCTACGTCACATGTGACCAACAACATATCCGGTTCTAATTGGACACTGTGTAGCCGCTTAAGTATATCAGTTGAGTCTCTGATATACGATGGCAGAGTCCCGACACATCCCTGGAGGTAAAAATCAATGAATCTACAGATCTTCTCATTCAGCCCCCCTATACCCGCTACAATTGGTCTCCCCGGGGGGTTATCTTTGTTTTTGTGAATCTTTGGGGTTAAGTAGAAAGTCGGAATCCTCGGACATTTAGTAATAAGGCCATCCCTCATTTTCTCAGTAATGATTCCCCTCCTAAATCCATTCTCGATAATTCCATCTAATATTTTTTTATATTGAATTGTCGGGTTGTTACTTAATCTTTGGTAACAGCTAGCAGCATTAAGTTGTCGGAATGCTTCACCTTCATACATACCTGCAGGCCACACAACAAGGTTCCCCCCCTTATCGGCCGGTTTTATGACCACATCCTTCATATCTCTTAGTTCTTTAATAGCTCTTCTCTCCTGAGCTGTCAGATTGTAATTTCTTGTTTTTTCTGAGATAGTCAATATTTCGTTTTTAACTAATTTAACAAAGATGTCAACATTTGGGCTAATGCCATGGGGGGGGAAGGCTTGTGTCCGGCTGTGCAGGTGTGTAGGGAACCGAGACTGTATAGGTTCCTCAATCTCTTGTTCATCCAACAATATTTGAAGATCTGATAACGCTTGTTGTTCTCTGAAAGTAGGAAAACCATCGTCATCTTTTGAGGCAAAGAACTTTTTATATCGTAGCTTTCTGGCAAATAGTTCTAAGTCCTTTATGAGTGTAAAATGATCAACATGTGCAGTGGGGGAAAAAGTAAGCCCCTTCTCCAGTACACATATCTGTGCACTGGTAAGGTTTTTACTCGACAGGTTTATTACCTTTAGTTTATCTTTGTTTTGTATCCCCACTTTTTCTGGTTCCTTAGGACTCTTCCAGAACTTCCTGGATTTTGGGCAATTGAAGGAGGGTTTCGTTCTGGGCCATCTCCCCTCCCTTGCCGCTTGGCTAAAAAATGTTCTCCACATATTTCTTCAGATTGGTTAGATGTAATGGAAGAGGCTTGTGATCCTCGTCTGTTTCTATGTCCTTGATTATTGTTATACCACCGATATACTTTTTTGTCTTGGTAATCGGAAAGATCTCTCTGGAATTTTTTAATTTTTCTTTCCTGTACCTCTTTTTCACATTTATTGATTTCCACATCCAGATCCTTATCAAATTTGGAGAATTCCTCCGATGAGAGATTCTCCTGGATTTGTATTTTATATGTGTCAATATCTTTTTCTACAGTCTCTATAGATTTTTTATCCAGTCCAATCAATAATTCAATTAATGTACGAGAACATTTAGTAAGCGTGTCCTCCCATCTCTCTATGAACAATGGATCAGGTGTTACAGTAGTGGGGAATATCTGCAATCTAAGTCCTCGAGGGATAATGTTTTTCTGAAGGTAGTTCTCTAATGATACCTTATTCCACCACAGGCGTGTACGTTTTTTTAAAGAGTTGGTGACCTTGAGTTTCAAATCCTTAACATTACAAGTTTCACTCTCAACGACTCCCCCCTCACCAAACAGTGAGCCTATCTGATTTATCCAAGCTTTATCTCGTTTTTTATAGTCCATGTAGCTAGTGCTCGAGGCATCTGAAAATACAGAAAAGAAGAAATAGCATACAACCTATAGTTAGCCTCATATATGTAATATAGCGTGTCCCTGGGAATGAGAGATCCTATAGACAACAATATCAGGTCCACAAAGCAGATATATGTGTGATCATACTCAATTTATTAAATGTTACAAAAACATACATATAAAATTATGACAATACAAGTTAATAGATAGAGGCTACACAGATATGGATAGGGAAAGGAGCGCTTCATAGTACAGATGGACAATGACCCCAAGCATACAGCCAAAGCTACCCAGGAGTTCATGAGTGCAAAAAAGTGGAACCTTCTGCAATGGCCAAGTCAATCACCAGATCTTAACCCAATTGAGCATGCATTTCACTTGCTCAAATCCAGACTTAAGACGGAAAGACCCACAAACAAGCAAGACCTGAAGGCTGCGGCTGTAAAGGCCTGGCAAAGCATTAAGAAGGAGGAAACCCAGCGTTTGGTGATGTCCATGGGTTCCAGACTTAAGGCAGTGATTGCCTCCAAAGGATTCGCAACAAAATATTGAAAATAAAAATATTTTGTTTGGGTTTGGTTTATTTGTCCAATTACTTTTGACCTCCTAAAATGTGGAGTGTTTGTAAAGAAATGTGACAATTCCTACAATTTCTATCAGATATTTTTGTTCAAACCTTCAAATTAAACGTTACAATCTGCACTTGAATTCTGTTGTAGAGGTTTCATTTCAAATCCAATGTGGTGGCATGCAGAGCCCAACTCGCAAAAATTGTGTCACTGTCCAAAGATTTCTGGACCTAACTGTATATATATATATATATATATATACACACACACATATATACATCCAGTGCAAATACACACACTAGGCTGGGATAAATATATATATATATATATATATATATGATTTAGAACTCTACTGACCAACGTCCAGAGGGGGGCCCAGGTCTAAATTTCGCACCGGGGCCCATCGCACTCTAGTTACGCCACTGTACACAATCCACCATATCATACCATCACACCCGGTGACAGATTCTCTTTAAGTGTTGTTGATAATGCTTGATTCTTTTGTGTCTAATTAAACTCTCTTAGGACAAATGTTATTAGGTTCTGGAATAGTAAAGACAATAGATGAACAGATCGATCCGCGGAGGATCGAGCTTGAGATGAATTTCCTGAAATTTGCAGTTTCGACCTATGCACACATTGCTGATCAGAAAATAACCTGACCCTATAGATGATGGATTAATTTATTCTTCCAGGTAGCAAAAAAAGTTTTTCTTCCTTATGATACAAATTGGTCTCTATTCTGCCTGGAAATCTGAATTCTTTTTTTCTTCTGGCCACAAAACCCTTAAGTGGTTACAGTTTTAGAGAATAGGTGGCAGATGATTCCTTACTGGCAGTGATGGGTGTTGTGTGTGCGTTGGTGGGGGATGATAGCTCAGACCGTGCGGCACGGCATCTCAAGAAGGTAAATTATCTCCAGTGGTTAATACTTCAGAAAATTATTGCAATTACTGTATTTTTCAATCTAAACTTCGGGAGTAAAAATGGTGTGCGTCTTATAGTTCGAATGTACATGGCTCGCTATGAGGGGTCAGTGGAGGTGGTGTGGTGTCCCAGGACGCAGGAGCAGGGTCACCGCTGCAGGAAGCCGGTGGTGGCAGGAGCAGTGAATATTCATTTCTCCATTGAAGGAAAATTAATATTCCCTGCTCCCCACATCCATAATACTGCCCCCCTTTCAGCACCATGGGAGTGATAGTAAGCTGCTTTGAGAACTGTCAAGGTTTTTACTATCCCTAATACCGTCACTGAGAGATAGGCGATATTACGGACGTGGAGAGCAGTGAATATTCATTTCCCTTTAATGGGGAAATGAATATTCACTGCTCCTGTCACCGCCGGCTTCCTGCAGTGGCTACCCCACTCCTGTCTTCAACACGACTATACTGGGGGTCCACAGCAGAGTCGTTATGTGCTGCCTATCACTTACACATCAAAATCATTTGCTGATATCAAAAGAAGGCACCATGCACCTGGGAAGCAGAGGGAAGGTGAGTAGCTGTCACGTCCCCGCCGGAGTCCGCTCCTGCGACTTCTGCTCCGATCGCCAGACGACGCCATGTTCCCACCATGCATCCATTCTAATTTTACAGCATAGAAAACTAGATTAGGTCCTGTATCATTTTATTTTTTTATATTTTTTTATGTATTAAATGACAGAATTTTGGCAAACCATAACACGTTTCCAAAAATGGTCTTTGTTCTTATGTGCATTTAAAAAACATTAATCTGGCTTTTTTTTTTTTGTTTCTTTTGGAGTAACGGCTTCTTCCTGGCAGAGTAGCTATTCAGCCAATGTTGATACAGGACTCGTTTCAGTGTGGATAATGACACAATGTTACCAGGTTCCGCCAGCATCTTCACAAGGTCTTTTGCTTTTGTTCTTGGGTTGATATGCACATGTCTGATCAAAGCACGTTCATCTCTGGTACACAGAACCCATCTCCTTCCTGAGCGGTATGGTGCCTGGACATTCCCATCTTGTTTGTATGTATGTAAAATTGATTGTACAGAAGAACACGGCACCTTCAGATATCTGGAAATTGCACCCAAGGATGAACCAGACTTGTGCAAGTCCACAATTCTCTTCCTGAGATCTTGGCTGATTTCTTTTGACTTTCCCATGATGCTACACAAAGAACAGTGTGTTTCAGGTGAGTGTGGCGCCCTAGGACCTGGTCGCCACAACGGCATTGCCCTCCTGAGGGTTAATGCTGAGCCTGGAGGTAATGGGGAAATCTACTGGCCAGTAAGTTAACATCCACCGCAGTTTCTCCCTCAGGCCAGTAGGGGGAGCTCTGAACCTGAAGTTTCAGGGAGCTTCCTTAAGGCTGACCTGGGGGAGGAGTTAGTTAGTCTGTAGGGAGCAGCAGAAGTGAACAGACACAGAGTGAGCTGTCCTGTGAATCTGGGGCCTAGAGCTGGAGCAGTTTGGCCCAGAGCAGCAGGAGTAGCTGAGAGGCAGCAGAGAGACTCGGACATCGGAGTCTGTGGTTGCCAGGGTATAAAATCCGTCCCTGGTAGCCGAATCCGAAGGGCAGGGGAGCTGCAAGCCCCTGGCCCAGACACATCCAAGGTACAGCTGCAGCATCAGGGCCCGGTGTGGACCCCAGCGGAGAAGCACCAGGGAGTGGGCCTGCGCAGCCACCTACAGAGGGAAGGGACGTGCTATTGGTCCCAGCAGCGAAGAGGGCCATTGCTGGATTCAGAGAAGCAGGGTCCTATCATCACCAAGAAAGGTACAGGAGTAGGCCTCATACTCAGCTGGCCAGAAAGATCACCCCAAGTACTTCCAGGCCGACCGGATCCCCATCACCACCTGTAACGGTCTCCCAGGACTGGACTGTTCCCAGAGTAAAAGAGGAAAAGGTAAAGAGACTGTTGTTTGTGCCTGGTTCTTTCCTCGCCTGTCGGCCCTGCACCGTGTTAGTCACACAGCACCATAGACTTTCACAAGCACCAACTGTGCCCCGGGCATTGCTCCACCTGTGGGGAGCAGTACTACCATAGCTGCTATATCATCATCCCGGAGGCCTCACACAGCAGCGGCGGCTTAATAGCCGCATGCCACAGGTGGCGTCACGAACACAACCATTAACAAGCAAGCCACATATTCAACTGACACCCACCAGGGCCACGGAGCCGGGCCCAGCCACCACTGACTACCACCGGACTAGTCCGGCCCGGCACCGGGTGTCCCATAGCCCTGGGGTGGGCGAGTCAATTTTGGCGTCACGAACAGGATTTCGTGCCCGGTCCCACCGGGTACTGTGCGCCTGCCGGAATTGTGCTTAAAAGACTGTGTACTGGCTGCAGACCACCGCCGCCATTAGCCTCGCCGAGCGCAGGAAGAAGGGGGGCGTGCCTGACAAAGAGCGCGAAGGGAGCGCGCCATCAGAGCAGAGCGCTGTTAACCCCGCGCGACCCGGAAGAAAATTTGAAAAGTGAACGGAGCCTGGTAAGGTTCACTAAGGGGGAGGAAGATGTCCGACTCAGAGGGAGGGCAGGTGGCTGCCATAGCCCGAGACGCCGCAGCACCAGCAGAAGCAATCCCAGTCGCCGTCGCCCCGGCCCCCACTGTAGCGCCGGTAATGCCGATCACCATGCCATACATACCGGGAGCAGAATGGCTGCCGCAATACTCCGGGGAGTCCCATACCTTGAGTGACTTCAGAGAAAGCCTGCACAGCTTATTCCGGGTGTATCCGCTGACTGAGAGCCAGAAGGTGGGCATATTAATGGGACAGCTAGCCGGCGCAGCCCAGCGTGAAGCGAAGTCATGGCCTGATACAGATAAAGGGACAGCAGCCCAGATACTGGCCAAGCTAAAGAGTACGTTTGACACTCGCACCGCAGCAGAGATAAAGATGAGATTCTTTGGGTGCAAGCAGCGGGCCACAGACAGCATAAGGGACTATGCCCTAAACCTGCAAGAGGCCCTGAAAGCAGTTAAACAGGTGGACCCAGAGAGTGTACGTGAAGAAGACAAACTCCTAACTGAGCAGTTCATAGAGGGGCTCCTGTCAGATGCCCACAGGACCCAGCTGCGTATCCTGGTCCTGCAGAACCCTGCTCTGGACTTTGCCAAGTTTAAGGACCAGGCCATCAGGGTACTGAGAGAATCTACGCCGAATGACCCAGTACCCCTCCGGCCTCCTGCTATCACGTACCCCGGGGTGGTGCCTGCAACACGAGCCACTGCAGGGGCTGAGGCGCAGTCCCTGGATAAGGATCCCACTGCGGAGCTCAGACAACAGGTCCAGGAGCTGACCAAGACTGTGGCTGCCCTTGCCAAGACCGTGCAGTCTCTACAAATGACCCCCTCGCCTGCGAAAATCGAGTTGGCCTCCAGCCCAGAGGACGTCCCATGGATGCGACAGAGAAGGATTCCGCCGACCCGAGGCAGAGACACAGACCGGTACGATTCAACAGGACAACCGATCTGCCGCAACTGCAACCAGGCGGGCCACATTGCACGACGCTGTCCTTTAAATGGGCCGAGCCTGGGGCCAGGAGCCGACCCCCAGGTGTAAGGAAGCCCGGCTCAACCCCCAGCCGCAGCAAGTATGTGGGAGGACGACCGGTCCTTCCTATTGTGCTGGATGGGATCCCTTTGAATGCCCTCCTGGATACGGGGTCCCAGGTAACAACCATCCCCCACAAACTGTACAAAAGATATTGGGCCGATTCAGACATTGACCATGGCCCAGATGATGATTTAACAATTGTGGCCAGTAATGGTCAGCCCTTACCTCAGATTGGGTACAAAGAAGTAACCATTAAAGTGGGGCGGGTGGAATTGCCATGTCAGGGGATGATAATTGTAGATATTGATCGCAAAGAATCTGACCCACTGCTAACTCTTGGTACAAATGTGATAGAAAATTGTATTGCCGAAGTGATAATTTTGTTACAACAGGCGTCTGAAACTGCCAGCTCCGGGCAGCAGCGTGTCCTACAGAGGGAGATCAGAGCCCTGATGAGGAGGCAGCAGGTAGAGCTGGCCGGAGGAGAAATTGGCAGTGTGAGGGTAAGTGACCCCCTCCCCATTGTAATACCCCCAAGAAGTGAAATGTTGATATGGTGTCGGGCAGCAATAGGCCTCAAGGGTCAGGATTACCATGCCTTGGTAGAACCAATGTATTCAGACAGTAGGCCTGGAGTCCTGATAGCCAGAGGGGTAGCGGACGTCCGCAAGGGGAGAGTGCCCGTCCGTGTCCTGAATTGTGGGGAGGAGGAGGCCAAATTGCCCCGGTATGCCACTGTGGCAAAATTGTACACTGTCAGCAACAATACCATTAAAGCAGTGGAACCCTTGATCCCGTCCGACCAGGCGGAAGACAATGGCTCCAAGGGGCAGCCGGAAGACTGGTGCCAAAAATTACATGTGGGCACCGACTCCACCCCCTCACACCAAAAGCATGGGGTTTACCGGGTGGTACAGGAGTACGAGCGGGTCTTCAGCAAACACCCCCTAGATTTTGGGCAGGTGAAAGGGGTTCAACATCAAATCCCCACGGGTGATCATCATCCCATTAAAGAAAGATACCGCCCTGTACCCCCCGCACAGTATCAGTGTGCCAAGGAAATGTTACGGGAAATGAAGGAGGCTGGGGTTATCAGAGATAGTTGTAGCCCCTGGGCAGCTCCACTAGTGCTCGTAAAGAAAAAAGATGGTACAATGAGAATGTGTGTAGATTACAGGCAAATTAACCGCATTACACATAAAGATGCCTATCCACTACCCAGAATAGAGGAGTCACTAACAGCCTTAAAGTCAGCTAACTATTTCTCCACCTTGGATCTCACCAGTGGGTATTGGCAGGTTCCCGTGGCAGAGGCGGACAAGGAGAAGACTGCATTCACGACACCAATGGGTCTCTGTGAGTTCAATTGTATGCCATTCGGGCTCTGCAACGCCCCAGGGACATTCCAAAGGTTGATGGAGTGCTGCTTGGGCCACCACAACTTCGAAACCGTGCTGCTGTACCTGGATGACGTAATAGTCTACTCCAAGACTTATGAGGACCACCTGAAGCACTTAGCAGAAGTGTTTGAGTCCTTGTCGAAATATGGCCTGAAGATCAAGCCGTCCAAATGTCACCTCTTGAAGCCAAAGGTACAGTACCTGGGTCATGTGGTCAGCGCAGAAGGCGTGGCACCTGATCCGGAGAAAGTCACAGTAATTAAGGACTGGCCAAGACCCACCACGGTGAAGGAGGTGCGGCAGTTCCTTGGACTGGTGGGCTACTACCGAAGGTTCATTGATGGGTTCACCAAGATAGCAGCGCCCCTTCAAGATCTCCTGGTGGGCCAGCCGAAGCAGGCTAAGAAGCAGAGCCCTCCATTTGAATGGGGCAGCCAACTGGAAACATCCTTTGTCCGGCTGAAAGGGGCTCTCACGGGAGAAGAAATTCTGGCCTACCCTGACTACGGCCAACCGTTTATACTGTACACAGACGCCAGCAACGTGGGACTGGGAGCAGTTCTGTCCCAGGTACAGGGAGGCAGAGAGAGGGTAATAGCGTACGCCAGTAGGAAGCTTCGGCCCACGGAAAGGAATCCAGAAAACTACAGTTCCTTCAAGCTGGAGTTCCTCGCTATTGTGTGGGCAGTGACTGAACGCTTCAAGCACTATCTGGCATCGGCCAAGTTTACCATCTTCACGGACAACAATCCGTTGACACACCTGGCAACAGCCAAGTTAGGTGCGATGGAACAGCGATGGATGGCCCGGCTGTCTAACTTTGACTTTACCATCAAGTATCGGGCTGGCAAGAAGAATAACAATGCTGATGCGCTGTCCAGAATGCCTCACTTACCCGAGTCTGGAGAAGACCTGGATGAACTCGAAGAGATAGAGTTACCGGCTTTCCATCACCAGGGTGTTTCACAGTGTGAGCATGCTGTGGGAGTGAAGCGCTTAAACCAGCACGAGGTCTCGGTCAATCCATTACTCCACCATAATTGGGAAGAAACACAGAATGGTGACCCGGCCGTGCGATTGGTCAAAGAGAAGCTAGCGCAAGCTGAGACCCATCTTGGCCCAGACGCTCCAGAGGAAGCCCAGCAGCTGTGGAAGGAGAGGGGACGACTGTTCACCTACCAGGGCAAGCTCTGCAAGAGATATGTCAACTATCGAACAAATGAACTTGTCTGGCAGATAGTGGTTCCGCAGAGGGATGCTCCAATGGTCCTAGCAGCGTATCATGATAACGCAGGGCACTTCGGGTGGAAGAAGTTGGAGGCCTTACTCCGTGATCGGTTCTACTGGGTGCACATGAGAAAGATGATCGAGAAATGGTGCCGAGACTGTGGCCCGTGTAACTTGAGGCGGAAGGATGATGCCAGCCAAAGGTCTCCCCTACAGCCAATTGTCACGAAGCAGCCCCTGGAGTTGGTGGCCCTGGACCACGTGAAGTTAACACCAAGCCGGTCAGGCTATGTGTACGCCCTCACCATTGTGGACCATTACTCTCGTTTCCTGGTAGTAGTGCCTGTGAAGGACCAGACAGCCAGGACGGCAGCTAGAGCGTTCCAGGCATCCTTTTGTCGACCGCACGGCTATCCGGAAAGGGTACTGACGGATCAGGGTCCTGCATTCGAGGCTGAAGTGTTCCAAGAGTTCTGTAACATGTACGGTTGTAAGAAAATTCGAACCACACCGTACCACCCCCAGACCAATGGACTGTGCGAGAAAATGAACCATGTGGTTATTGATATGCTGAAGACCCTACCGCTGGAAGAGAGGAACCAATGGCCAGAAAAGTTGCCAGATCTGGTAGACTTGTACAACCACATCCCAGTGAATTCGACCAACTGCAGCCCCGCTTACCTGATGCGAGCCAGACCAGGCAAGTTGCCTGTAGACTTTGAGATGGGGACTGTGTCGCCTGAGGCGGTTCAAGAAATAGAGGATTGGGATGCAGAACGGCAGCAGCAGTACCGTAAGGTCCAGGAGTGCGTGGAAAGGAGCCTGTCTCAAGCAAGAACGAGACAAGAACAGCATTACAATCAAACAGCCCCAGCAACTCCCTTAGCACCTGGAGAACAAGTCCTCAAGAAGAAGCGGAAGACGCATAAGTTGGATGATCAGTGGGAAAACGAGCCCTACACCATTATCCCCTCCAACTTTGACAATAGTAAGGTATGCCTCATAAGCAAAGATGAAGGCAAGACCTGTCAAGCAATTTCCCGAGACCGCCTGAAAGCGTGCCCTGAACGGTGCCGAATCCAAAGAGAAATGGAAGGAGTACAAGGAAGTCCCCAAAGTCAAGAGAAAGAAGGGGAGATGATTCAAACCATCCTTGGGAAGTTCCCCAAAACTTGGACCCGAATCAACAATGCCATAGTGGTACCAGTTTTGGCGTTTCCGCAGTTGGTCGAGCCAGAAACAGAAAAGGTTCCGGATCCACCTAAAGAATCGTCCGCTCCAGCACAAGATGACACGCCAGCAGTGGAACAGGAGGATCAACCCCCTGTCAGTGGTGAACCTGTCATACCCTTGGCGACTCCTAGACCACAAAGGCAACCATCACGCTTACCTATTAGGGTTAGGCCCACCTGTAGTGCTGAGATAGAAGACGCACCACGTAGTCAGGGGCAAACACCAGAGCTACGTAGGTCCCAGCGCAGCACTCGGGGACAACCCCCTCTAAGGTATAGGGAGTCTACTGTATAAAGTAAAGAGTACTTATTAGAGTGTGAGTTATGCAAAATGTCTGTCATGTTGTGCACAAAATGTTTTCTTTTTCTTTGATTGCGAAAATGGACAATTGGGCCACTGGACTATGGGTGGCCAACACCTAAATTGTTCATAGTTAGCACCAGTGTGCTCAAACACCCCTGAAGAAAAACCCGTCCGGCGTGCATAGAGTGGGGTCATCAATGCTCTGACGCACGCCCAGAGCCTACGTTGGGGGTTTGATCGCGGCGGGTCCCCCATGGAGCAGTGTAATGGACACCCGGCAGGGAGCCACACTGGACTCTTATAGAAATGTTTAAGATTGTAACGTTAAAGAGAATGTGCCTCCCATATTGGGATGAAATGTATGACATGTTATGTTTTGTTTCTACAGTCCGGGAGTACTGAATTTAACTAAGGGGGAGTGTGGCGCCCTAGGACCTGGTCGCCACAACGGCATTGCCCTCCTGAGGGTTAATGCTGAGCCTGGAGGTAATGGGGAAATCTACTGGCCAGTAAGTTAACATCCACCGCAGTTTCTCCCTCAGGCCAGTAGGGGGAGCTCTGAACCTGAAGTTTCAGGGAGCTTCCTTAAGCCTGACCTGGGGGAGGAGTTAGTTAGTCTGTAGGGAGCAGCAGAAGTGAACAGACACAGAGTGAGCTGTCCTGTGAATCTGGGGCCTAGGGCTGGAGCAGTTTGGCCCAGAGCAGCAGGAGTAGCTGAGAGGCAGCAGAGAGACTCGGACATCGGAGTCTGTGGTTGCCAGGGTATAAAATCCGTCCCTGGTAGCCGAATCCGAAGGGCAGGGGAGCTGCAAGCCCCTGGCCCAGACACATCCAAGGTACAGCTGCAGCATCAGGGCCCGGTGTGGACCCCAGCGGAGAAGCACCAGGGAGTGGGCCTGCGCAGCCACCTACAGAGGGAAGGGACGTGCTATTGGTCCCAGCAGCGAAGAGGGCCATTGCTGGATTCAGAGAAGCAGGGTCCTATCATCACCAAGAAAGGTACAGGAGTAGGCCTCATACTCAGCTGGCCAGAAAGATCACCCCAAGTACTTCCAGGCCGACCGGATCCCCATCACCACCTGTAACGGTCTCCCAGGACTGGACTGTTCCCAGAGTAAAAGAGGAAAAGGTAAAGAGACTGTTGTTTGTGCCTGGTTCTTTCCTCGCCTGTCGGCCCTGCACCGTGTTAGTCACACAGCACCATAGACTTTCACAAGCACCAACTGTGCCCCGGGCATTGCTCCACCTGTGGGGAGCAGTACTACCATAGCTGCTATATCATCATCCCGGAGGCCTCACACAGCAGCGGCGGCTTAATAGCCGCATGCCACAGGTGGCGTCACGAACACAACCATTAACAAGCAAGCCACATATTCAACTGACACCCACCAGGGCCACGGAGCCGGGCCCAGCCACCACTGACTACCACCGGACTAGTCCGGCCCGGCACCGGGTGTCCCATAGCCCTGGGGTGGGCGAGTCATGTGCATAGAATAAATCTACAGATGTGTCTTCATAGAGAGCAGATGGAAAAACCTGCAGATGTGTCTGTATAGAGAGCGGAGGGAAACACCTGCAGATGTGTCTGTATAGAGAGCGGAGGGAAAGACCTGCAGATGTGCCTTTTATAGAGAGCGGAGGGGAAAATCTGCAGATGTGTTTTTATTGAGAGCAGAGGGGAAAACCTGCAGATGTATCTTTATAGAGAGCGGAGGAAAAAACCTACAGATGTGTCTTTATAAATAACGGAGGAAACACCTGCAGATGTGTCTGTATAGAGAGAGGAGGGAAACACCTAAACACCTGCAGATGTGTCTGTATAGAGAGCGGAAGGAAAAACTTGCAGATGTGTCTTTATAGAGAGCGGAGGGGAAAACTTGCAGATGTGTCTTTATAGAGAGCAGAGGAGAAAACCTGCAGATGAATCTTTCTAGAGCGTGGAGGGGAAAACCTGCAGATGTGTCTTTATAGAGAGCAGAGGAAAAAACCTGCAGATGTGTCTTTATAGAGAGCGGAGGAAAAACCTGCAGATGTGACTTTATAGAGAGCGGAGGAAAAACCTGCAGATGTGTCTTTATAGAGAGCGGAGGAAAAAACCTGCAGATGTGTCTTTATAGAGAGCGGAGGGGAAAGCCTGCAGATGTGTCTTTATAGAGAGCAGAGGGAAAAACCTGCAGATGTGTCTTTATAGAGAGTGGAGGGAAAAACCTGCAGATGTTTCTATATAGAGAGCGGAGGGAAAAACCTGCAGATGTGTCTATATAGAGAGTAGAGGGAGACGTCTGGTTTCAAGTGTATATATACAATATCTATATACGGTAACTAAAAGTTTAAAGCTCCAGTATGACCAAATGATCATAGTGAAAAATTCTGCATGATAATTCATTTTCTTTTCTACGCGGAAGTGCATGATCACAAAGGTTAGAAATGATGTCAAGAACAGTTTCCAAAACACATTTCAGATGATGAAAAGGTGAAAGTTTTGGAATGAATCACCATTGAAGTCACTATTACGAGAATCTGAAGGTTGATCATATACGTATCAAGTTATCGCGTACAAGTTTTGCCTTTAGAACCGCCACATTTTACATAGAAACTGCTTAGAAATTAGGTTTTTTTATCAAAAGTCAATATTTTTTTTATATATTGAGGCCATTCCGGACTAAAAAAGGGTAAACTATACTTAAACTTGCCCAAAAGTAGGCATTCCCAGCAGACTGAGACACGGAGGCGATCTTGGGTAGGGCTTAGTTCCTTGCAATGTAAAGGAGGATGTATTGAATTTGAGAAAAATAGAAAAAGTTAGTCAATGAATTGCATAATTTTAATAGGAATGAGTGCATTTTTTTCATTCAATTTTGCCGACTTCACAAAATTTTCCAGAGGCATTAGATTTTTGGCTAATACATTTGTGTGAATTGCAAAACTAAAGAGCCTTTACTTACCTGCAAAATGTATCTAGAACACTGTGCGTTCCCCTTGGAATGAATTGAACATGTTTAGAGCTCTATATTGCAAACACCGTATTTTGACTGTCCATTGACTTGAATCTATCTGGCTAAAGGATGCCTTACAGGTGTCGATTAGTTGTGCGATCGTACCCGCCCCCATCGTTTGTGCGGCACGGGCAATTTGTGCCCGTGTCGCACAAAGTCGTAAACCCCCGTCACACGTATTTACCATTCAAGCGACCTCGCTGTAGGCGGTGAGTATCCACTTCCTGAAGGGGGAGGGACGTTCGTCGTCACTGCGATGTCACACAGCAGCTGGCCAATAGAAGCGGAGGGGTGGAGATGAGCGGGACGTCAACATGCCGCCCACCTCCTTCCTTCCGCATTGCCAGCGGAACGCAGGTAAGCTGTGTTCATCGTTCCCGGGGTGTCACACGGAACAATGAACAACCGGACGTTTGATTTTTGGAAAATGAGCAACGTGTCAACGATGAACGAGCAGGTGAGTATTTCTGCTCGTTCACCATCGCACGCAGCTGTCACACGCTACGATATCACTAACAATGCCGGATGTGCGTCAATTACGACGTGACTCCACCGACATCTCGTTAGATATTTCGTAGCGTGTAAAGCGCGCTTAAGGGGTCATTTCATGTCTTCCAAAATATCAACTGGAAGACGTGTTTCTGGTGTAGTATGTTTCTTAGCTCATAGGGTGCTGTGAGTTAGTCAATTTGGGGGTAAAATGAGAACAGGCGTGATCAAAAATTTCGTCTGGCTGCAGAGAAGGTGGACTGAGCAGATTGCTGACTCCATCTGATGGTGTCGCTGACAGAGGCTACATCATCCTGCTGTAATTGAGATGAGGCATTGGACAGAAACTTCATTACATCTTCCCCTTCCTCCTCGCTAATGTACTTTCCAAAATTTGCAAACAAAGCCAAACGTGACTTGCATTTGGTACTACTACTGCCGAGATGGCTGCTGCTAGCACCACCAGTGGTGTTATACCTTCTCCGAATGAAAACCACATTCTTATCCATGATATTACATTTCTTCTGCTTGCTCTGCTCCGTTTGTCTCCTGCCAGCAGAATTGCTGTGGTGCCTCCGAGTGTATTCATACACCGTGAACTATTCCCCATTTTTTCACATTACAACCATAGTGACCGCCACTTTGCTAAATCAAATAACAAAAATGCTAGTATACAAATTTTATGCAAAGTTTCAGTCTAAGATGTTCTCAGATAATAATTTGTTCTCCGTGTCCTTCTAATTGCATCTTTTTAATTTTACTTATATTTGTACAAAATTTCTGAAAATTGATTAAACATACTTGTGAAGAAGGTCGGAGTGGTTCTAGGAACTAGTGGAGTCAAAATTATGACGCCCCCCCAATATTCACTATTCTGGCATAAGACTTACAACAATAGAGACTCTCATTAGAGCCCATTCACTACAAGGTTTCACGATTACAACCTGCTGATCCCCAAACCGTCTGACACATAGTGTCACATTAAGAAAATAGTCTGCTTGAGTAATTTTTATTTTAAAATATTGTGGTGTACCAACGTACGTGTCAGTCAGCTCAATTCTATTTTCTGCAATTTTATTCACACCGTGAGATTTGGTGAACTGTCTGATGAGCATGCAAAAAAAAGTGAGTCATTATTTTAGCAAGAAAAAAAAAATCTTCCATGTGTGTTTTTTGCTTGCAGCTGTGATAAATCTCTATCAATGTGTCAATACGCAAGTAGTTATGTAGTTACTGAATGGTTTTGTGGAGATAGGTAAAAATGATGACATTTGGGACATAAACATCATTGATCAATACAGTCTGACAGCAAAGGTAAAGCTGACACCTGGAGGCTTATATTATCAGGCTGGGAAGGCACATGATTATTTGGCCCTTCCCATCCTAAAAAGAGCATCACGCAGCTGTGGCGCCCCTGAGACTTCAGTCACCACAAGGTATTGCATTTAACTTAAGGTGCAGTACTTATCCTGGGTAAGTGAGAGGCTAATCGCTAGTGTTTCTCACATTCACACACAACACACAGTCAGGTGCTTTCCCACTGGGGTTGGTCTAGGGTAGACAGGTGGGTGGCCATCACGAGACAGGTCACTGGGACAACTACCTGGGGGACGGGCACCACTTGGGGAAAAGGAAGGAGCATCTTCACACTTGAGCAGTTACCCCAGAGCACAGCTTGCGGTGAGGAGCACAGTTAGGACCTCGGCCCAGGCCCCACCTGACACGTCTGGGAGCACTACAAGACCCGTGGCTTGGAGCAGGCAGCTCAACCCGGGCTCTCTACAGCTACAGGGGATTCCAGGGTCTATGGAGAGTGCAGGAAACACCTGCAGCCCGTTCCATATTCCATCCTCAGGATTGGACGGACCCCGACCAGAAAGGACACACAGTGGGAACACCGGTGGTGACCTCCGAATTATCCGGGATCGGCTGAAGCCCATGACGGCAGAAACCGGCACTATGTGGGCGAATAACAGACAGTGAGTAAGTTCAACCACTGTGTCAGCCCGTCCTTGCCGGCTCCGTCTCCCCGCAATTTGGCACCAATGGCCACTACCACCACCATCATCATCCCCTGGGACCTGGCTCTACCTGTGGGGAGCCGAACCATCCGAGCTGCGACACCATCTGCCCCAGAGGACAGCACCCGCAGCGGAGGCTAATACCTGGCTGCACACCACAGGTGGCATCACAAGACAACTACTGCCATCATCCTCAACCCCTTCATCCGTATCATCCCCACCATCAATCACATCGTCCATCCCATGGTGGACACTTCGGGGTCACGAAACCGGGCAGGGCCACCCGTGACATCCCCTGACCCTCACCGGCCCACTGTCAAGTATTCCCAAGGCCCCGTGGGGTGCTCCACAGCCACCCCAGAATTGCCACATCATATTAGGTGACAGTATGACTGTCTCTGTTGTCCATAGCAACCAATCAGAGCTCAGAGTTTAATTCCCAATAGCAGCTTAAGAAATGAAAAATAAGCTCTGATTGGTTGCAATAGAGGATTAGTCCCTAAAGTGACATTGGATTTTGCATTTGTGCTTCCCTATATACCCAAAAGCATGTGGAGACTAGTGATGGGAAAGCTTGCTTGCCACTGCTCGATACTCAATCGATCATTGGGGTGTTCAGGCTTGCTAGTTACTCAGCCATGCTCAAGTCCTTGCCTCACATATTTCATGGCTGTTAAATTGCCTGCCCTACATGGTAATGTTGTATCCATGTGGGCTACTGGTATTAATGTTATGGGCGGCCCCATCACATCAATGGTTCTTACAGGAGACCTGGAGGTGAAATGCTTGGCACATTGTCCTCTGGAAGCAATTCTGTGAGAGTTTATGTAGGAGGGTGAGTTTATATTAGAGCAGGGCTTGTACACTTGCACCCTTTAGTGCCTTTCATGTAGCACTAAAGGGTGTTTTAGCCTGGTTTAACCTAATAAATAAGTAATTAATTTTTGAAAAATTACATGGGGTCCCCTCTATTCTTGATAACCAGCAAAGGTAAAGCAGATAGCTGGGGATTTCATATTATCAGGATTGGAATACACATGGTTATTGAGCGATTCCCAGCCTAAAAATAGCAGCCTGCAGCCACCCCAGAATTAATGCATCATATTAGATGAGCCAATTCTGATGCTTTGCTCGGCTCCTTCTGATTACCCTGGTGCTTTATTCAGTGATTTTCAAGCCCCCCGGTCCCTCCTGATGAGGTCTTCTGGAAAAATGCTTGAATTTTACATTGACTTCCATTACACGCATTTCTCGATTTGAGCCCGTTATGAACATTTGACCTGCTCAAATCGAGTAATGAGCATTTGAGTATTTTAGTGCTCGCTCACCACTAGTGGATACCCATCCTGATTTTTAAAGGCGTTGTCTGGTGAAAAAAAGATATTATCTATTCAAAGGGCAGAAAATAACTTACTGATCAGTGGGGGTCCAATCCATGAAATGGGACACTCTAATGCCCATTGAAAAATAGATCAGCAGTGCACATGCCTGGCCACTGCTCTATTTATTCTTTAAGGGGCTTCCGGAAAAAAGTTGACAGCAGGACTTTCCAGCCCCCAAAAAAATGAATGGAACTGTGGTCAGTGAAGAGCAGTGCTGCTCCATTGTAAAGGAGATAAAAGCGTCTCATTCGTGCAATCAGCAAGAGTTTTTTAGCGGTAAGACCCAAAACCGATCAATATGTTGACACCTATCCTATGAATAAGTGATAACTTGCTTTCACCCGACAACCTCTTTAAGTTTAGGTACATTAGCCAGGCTCGTAAACAATTACATGAAATTACAGGGGCTGTCCATTATTTGGACCACCCCTTCTCAATCCTTATGCATCCTACCAGAAAAATAATAACATTTAAGATCCCTAACTTGGTGACAGTGCCAATCATGTGCTGTTGGCACTGTCTCTCCCATGGATCATATGACATTGTTGTGCTATGTGATACCGGTGGGCGGTCAACAGCCACTTCACTGTCCTCTCCTTCAGACAAATCACATAAATTCAGAGGCAGCGAGAACTACAGCAGCTCTCACTATCTCCGGATGTCAATCACATCAATAGGAGAGGAAAGTGAAGCCATCACTAATTGACCACAGAGATCGCATTACAAAATGTTACGTGATCCACGGGAGAGACAGTGTCGACACCACTGGATAGCACTATCACCGGTGGTGAGTATCGGTGTTAGAATTTTACTGAGAGAAATATAGAGATTGAGAAGGGGTTGCCCTAGTAATGGACAACCCCTTTAAGCATATAGGCATACAATCTCCATAGACTAACACTGGCATATACCAAAGAGTAAACATAGGATACCAGTGGAGATTTATTGGATTTTCCCTAACCAGATACCATTTTGCTGGATCTTTTAAAGGCCAAGAAGGGATTAAAAAAATTATACTCACCTGTTCTTACACCAACTCTACCAGTGCTTTGACCTGGTCTTTTGCTTTTTCATACCTCGCCACAGTGCATTTATTCCCTGAAATCAATCTGAAGTCTCTAATTGGCCATACGTGGTCATGTGGAAGTGGACCATATTTCCCTGTCTCACATGACCACAATTGATCAAGCCAAGTCCTATGATTGGTTCCACACAGTAACAGGGAGGATATGTCGCGGGCGGAGGAGGGGACGCTGCGCTCTCCCGCTGTTCGGGTCCGGCCGCTGCTACTGAGGCTGCTGCTGCTCAGCGGTGGCTTGAGCGGTGGGCCGGATCCCGGGGACTCGAGCGGCGCTCCTCGCCCGTGAGTGAAAAGGGTGGGGGATTGGATGGTGGGGATTTGGTTATTGTCCGTGACGCCACCCACGGCTGTGGTGATATTGGTGACACCACCGCTGCTCTAGACGGGGGATCCCGGGAGCGATGACAGGGAGCAGCCTGGATGTTAGTTCTCCCCTCCGTGGGTAGGGGGGTTTGTTGTCCCGGGGCCCGGTGATGGGGTAGGGATGGATGGAAGGCGGGTTACGGGGCATAGTGAGGTGCAGGGTCGCGGGGGCAGCGCTGTGCCGCACGGCACAGTGGTACTCACTCAGCCAATGATGAGGACACAGTTCTCGGTAAAACACACGGCTGGATGGACGGGTCCCACAGACGGCTGCGGTGTTGTTTCTCCCGGCAGGTTGATGGTGACTGCCTTTCCCTGCACCTTTGTAGTGTAAACGGTTCCGATGGGTTCCCACCGGTAACCCGCTCCCCAGCTTGGATATGGGCTTGAGGAGCCCCTTTTGCCCGCAGGCTCTGGCCCTGGGAACTTTAGCCTAGGAGGTGACTGTGTTTCCCTCTCTCGTTTGGATGGTTGCCTTCTTTCGGGACTTGGCTGCTGGGAAACCCAGGAGGTTCCCTTCGCTAACGGATTTGGCAAATTCACGGTGACTCCTAGCCTTGCCGGGGTCCGCAAACCCCTGCCAGATGGTGCTGACTTCTCTTTGCGTACCAGCCCGGTACCGCCGGGCCACCGCCCGTCCACGGTCCTTACGGTCAATTCGGATAGGCCACTCCTGCAGACAGTCACCACCGTCTGCCAACCTTGCTGATCCGTCCGGGCCACACACCCGGACCCACTTCAGTCTGCTCAACTGCTACTTTTCTTCTTCCACTTTCACTTCCAAACTGATCTCACTGCTTTTTCCGCCTCCAGGACTGTGAACTCCTCGGTGGGTGGGGCCAACCGCCTGGCCCACCCCCTGGTGTGATCATGAGCCCCTGGAGGAAGGCAACAAGGGTTTTGTGTCTGACTTTGGTGTGCCTGACCGGGAGTGTGGGGTGTGTTGGTGTTGTTCTCTGTGGCCCCTGGCTTGTCCAGGGCGCCACAGATACAATGCACATCATGACTTTCATCTCCCTCCCCAGGTGACCACATAAGATCAATCTTCGATCATGAGGTTATCTTCACATGGTCACTTTAGGAAGGAACGCATGCCATGATATGATCTTGTGGATCAATCACAGGCCCCAGATTGACCTGATTGTCAGAATGGAGTGAGTTCAATGATGGAAGATGACTTAACACCTGGGAGACCTCATAAACTTGGCACATACAAATAGTCTAATTCTCTGTCACATTACTCACTAGAGTTTCACTTCACCTCTGGAAATGGCATCAGAAGAAGAACTTGTCCATCTGGAGCTTTATAAAATGGGTTTCCATGGTTGAGCAACTGCCCACAAGATGACTATGAGCGTCTACTGGAGAAGTCTGCAAATGTTCTCTGTAAGGATGAGACACTTCTCTGTCTGGCAGTCTACAATTAATGAATCTGCATTTTTTACTTGATCTGGAAAAACCATATTCCTTAGAAGACATACTGCCCAGTGGAAGAGGTATAATGATATGGGTCTGTTCATTAGATTTTCGGCTAGGTCTATTATTTCCAATGAAGAGTAATTTTATTTTTGCACCATAAAAACACATACTGGACAGTTTTATGCTTCCAGTGTTATGGCATCAGATTGGCAAAGGTTCTTTACGGTTCCACCACGACTATTTCCCTTTTGGATAAACCAAGATCCAAGACACAAAGTGATAGGAAAATTGAGGACTTACAAAGAGTATTCTGATCTGGTATTAATACTAAGTGATATGACAAGGGTCCTTAAAGGGTTCCTTTTGACTTTTAGGATTGCTACTTCCAAAAGGTGGGACTAGAGTTTGTCTACTTCCTCCCTAAAGAGATTATTTACAAAGAGTACGGTGCTGACGTTTGTGGCACCCCTGACGGGTCAGGTGCCACAAGGTATTGTCTCCCAGTCGCAGATGCTGTGCTAACCCCGGGTTTCTGGAAGACCAATGCCGGTAGATACCAAACAAACACACATAGTCATGTCCTTTCCTTCCAGACTGGGTAACAGGACCCGATGGATAGCCACATATGGTGAAGACTGATCCAAACCAACTAGTCAGACACAAGGAAAGGGGGAGGGGCTAGACAGTGCAGTAGGCAGTTGATGGTAGTCAGGCATGGAGTGAGGAGGTCTGAAGTTGATGTGCATACAGATGACAAGTGTGAAGTGACTGACTGAGTGAAAAGGAGTACGGTCGCTGGGAGAGTACAGAGAGTATGCACAGGACTGGGTACCGGCACGGTGCAGAACCCTAGGTCAGACAGACGCTCCAACCTTATCTGATAATGCTGCCCGGTGAGGGGATCTTTACGGTTCATCACCAATGTGAGAGCCCAGTGCACAGCAGCAAAGGGAGAACCCAGGGAGCTGAGACAGAGGTCCAACCCAGACAAGGTTCAAGCTGCCTGTATACGGGCCAAGACTGAAAGACCAGGAGGGGACCCTAAAACGCTTCAGGCTACAGGGACCCACCAACCAGAGACGGGTGCAAGGAAGAAAAGCTCACCAGGTCACAGAACCGGCACTGGGAAAAAAGGGAATACCGAGGTTCCATTTGGGACAGACCAGCACCAGCCGGGCTGCTGCTCATCAAACCTGTGAGTAAAAGACAAGTTATATCACAGCTCTGGTGTCGCCTGAGTTCTTCTCGCACCTGTTAAACCTGTTGTCCCCTGAGGCTCAGTCCTACTTGCGGAGAGCCACAACACCTAAGCTGCCAAATACCACCAACCCCGGTAGTGAGAGACTCTGCAGCGGCAGCTTCCCTCACCTAGCCGCAACCCGCAAGTGGCATCACGAAAAGATTCTTTTATTTTTATTTTCCCTTTTTAAAACCCCCTTTTAAGTGAACCCCAGGGTCACAGAACCGGGCATCAGCCAGTAACCGTGACATATCCCCTGAAACACTGGGCCCGGGACCGAGTACCCCATAGCCGTGGGGTGGGACACATTAACTGCATTGAACCTTAGATAGAGTGGAGTGTCCAATGTGGGTCAGGTCCTCTCATTCAAAATTTCTGTCTGATGTCACAAATGCTGCTTTTGGACCCATAGGAACAAATTCGCATGGACACAATCCAAAATCTCATGGAAAACCTTCTCCGAAGAGTATTGAACTGTGATAGTCGCAATAGGAAGCCCAAGTCATGTTGATAGCTGTGGTTTCTGAATGGAATGCCCAACAAGTTTATTTGCAAGTGCACCCCAACTTTTCCAGTATTTATGGTAACGTCTCCAATTCCTCTTGATAGCAGTTCAATACAATATTGCGCAACTTACATCACTAGATGTGGTGGCCACATACAGACACATATAGCACAAACTTCTCCCAACAGATTATGCAAGGTATTACTTTGAACTTTTGGACCAATTGAAGGCAGCTCTGAAGGCCAAGAGGCACAGCAAGCGGTCCAAAGGAATCTTGTTCCTGCAAGACAACGCCTCCGCTCACACTGCACAAGCGACCACGGCAAAACTGGCAGAGCTGGGCTTCCAGCTGGTTGACCACCCGCCTTAGTCACCAGATCTAGATCCCTCTGGCTATCATCTGTTTCCAAACCTGAAGAAACACCTAAAGGGTACCAAATGTCACGCCATTTCTGATGCCATGACTGCTACGGATGCCTGGTTTGAGGCACAACCGAAATCCTTCTTTTTGCTAGGCTTACAGAACTTGGAATACAGTGTGTTGACATCAGTGGAGAGTATGTGGAATAAATGTAAAGTTTCATCATCCTATCTCGATTCTTTCTGGGTAAAGCCAAAGACTTATCAGTAGCCCCGCGTAGAAGTAAAAAATGAAAGAGCAAAAATTAAAAAGGATTAAAAGATCAGTTCATTTTTGACTGGAAAGAGACCAGTACGGCATACGTAGCGCTCTACTGGGAAAGGCAAATTGGATTTCATAAGGGTCAAGGCGAAAATATTGTAACCTGGGGCCACAAGTGAGTAGACTCAGATGACTAGAAATGGTGTAACTACAAAGATGCAGAGTGTTCCAGATCTTTGTTTTGCCCTTTTACTTTATCATCTGATTATCTACAGACATTAACTACTTCTTGAAGCCATAAGTGTATCATGTGGTCTGAGACCAGGCAGTATGCTGTGGTTAAAGACTAAATGAATAAAGCGTATGTGTCTTTACAGAAAAAAACCCTAGTGATTGAAGAAAGGACTCCTGACCTTTGGAAGTTAGGGTCTATGACATATTCTGCAGGAAGGTGGTTTTATGAGGTGATGAAATAGATAATAAATCAACCTTTACATTGTGTGGCATTTATCAGGTGTAAATCATAGATATACATCATACCACAAATATTACCCTGAACTTTTTTAAAAAATCCTTTAATCTGTGCCTTTCCCTCAATCCAATTTGGTCTCATTTTGATGAGCAAGCGTGCTCTCCACTGCTCATTAGTTGACCAAGTATCATGGGTGCTCTCCACTGCTCATTAGTTGACCAAGTATCGTGGGTGCTCTCCACTGCTCATTAGTTGACCAAGTATCGTGGGTGCTCTCCACTGCTCATTAGTTGACCAAGGATCGTGGGTGCTCTCCACTGCTCATTAGTTGACCAAGTATCGTGGGTGCTCTCCACTGCTCATTAGTTGATTGAGTATTGCGCGTGCTCTCAACTGCTCATTATTTGATCAAGCATTGTTGGTGCTCTCCACTGCTCATTACTTGATCGAGTATTGCAGGTGCTCTCCACTGCTTGTTACTTGACCAAGTATCCCAGAAGCTCTCCACTGCTCGTTACTTGATCAAGTATTGCTGGTGCTCTCCACTGTTCTTTCTTGATCGATTATTGCGCATGCTCTCCACTGCTCATTACTTGATCAAGTATTATGAGTGCTCTCCACTGCTGATTACTTATTCGAGTATTGCAGGTGCTCTCCACTGCTTGTTACTTAATTAAGTATTGCGGGAGTTCTCCACTGCTCGTTACTTGATCAAGCATTCTGGGTGCTCTCCACTGTTCTTACTTGATCGATTATCACGGGTGCTCTCCACTGCTTGCTACTTGATCGAGTATTGCGGGTGTTCACCACTACTTGCTACTTCATCGAGAATTGTGGGTGCTCTCCACTGCTCATTCCTTGATCTAGTATTGTGGGTGTTCTCCACTGCTCATTACTTGATCAAGTATTGCAGGTACTCTCCACTGCTCATTACTTGATTGAGCATCATGGATGCTCTCCACTGCTCATTACTTGATCGAGTAATGCTGGTGCTCTTCACTGCTCGTTACTTGATCAAGAGTTGTTGGTGTTCTCCACTGCTCGTTACTTGATCGAGTATTGCACGTGCTCTCCACTGCTCGTTCCTTGATTGAGTATTGCGGGTGCTCTCCACTGCTCATTATTTGATCGAGTATTGCAGGTGCTCTCCACTGCTTGTTGCTTGACCAAGTATCGCGGATGCTCTTCACTGCTCATTACTTGATCGAGTATTGCTGGAGCTCTCCACTGCTTATTACTTGATCAAGTATTGTGCATGCTCTCCACTGCTCATTACTTGATCGAGTATCATGGGTGCTCCACTGCTCATTACTTGTTCGAGTATTGCAGATGCTATCCACTGCTCATTACTTGACCAAGTACCAAGTATAGCGGGTGCTCTCCACTGCTTGTTACTTGATCGAGTATTGCGGGTACTCTCCATAGTTCATTATTTGATTGAGCATCGCGGGTACTCTCCACTGCTTGTTACTTGATTGAGTATCGTTGGTGCTCTGAACTGCTCATTACTTGATCAAGTATTGTGGGTGCTCTCCACTGCTTCTTATTTGATCGAGTATCGTGGGTGCTCTCCATTGCTCATTACTTGATCAAGTATCACAGGTGCTCTCCACTGCTCGTTACTTGATCGAGAATCATGGATGCTCTCCATTGCTCATTACTTGATCAAGTATTACAGGTGCTCTCCACTGATTGTTACTTGATCGAGTATTGTGGGTGCTCTCCACTGCTCATTACTTAATTAAGTATTGCAGGTGTTTTTTCCACTGCTCGTTACTTGATCAAGTATTGTGTGTGCTCTCCACTGTTCTTTCTTGATCGAGTATCATGAGTGCTCTCCACTGTTCATTACTTGATCGAGTACCGCAGGTGCTCTCCACTGCTTGTTACTTGATCGAGTATTGTGGGTGTTCTCCACTGCTCATTACTTAATTAAGTATTGCGGGAGTTCTCCACTGCTCGTTACTTGATCGAGTATTGCGGGTGTTCTACACTACTTGCTACTTCATCGAGAATTGTGGGTGCTCTCCACTGCTCATTCCTTGATCTAGTATTGTGGGTGTTTTCCACTGCTCATTACTTGATCGAGAATTGTGGGTGTTCTCCACTGCTCATTACTTGATCAAGTATTGCAGGTACTCTCCACTGCTCATAACTTGATTGAGCATCATGGATGCTTTCCACTGCTCATTACTTGATCGAGTAATGCTGGTGCTCTTCACTGCTCGTTACTTGATCAAGAGTTGTTGGTGTTCTCCACTGCTCGTTACTTGATCGAGTATTGTACGTGCTCTCCACTGCTCGTTCCTTGATCGAGTATTGCAGGTGCTCTCCACTGCTTATTATTTGATAGAGTATCGCAGGTGCTCAGGCACACTTATTATTAAATCGAATATCATAGGTGCTCTTCACTAATCGGTATTCATTTGAGTGTCATGGGTGCTCAAGTGCCATTCTCGAGTCCCCGGCTGGCATGTTTTGTGGGTGTTAGACAGCCAATCAAATACTGGGATTGCCTGCCATATGTGGTAATGCTGTAGCTACATTGACTAGTTCGCTACTGACATTAGTGTGATTGGCTCGCCGCATTGCGTCATGGGGTCTTATATGAGACCTGGGTGAGCAATGCTTGAAACACTGCAGTTCAGGAAGAACTGATCTAGAAGGGAAAGCTTAGATTAGAGCAGTAGTATAAGCAAGATTTAATGACTACTGCACTACAATGTATATTGTACACTTGCACCCTTTAGTGCCTTTCATGTAGCACTAAAGGTTGTTTTTAGCATCCCTTTTTAATCAAATAAATAATTTTAAAAAATGACATGGGATCCTCCCTATTTTTGAGGACCAGCAAAGTGGACAGCTGGAGGCTGATATTATCAGGCTGGGAAGGTCCATGGTTATTTGTCCCTTCCCAGCCTAAAAATACTAGCACACAGCCGCCCCAGAATTGGCACATTTATTAGATGTGCCAATTCTGGCACTTTACCCGGCTCTTCCCATTTGCCTGGTGCGGTGGCAATCAGTGAAATATTTTGGGGGGTTGATGTCAGCTGTGTAATATCAGCTGATGTAACCGTCTTATGACGTGGGTGTTTATTAATCCATTAATTTGATGTAGTATTTAGCCAATCACAAAAACAAGTAGCACGCCTCAAGAAGGAAGGTACAGGTACATAACGGGACTCGTGTTACCCACAAAAAATGTATTTTACATCTCCCAATACTATAAAAGCAGATGTAAAACCTTCCACCTACCAGACAAGGATATAATAATATTACATTTCATGTAGAGAAGTTCCCTAAAGGTAGGTGAGATTTAACGTCAACATATTATTGAGGTAAGAAATGGTTTAGTCACACAAAGGGGACTTTACAACTGGTGGTCAGTCAGGCAGAGTATTTACTGACATAATGAAGTTTTGATATTAGTCATACTTTCATGGCTTTTAACAATGTGTGCATTCGTCTTTTGCAGCTGCAGTGAAAATAATGTGTAATAAGGTCAATTTCTCATTAATAGAAGTTAAAATATTCATAGCGTGTGTCAACAGTAGTATAAAGGCTAAATAAATTGAAAATTGTAGGAAAAAAATGGTCAAATTGCCACATGGTCGGTGAAGGGTTTGAGTTGTGTGAAGGGTTAAGTCTCTTAGTGCACCCAGTTACCGGATTACCTTGTCTCTTGAAACATTGCAAAACAGTTGAAAACTGTTCCTTAAAGCGCACCAATCACCCGGATTTTCGTATATAACCTAAAGCCAGTGCTATACTGGCACTATCAGGCTGATTCTATACATACCTTCAGTTGTCAGCTCGGATGTATAGGTTTTGAAATCCAAGAAAGTAAAGTTTATAAAATCATCAGCTTCTTGTGTGACAGCAGCTGAGCATCAGATAATATCTGGGGGGGTATGCAGAGTTATCCCCTAAGTAGTATACAATCAATTTATTTTTTGACTTGCAGGACCTTTGTGAGGTCATACCCATGTGACCAGAAGGGGCGGGACAAAAGCCAACAAAGCTGATTCCAGGAAGCAACTTTTTTCTGTTGACTGAGGCTCCGCCACTTCTGGTCACATGGCTATGACCTCACCACAGGTCCTGCAAGTCAAAAAATAAATAGATTATATAATACTTATTCTAATTCTAGCAGGGGATAACTATGAATACCCTCAGATATTATCTGATCCTCAGCTGCTGTCACTCAAGAATCTGATGATTTTATAAACTTTACTTTCTTGGATTTAAAAACCTAAACATCTGAGCTGACAACTAAAGATATATATGGAACAGCCTGATAGTGCTTTAGGTTATATACGAACATCCTGGTGACTGGATTGCTTTAAATATCCTCTTACAAGATATTTGGACATTCACCGTTTTGGGTTGGCTTGCGCCTTCTTTTAAGGAAGTGTTTTATGTTTATGGGCAGTATGGTGGCTCAATGGTGAGCATGGTGGCTCATTGGTGTATCCTTGCAGCGCTGGGGTCCTGGGTTCAAATTCCACCAAGGACAACATCTCCAAGAAATTTGTATGTTCTCCAGGTGTTTGGGTCGGTTTCCTATGGCTTCTCCAGTTTTCTCCCACACTCCAAAGACATAATGCTGGGCAATATAGATTGTGATACCCAGTAGGGACAGTGATGAATATGTCTGGAAAGGGCTGTGGAATTAATGGCGGTATATAAGATATAAGTGAGTAAGATAAAATAAATATTGCTCCATCCAAAAATGTTAATATTTGCTTGTAAATGTGTTGAGTGTGATTGTAGGAACATATGAATGTTCTGGTAATGATTCTGGTGCCACCATTCCGGTGCTACCTGACTAATTTAGCTTTGATCATTGTATAAAGTTCTGAGATCACTGCCGGTACTGTCTGAAGTGATGTTCAATAGGGGCAAGAGAATCATTGCCTTTGTGAATGTATATGTGCAATGGTTTAAAGGGGTTTTCCACTTTCAGAAAAGTAGATGCCAAATACTTGCATCCATGTAAAATAGCAAAGACAGAGGGTACTTGTGCTCTCCTACTCCAGTGCCAGCTGGGGTGTTTTGGCTGCACTGGTGATGTCACATCGACAGTTGACATCATCGCTACAGCCAATCATTGAACTCAGTGACCCCCTACTGTCTACATTGGTAAAGACATTGAGCTAAATGATTGGAAGTAGCGGTGATGCACAATGTCAAATCACTGTAGCTCTAGAATAGAGACCAGAGCAGCAGAAGAGAGCCAGGAGCGACAGAGGGCATGAGAGTAGGTTGGTTACACTGCTTGAATCGCCTGCAATAAAGTTGGAGTCATCAATGTACCCCCATAGATGATCCCAGAGAGAGCAGCGGCTGCAGAAGAGTGAAAAAGAGATCCACCGCAGAGAGAAAGGGACCTGTAAGATATTGTGTCTTCCATGCTCGGGAAATGAATGCGTTGAGTGCCAAAATTCCCGGGAGTGGGTCCAAGCTCTGAGGTTACAAGATATAAGAGGCCAGATAAAATTGGGTTCCAGACATCCTACAGAAGACATAAGTAAATAAGGAATAGTCAGTGTCCCAAGTTAGGTGAAAACACCAAAATCAACTTCTATATTCTGCCATGGATGTGTGACGCCCTGGGCAAGCCAGGGGTCACAGGTCATGACACCACCACACCCTACACCCCGGATAGGTACACCAAAGCTACACAAAAATCCTTGTTGCCTTCCTCCAGGGGCTGATGTTCACACCAGGGGGTGGACCAGGCGGTTGGCTCCGCCCACCGAGGAGTTCACAGCCCTGGAGGCGGGAAAACCAGAGAGATCAGCTAGGGAAGTGAAATAGTGAAGTGGTAGAGGAGCAAGTGAGAGCAGTGACAGAAAAAGTGACAGTTGAGAAAGCCTGAAGTTGGTCCGGGTGTGTGCCCCGGACTGAGAACAGCAAGGTTGGCAGACGGCGGTGACCGTCTGCAGGAGAGGAGGCTTGGAGGTTGCCGAAAGGACCGTGGACGGGTGGTGGCCCGGCGGTACCGGAGCGGTATACGAAGAGAAGCCAGCACCATTGGCAGGGGCCTTTCGGATCCCGGCAAGGCTAGGAGTCGCCGTGAATTTGCCAAATCCGTCAGTGAAGGGGACCTCTGGGTCTCCCAACAACCAAGTCCAACCGTTAGAGAGAGACACCGCCACCGCCAAGGCACCAGTTTCTCAGGGCCAGCGCCTGCGGGCAAAGAGGGGCTCCACCGGCACATATCCAAGCCGGGGAGCGGGTTACCGGTGGGAACCCATCGCTACCAACATAGACTTAGGTGCAGGAAAAGGGACCGTCACCGTCAACTACTAGGGAAAAGCAACAGCAGCCGTCCGTGGGAACCGTCTTTCCAGCCGTGTGTTTTACCGAGAACTGTGTCACCGTCTCAGGCTGAGTGAGTACCACAGTGCCATGAGGCACAGCGCTGCCCCCGCGTCCCTGCACCCCACCAGGCCCTGCACCGGCCCCGCCATCCAGCATCCCCCACCTCATCACTGGTCCCCGGGACAACCACCCCCTACCCACGGAGGGGAGAACTAACAACTTTGCTGCTCCCAGTCACCGCTCCCGGGATCCCCATACAGAGCAGCGGTGGTGTCCACACAATCACCACAACCGTGGGTGGCGTCACGGACAATAAACTATCCCAAAAACCAAACCCCTTTCACTCACAGGCGAGGAGCGCCGCTCGAGTCCCCGGGATCCGGCCCATCGCTTGAGCCACCGAGCAGCAGCAGGCCGCAGCAGTGGCGGCCGGACCCGAGCAGTAGGGAGAGCGCAGCGTCCCCTCCTCCGCCCGCGACAGATGCAACGTTTCGACCCCTTACAGGTCTTTTTCAAGCCAGTAAAGGGTCAAAACATTGCATCCATTCCAAAATAAAGAAGTCAATTTTGATGTTTTCACCTAACTTGAGATGATGTTTATTCCTTATTTACTTATGGTTTATCCCACTGGGCTCATTGGACTTGATGTGCGTCCTCCCTCGGCTTGATGCCTCATCCTCAAAGGATCCTGTTGGGCTATTATGAACCATTCCTTTTTCTATTGACCCTATAGAAGCCAGTCTGAGGAGACGCAGCCCGGTGAGAAAGACTAAGGGGCACTTTGCACACTGCGACATCGCAGGTGCGATGCCGGTGGGGTCAAATTGAAAGTGACGCACATCCGGCATCGCATGCGACATCGCAGTGTGTAAAGCCTAGATGATACGATTAACGAGCGCAAAAGCGTCGTATTCGTATCATCGGTGCAGCGTCGGCGTAATTCATAATTACGCTGACGCGACGGTCCGATGTTGTTCCTCGCTCCTGCGGCAGCACACATCGCTGTGTGTGAAGCCGCAGGAGCGAGGAACATCTCCTACCGGCGTCACCACGGCTTCCGTAGGTTATGCGGAAGGAAGGAGGTGGGCAGGATGTTTACATCCTGCTCATCTCCGCCCCTCCGCTCCGATTGGCCGCCTGCCGTGTGACGTCGCAGTGACGCCGCACGACCCGCCCCCTTAACAAGGAGGCGGGTCGCCGGCCACAGAGACGTCGCACGGCAGGTGAGTGTGTGTGTGAAGCTGGCGTAGCGATAATTTTCGCTACGCTAGCTATCACCACATATCGCTGCTGCGACGGGGGCGGGGACTATCGCACTCGGCATCGCAGCATCGGCCTGCGATGTCGCAGTGTGCAAAGTGCCCCTAAAGGCCCTGTCACACACAGAGATAAATCTGCAGCAGATCTGTGGTTGCAGTGAAATTGTGGACAATCAGTGCCAGGTTTGTGGCTGTGTACAAATGGAACAAAATGTCCATGATTTCACTGCAACCACAGATCTGCCTAAGATTTATCTCTGTGTGTGACAGGGCCTTTAGGCCCATGTGGGAGATTATTTGACAAAGTGAGAAAGGAGAAGGCTGTAAGTGAATACAGAGAAGTGAACGTATTGTCATCACCTACCTTCTCATAAAAAGCTAAATTTAAGACTGTGCCCCCCCATGGAGGACACTACTAGGTTCCAAGCTGTTGGACTGTCTCTCAGGTGTTATTCTCTCAGTCCCCTGGGATAAGACCCAAATTGTCCACTTTGTGTTCTTGTTGGGGGACATCTCATTAGCCAGCCCACCCCTTTCATCTTAGCGCTAGAACAAGAATTCAGGGAGAATCCAATTCAGAAGTAATATAAATACTGACAAAATCTCTGCTATTATTGGAAGGTATTGAGGGGGAGGACAAAACAAGAACAACCTCCCAAAGGCACCCCTGCATGCTCCTGCTCCCAGGCCGTGACAAGGGTGCTGCTCTCCTCACCTTCCAGCCAGTCCCATGTGCCCTGCTCCTGCTCCAGGGTCTGTCGTGGCCTCCTCCTGCTTCCAGGCCACATGCAGGTCTTCTGGGAGTGCCCATAGGGTGCGCACTCGTCCACGCACCTTTATTAAAGGGCAAGCATCCCATTATCTAGAAGTGATCCTTGAGGTCAGCTATCAGCCTGAAGGTACTTAAGACTGCCTCCCCTTAGGGGAGGCGCCTGAGCAATGTTGCCTATCCGTAGTGCAATGTTAGTTCTCAGATCTCGTACCCATGTCTAGTCCTGCATCTTGTGTTCTAGTACCAGTTACCTGTACCTTTTATCTGTGTCTCTTCCTAGAGTCTGTCACCACCACTTTCATGCCGCCACATCCGAGCTAGCACCACCTCTGTGCTGCCATGTCTGAGCTACCACCACCTCCATGCTGCCATGTCTGGGCTACCACCACCTCCGTGCTGCACATCTGAGCTTCCACCACCTTCGAGCCGCCACTTCTATGCCACCACATCCATCCTGGACTTCAGAGTCTCTCCTGTCCATAAGAGCCGACACAACTGGTCCTGGCAGTCCTGCATTTAGGCCCCACTCGGTAACCATTACACATATGCACGTTGAATTAAATTAGAAAAACTCCATGATACCATACTGGTCATAAGTGCGGTCAGAATGCCACCCGTGGGTCACATGCCGCAAGCACAAATTCCATACAAACATATAATAAACAGGAGAAGAGAGGAATAAATAGTGCAAATATTTTATTGTCAAAAAAGGGGAAACAAAGGGGTTCAAGTAGATATGCATAAAACGTTAAGTGATTATAAACATACAAAAATGGGAGCTGGGTGCAGGCACATGTAATGCATTAATCTGATGGAAACGGATAGGTACATAAAAAAGATAAATACCAGTGGGGTAAAGAATGTAGAGGCTACAGGCAAAAAATGCTATATTAAAGTGTCAGTGCATATATTTCCATAGCAAGGTGCCTGCATGCAAAATATTCTTAGAGTTTCATATGCATAAATAGCCTAACTCACAGGGCATGATAGCCACCATTAGATATAAGTACCCACCAGTAAAGTGCAATTGTGCAGATATCAGTAGCAGGAGCCCAGACAGCCAGATCCCAGGAAGAAGAGTTCCCCCTAACCCACCAACACGTGTTTCGCTAATAGGGGGCCTGTGCACCCCACTAGCTTCATCAGGGAGGAAGAAAAGACATAAGCGCTTTGCTGGAAATGCATGTTTTTAAATCTGCTGCCCTATACACTTCCGCCCACGTCATCGTATCAATTGACGCATGCGCAGTTGTCCGCCGCGTCACCGCGGGCGGGGAAGCCGTCAGACAGACACAGCACATGCGCAAGAGCGGAGATGCGTCATTCCGATCCCGCGCATGCGCCGGCGCCACCGAGACGGCACCCAGCCGGTGATGACGCAGGGGCCAGCAGCGCATGCGTACAGAGGGATGACAAGCCTGGTGAATACAAGTGATGGTAAGTGATGGGGAAAAGGTCAGGATAACGTGCACAACGGACATAGATGGAAGTAAATCCGGACTGCCATGAAAAAGCAGGGAATAAGAAGAAAGGGAGAGGAAAAGGTTTTTTGCCATATTATACATTATTATATTAAAAGGGCAGAGATATTCTGTATCAATTCCGGACCAATGGCAATATCCATCCCATTCTTTATTCATGGTGCAAAGGGCAGAGTCATCCAAAATCAATACGTCATTCTCTCAGTGCAGAGATGGGTGGCAGATAAACCGGATCTAAGCTAAATAAGAGAAAATATAACACTTTTAGTATAAAGCATAAAAATGCGCTTATGCCATGGGGGACAGAGGAATGGGGGAATTTTTATTAAAACCATAAAAACGGATATGCATGGGGTAATGAAAAAGAGGGGTTGATAAGGTGGGCAACAGTATTATAAAAATGGTGCGAAACTAATAGTTTCATTCAATCCCTTGGGGACAAATGTGTCGAGGGTGCTGATCCACCGGGCCTCACATTGGGCCAACCTTTTTTTAAGGTTGCCGCCTCTGGATCCACCACTCACCACGTCAATACCCCTTACTTCCAACCTAGAGGAGTCACAGGAGTGAAACGCCTTGAAGTGTCGAGGGATGGTCTTTAGAAAAGTATTGTCATCGGCTGATCTAGCAGCCTCAATATCACGTACGTGCTCCCTGACCCTAATGCGGAGCTCACGGGAGGTGAGCCCCACATAGATCATGGAGCACGGACACGTAGCTTAATATACCACATACGTGGTGCCACAAGTGATATATCTCCTTATATCAAAGCGCTTCACTCCATCTGAGGACAAAAAGGTCCTAGTCCGGATTATGTTTCTGCAGGCCATACAATGTCGACATTTGCAACAGCCTGTTAAAGGGGGGCCAGTACTGAAAGGATTAAGGACAGGAGGAATATAGTGACTATTCACTAAAATATCTTTGAGATTACGGGAGCGTCGTGCCGTCATGAGTGGGGTGTCAGTCAGGACGTCCGACAGAATTGGGTCCGATAAAAGGACAGGCAAATGCCTGTTTAAATTGTCCTTCATGGTACCCCACTCATGGTTAAACGTCCCAATAAATCTCAATTCAGGCTCCAGAGGTTCCTTTTTAATTGTGTACGAGAGGAGCTGAGTTCTGGGTGTCTTTCTAGCCCTCACATAGCCCCTTTTGATGGCTCTATTACTATAGCCACGGTCATGGAAACGGCGCTTGAGATCCAAGGATTGGGCCTCAAATTTTTGGTCTGACGAGCAGATCCGCCTCATCCTTAGGAATTGTCCAGTCGATATGGCTCGGATAGTAGAGGGGGTATGGGCAGATGAAGCATGCAGCAGTGCGTTGACGGAAGTGCCTTTGCGGAAAACATCTGTTTGAATAAGACGATCCGGGCCTAATTCAATTTTGATATCCAAGAAGTCAACGCAACTGCTGCTATGCTTATAGGTAAGTTTGATGTTAAGGTCATTATGATTGAGTTGCTCCATAAAAAAATCGAGTTGCTCCACAGTGCCCTGCCAAAAAACTAAAACATCATCAATATATCTTAGACAGCACTGCACATGGGAGCTAGCCCCAGCGCCTCCGTCACCAAAAACCAACCTCTCCCAGAAGCCCAGGAAGAGGTTGGCGTACGAAGGCGCACAGGCCGCGCCCATCGCAGTGCCCCGCCTCTGAAGATAAAATTGATCTTTAAAAAGAAAAAAATTGGGAGTAAGGGCAAAGTGGAGCAACTCGATAATCAAGTCCCCCATCCTGCCACACCGACTGTCCATCCCAAGGAAGAAGCGAACCGCTGCCAGGCCATCCTCATGTCCAATGCTGGTATATAAGCTTTCGATGTCTGCCGTCACTGAGGACATCCTCTTCCACAAAGATGCCGTCAATCCTATTGAGGACGTTCGTGGTGTCCTTGACATAAGAGGGAAGTGTCTCAACAATAGGTTTGAGGTAATGATCTATAAATTTACAAATTGGTTCACACAACCCCTCTATGCCGGACACGATCGGACGCCCCGGAGGATTGACAGCATCTTTGTGGATTTTGGGTAAAAAATATAAAGTTGGTACTTTTGAGGATGTATTAAGAAGCCCCTCCATCATCTTTTTAGTGATGATGCCTTTCTCAAGCGCCGCCTCCAGGATATGTGTCAATTCCTTAGTGAAGGAAGACAGAAGGCTATGTGAGAGCTTAGTATAAGTATCCCTATCCCTCAGCTGACGTAAAGCCTCCCTCTCATATTTATCGACAGCCCAGATCACTACGTTTCCCCCCTTCTCCGCAGCCTTGACGACGACATCCTTATATGATTTCAATTCCTCCAAGGCCCGTCGATGTCTATGTGTGAGATTATCAAATCTCCTTCTTGTGGAGATTTTTTTAAAATCATTCATGACGAGCCTGGTAAAGATGTCAATCGCCGGGCAAAGGGACAAGGGAGGGAACCTGGTTGACCTGGGTAGAAGTGCCTTAGGGAACACACCTGAATTGGTTGTCTCCTGTTCTTGTAGGAGATCCTCTAAAGCCTGAAGAGCCTGCTTTTCCAACTCACTCTCAACGTCCATTGTATTCCTGTGATAGCGTCTTCTCAACATCACCTTTCTTGCAAAGAGATTAATATCTTTTTGTGCTGAAAATAAATTAAAGTTATTGGTCGGTGAGAAAGACAGACCTAAGGACAGTACCTCCAACTGGGCCTCTGTAAGGACACGGGAGAGAGATTGATGACCTGTAATTGGTTAGAGACGCACCTACGGGGTTTCTTCCAAGATGCCTGTTGTCTATTGCGGCCGTTTTTTACTCTTGCTCCAACACTCTGGTCCATATCCAGTGTCCCGCCAGAGCCCCCGGAGGAGGAATCATCTCCGGAAGTATGAGAGAGCTATGGAAATATATGCACTGACACTTTAATATAGCATTTTTTGCCTGAAGCCTCTACATTCTTTACCCCACTGGTATTTATCTTTTTTATGTACCTATCCCTTTCCATCAGATTAATGCATTACATGTGCCTGCACCCAGCTCCCATTTTTGTATGTTTTTAATCACTTAACGTATTATGCATATCCACTTGAACCCCTTTGTTTCCCCTTTTTTGACAATAAAATATTTGCACTATTTATTCCTCTCTTCTCCTGTTTATTACATATGCACGTTGAAAGCTGTGTTGCCAAACATATTTTACAAACTTATACAAATGAGTGTAAGTGGTCGTTCGGTTACTGGCCCTGGTCTTTTTATTCTCAACTAGTCATTGTAGGGCCAATCTTTAGGCGCATTTGCATAGTGGAGCTTCACGGGAGATCATCATTCACACTATACTATGGTTTGAACTCAAGATCAATTCATGAGAAAGGGACTAAAAAATAAAGTATAAAACAAAAATAAATGTTTACTAAAAAAAGAAAAGTCAAAAACGTTCAACCACCACCGATTTTCTCAGTTTAAAACTCAAATTATAAAATAAAAATAAGCAAATCTGGCAACATTTGGAAAAGGTCCCATCTATCAAGAAATTGAAATGCAAAAATTGCCTAAAAAAACTATCATAATGGTCCGAAAAAAAAATCACAAAAAAAGAGTCACCTCGATACGCAAAACAAAAGTCTTCATACCGATGCCAAATTAGTTTTTTTTGCAAAGTTTTGAATTTTTGGCACTAAATCTAATATATAGAGCTGAATGTGTGTGTGTGTGTGTGTGTGTGTGTGTGTGTGTGTGTGTGTGTGTGTGTGTGTGTGTGTGTGTGTGTATGTCCGGGATTGGCATCTGCACCATCGCAACTACAGCCACAAAATTTTGCACACTCACACTTCTGGACCCCAAGAGCGTCATAGGCTATGTTTTGAGGGGAAATTTTAACCCTGCGCTTTACAGTTATTCACCAAAAAACCTGCCTCCATTAAAGCGAATGGAGCTGGGAGCCACAGTGCAGCCAGAACTTCAGAAGAATGCGCAGCCACACCCTTAAATTGAATGTTGGCGTGTCACAATGCAGCCAGGGAAAGAGACAGAGACAGACAGGGAAAGAGGCAGACACAGATAGGGTAAGAAACAGACATAGACAGGGTAAGAGACAGACACAAAGAGACAGACAAAGAGACAGACTGACAGGGAAAGAGACAGGCATTTTTGTTAATACATTCTATTTCGTTAACAGCAATTATTAACCCAGGCGAAGCCGGGTAGTACAGCTAGCATAAAATAAAAGCCTAGACAGATTTGGCATCACCGCAATTGCGTTGAACTACAATCAATACAGGCCATATGAACGTTGCCATATTTTCCAGTTTCTTCTATCCTTTGCAAATGTTATCAATGTGGTGTAGATGTGATGCACTGTGTACCGTGAAGTGGAATTGAAACTTGGCGAGTCATTGTCTGGGTCTTCACGTGATCTCATCCACAAGCATATAAAATAGAAGTCGTGCAAATTCCCTGATTTCTTGAGATCACAAAGTTCAATTTCCTTCTGAAAATGCATGCGAGTTTACTTGTAGTCTACACGCGGGGAGAGCAGTGGGTTATGAAAAAGCAGAAGTGATTTCAAGTAGCACGACGTGAAGGGTTAATCCAAAACAATCAAGATATCTTCTATCCATAGTGTAGGGATAACTTGCTGATCACTGGGGAACCCCAAACAATCTTGGAACCATGATTACAGTGCTCTGTAGCCCCGTCCTGAAAGGAAGTAGGTGTATATGTAGCACCCAGGGCGCAAGCGGTTCAGGTCTGGTCTTGTACCTGTTACTCGTTACCGGGCCGGTGTGGAGGTCTGGGAATGTCATGGGGTGGCCCTTTTGCTCGGTTTTGTGGCCTCGAGATGTACAATAAAGGAGGACGTGGTAATAGAGGTTTGATTTCGTGACACTACCTGCGGTACACGACCAGAGAATAGCCACTGCTGCTGTTGTCGCGGGCGGAGGAGGGGACGCCGCGCTCTCCCACTGCTGCTCGGGTCCGGCTGCCGTGGCTGCTGCGGCCTGCTGCTGCTCGGTGGCTCGAGTGATGGGCCGGATCCCGGGGACTCTAGCGGCGCTCCTCGCCCGTGAGTGAAAGGGGGTTTTGGGTATAGGGATTGGTTATTGTCCGTGACGCCACCCACGGTTGTGGTGATTTGTTAGCACCACCGCTGCTCTGTATGGGGTTCCCGGGAAGGATGGTATGGAGCAGCCAGTTGTTGTGTTGCCCCTCCGTGGGTAGGGGTTGGTGATCCCGGGGCCCAGTGATGAGGTGGGAGATGCAGGGCTTGGTGGGCGCAGGGACGCGGGGGCCAGCGCTGTGCCTTGCGGCACTGTGGTACTCACTCAGCCAGAAATCAGGACACAGTTCTTAGTAAAACACTCGGCTGGATGGACGGGTACCCACAGACGGCTGCGGTTGTTGTTTCTCCCCTGACCCAGTTTGGTGGTGTAAGTCCTCTCTTCCACTTCCGTGCACCCTTCTCCTGCACTCCGGCTTCCAGCTGGCTCCCCGATTCAGTACCGGGGGGCCACTGCCCAGCCCCGGCTACCTGCGGTTCCACCAGCTGTCTCCCCGGCTCCCTGCAGACGGCCACTCACATCTGCCGGACCCTCTGTACGAGACCCTAGGCTGCAACCTAGGCCCCTGGCTATGTCTGCCTCTCTACAGACCTTCTCTCTTCCTCCCCTAGGACTTGACTTGCTTGTTTCCTGCCTCAGGCCAGCTCACTCCAGGGTGGGCGTCTCCATCTCCAGACTCCACCCACCTGGTGTGTCAGTCTGAGCCCGAGGCAGAAAGCAGGTCACTTTGGGGATGTCTGCTGTGAACTGCTGGGGGTGGGGGTGTGTGTGTGTTACCTGTGTCCCCTGGCCTGTCCAGGGCGACACATTCCCCCTTAGCAAAATGCAGACCGTCCTCGGGCTGCCCGTCCATCACCGGTTTTATTTTTCTTTTAACTGCAAAAGATCAAAACATCAAACACAAGCATTTTCAACCCTCCCAAAACGGGATGCACATTACTTTAACGTTGCAGTAACAGTCCAACACTTTTAATAATAACAGTGTAACGGTTCCTTCGGTCACCCACCCAAACAACCTAGCCTTGGTGCTGCCCCTAGGAAGTGGGCAGCACCCCTTGACCCCAGTCCAGGAACGGCTTCAGATTGGTCAACGGGACCGGTACTTCGCTGCCGTTGCGGCCGGGCGGACTGCCGGAGCCGTCGTCATCTCCGTCGCGGCCGGGCGGACTGCCGGGGCCGGTGGCAGGGCGGTGACAAAGGTGAGGCCTGGGGACCCCAGGTCTGGGTCCTCCCCCACAGACGCTGCGGGCTCCGCTACCGGTAACAGGGGTAACGGGTCGGTGCATCACTGCAGCGGCCTCTTCCAGGAACCAAATGATGGCAGAGTCCTGGCGTCCCTGCTTCCACAGCCGCGGTTCACATGCAGCCGGACGCCATCCCGTCCCCCTTAGCTTCTTTTTAGCACTTCCTTCTTCAGGGGGCGGGGCTCCACTTTCGCGCCTTTCCTGCTCGGGGAAGACGCTCGAACGGGAAATTTTCGTGCCCAAGATGGCGGTTTTACAAAATTTTCGGCCGGACACCTCCGGCGGTCACAAGGCGCACCTCTACCCAACGGCAGAGCGGTAAGATCCTGTTCGTGACGCCAAGTTGTCGCGGGCGGAGGAGGGGACGCCGCGCTCTCCCACTGCTGCTCGGGTCCGGCTGCCGCGGCTGCTGCGGCCTGCTGCTGCTCGGTGGCTCGAGCGATGGGCCGGATCCCGGGGACTCTAGCGGCGCTCCTCGCCCGTGAGTGAAAGGGGGTTTTGGGTATAGGGATTGGTTATTGTCCGAGACGCCACCCACGGTTGTGGTGATTTGTTAGCACCACCGCTGCTCTGTATGGGGTTCCCGGGAAGGATGGTATGGAGCAGCCAGTTGTTGTGTTGCCCCTCCGTGGGTAGGGGTTGGTGATCCCGGGGCCCAGTGATGAGGTGGGAGATGCAGGGCCTGGTGGGCGCAGGGACGCGGGGGCCAGCGCTGTTCCTTGCGGCACTGTGGTACTCACTCAGCCAGAAATCAGGACACAGTTCTTAGTAAAACACTCGGCTGGATGGACGGGTACCCACAGACGGCTGCGGTTGTTGTTTCTCCCCTGACCCAGTTTGGTGGTGTAAGTCCTCTCTTCCACTTCCGTGCACCCTTCTCCTGCACTCCGGCTTCCAGCTGGCTCCCCGATTCAGTACCGGGGGAACACTGCCCAGCCCCGGCTACCTGCGGTTCCACCAGCTGTCTCCCCGGCTCCCTGCAGACGGCCACTCACGTCTGCCGGACCCTCTGTACGAGGCCCTAGGCTCCAACCTAGGCCCCTGGCTATGTCTGCCTCTCTACAAACCTTCTCTCTTCCTCCCCTAGGACTTGACTTGCTTGTTTCCTGCCTCAGGCCAGCTCACTCCAGGGTGGGCGTCTCCATCTCCAGACTCCGCCCACCTGGTGTGTCAGTCTGAGCCCGAGGCAGAAAGCAGGTCACTTTGGGGATGTCTGCTGTGAACTGCTGGGGGTGGGGGTGTGTGTGTGTTACCTGTGTCCCCTGGCCTGTCCAGGGCGACACACTGTCGTTGTCCTCCGGGGAAGATGGTGGTAGCAGACGGGATGGTTCTGCTCCCCACAGGTGGAGCGGACCCCAGGGAGATGATGGGGTAGTAGTGGTGTGTTGGGGTGTAGGACTGAGGGCGCCGTCAGTAACCAGATGACACAGATTGGTAGTTTCCCTTTACCTTTACTGGTAACAGGTTGTAGTCTCAAGGTTATCGTGGTCTGGTCAGCCTGGTAGCAGGGAGGAAAGAATCTTTGCCAGGTACATTGGAGGCCTTCCCTTATGCGCTTTGGATGTCGGATCCCCGTGGCTTGAAGCTACTTGGGGACCCCGGTTCTCGATTGCTTAGTGCTATGTCCCTCGCTGATGGGCAGTGCGAGCCGGGTATGGGGCCCCGGGCTCTATTTTGCTACTTTGCCTTAGGGCTTTGTTGGGGGGCCAGGAAACGTGGAATCTTTTGCCCTCTGGGTGTTATTACTGAGCTTTTAGTACCCAGTAATCTAGAACTCCTTGTCCTGTGCAATGCGCTTGGTCCTGGAAAGCTTGCAGACAGCTTTCTAACAGCGACCGGTCTCTTTCCTCTCCTCCAGGGTTCTGAGGTTTCACTTTCTGTTTTTCTAACAAACTGCATCCCATCCAAGAATGCACAGGGGAGGCTCGTTCTAACCAGGACTTGAGCTCCCCCTTCTGGTCTGAGTCAGGAAGTGTTGTGTGCAATGGTACCTGACATAGAGACCTTCCCCGCTACTTCCAGGCATAGCACTGTCCTCCAGGTGAAGAGAACAATGCCACTGTGGCTCCCATGACCACTGGGGTGCCACATATATGCTCGGTCTCCAATCCATTCACTGTTAACAAGGTTGCCAAAAAAGAAATTACTTTCAGTGGCACTTCCATAGTCAATGAAGGAACAGACATTGAGCATGTGCACTTCTGCTCCATTCAGAGCCCCATTCTCGGTGTTCCAGAGCCCTGAATTCACAACTGGGCTCCCAGACTACACAATACGAATCATCAACAACCCTTCTTTGGAGGGCCTCCGAAATATACTTTGTTTGTGCCGTAATTAGAGATGGGCGAATAGTCAAATATTCAAGATCAGATTCTTTGTGCTGAATAATTTCTATTTGTGCATTCGTACCAAATTACAAACCTAATGCAAGTCAATGGAAACTCGAATAGTTTTCTGGAGGACCTTGGAAGTAGGTCTGGGTAGGCTGTTAAAATGCTGCAATGGATGAAAAAGTGCTGTATCTGAAGGGCTATTGGTGCGTTTTTTCACCAGGAGATGCACCAATGTCTGCACTCAAATACTCAGTGCAACACATTGCCTTCAATGACAATGAAGTAGAGGTGCTGAATTGTCCCCTACAGTCCCCAGACCTCAACCTAATAGAAAACTTGTTTGAAGAATTGAAGAAAAAGCTGTATACATACCCAACTGAGCCGACCAGTATGCATCAACATTGGGATCTTGTAGAAGAGACCTGAGATCAAATTTCAGTTGATATAAACTTCAATCTGATGGAGAACCCAGAAAGATTCAGACAGCACTGAAATTTACAAAATACAAACAAAATTATAAAAATAAAAATTTAGATTTTTAGGAGCAAAACAGTAACAATGCAGTGACATGAGACAAATCTGTATAACTAATCATATGCTAAATAGATGTAAGTCAAATTTATGTATGAGATAGTCAAGATGATTGTCTATAACATGATGGTCATCTCACACTCAAAGCTGTAGTGGATGGAGAGATATCGAGCCTGAAAGGCAAAAGTTCAAAACATTGTTATCCTTTTGCTCATCAGTATATAAGAATATCAGAATTTAGTAACCCAACAATGGGAAGATCCCATACTCTTAACACAATGCTAAGTCAATGATCTAACTCCATTCTCTAAATTATCCAAAGTGGATTTTTATTTATTTATAGAGCATCATTGATTACATGTTTCAAAGAGTTACATACAAAATACAGATGTCAATTACAGTAAACAGACTAACAATGACCGACTAGTAGAGAGGGTAGAGGGCCCTGCCCTTGTAGGTTTGCAAAATACGGGATAATGGGGAAGGAGACAGTAGGTTGTGGGATTTGGCAGTTCCAGTGGAGATGAGGTGGGACTGGGATCATTGAAGGTTGTAAACTTTCTTGAAGAGATTGATCTTCAAGTTCCATCTGAAGGTTCCGAATGTGGCAGATCAATTGCATGTATTGAGGCACAGAATACCAGAGAATGGGGAATACTCGGGAGAAGTCTTGGAGATAATTGGGTATTGGGTGAGGAACGAATAATCATCACAATAACTCTTCTGTAGTCAGTTCAGTCTCACATAGTTGATGTTCCACCATTTCTGGACAAAGCTTCCAGTGGTGTTCACCGTTAGGCACTATATACGTCATCGGTGGCTTTTATGGCTTAGATATTGTGGCGCCCCTGACCTGGTCAGGCACCACTGAGTACTGCACCCATGCTGGGGACAGTACAATACAGGTAATCCAGATGGCTGACAGGGCTGTGGAACACAGGCGCATAGTGACCAGGTCTCACACATGTACCCATGAGAGGACCCCTGGGGATCCCAGGAGGGGGCAAAAGCCTATACCTCCACTGGAATAGTGGCAGGGGGTTAAAAGCCTCCATCTCCTCTCAAGGGGTGTGGTGGAGAGCCTGGTTGCTAGGTGGCGTAGGCAAGAACAGGAGAGGAGGGGCAGTGAGTCAGTTAGAGCAGAACTCCAGAGGGCTCAGTGAGGAGCAGACCTATGGGGCTGTTGCTGTCTAACAGCGCCCGCGCAGTGGCTATTGACGGGGGAGAACGGTCAACTAGGAGTGCTGCCTGAAAGCCAGCTTCAGCTAGGGAGTGCAACAGAGTGGGAAGTAAGGAGACTGCTAGAGAGCACCAGGCCCAACCGGGCGGCAGATCCCGAAGCGGGGATAGATTCAACTTTCTTCTGCTAAACCTGCCGGTGTGGGGCTCTTAAAGCCCACACCACAACACTACAAAAGCCGCAGCCACGTAACCACAAGTTAGGGCCCATAGGTCATAGGAGGCAAGAGGCTGGAGTGGCCTGGTCCGGGGAACAAGCACACGGCAAAACAAGAAGGGGAGAGAGGCTTGGAGCATCTTCCCTGGGTGACCCCCATAGGGACTCAAAGTCGGGGTTACCCCAAACCACCAAGGGCTAAGGAAGGCGAGTCAGTAGTCACCCTCATAAAGTCAGCCTGAAGGATACCTGGTTCCACCTGGTTCGTCCCAGCTACGCCCGGGTTACTCACCCTGCCATCAAATGTGAGTAAAAACCCTGAAAGACACTCTGCCTGTGTGGTCATTCTGCGACTTGTAGTACTACGCATCTACACAGGGCCCTGGGGCTTGCCTCACTCTCAGGAGGCTACTACATCCGACTGCACCCACCATCAGCCCCAGGCGTCCCCTAACCTGCAGTGGCGGTCCCCACTGACCGCAATACTGAGAGTGGCGTCACGATCAAACAAGAAGATTTCCTACCAGTGACGGAGATCCAGCAACGTGGAGTCCCTGAAGGTAATGCACCGACACCGACACTACACCTGCGGGGCTTCACAATATAAACTCATTTCTCACCACCAAACTCAGCTTTAGTTGGCAATTTAGTGACATTTCACTTTATTCACAGGCTCATTCTCTCTTCTTGTCACCTGTGTTGGGGCTTTTGTTGCTCACTTTCACCGGTGGGAATACGTTGACTTTCTGGTGGTCCTTCTCATTCCCTGCTCTTTTCCAGTTGACTTGTAAATACTCTGACATGCATACACTTCTCAGCTCCCCTCCGTCGTAGCTTCCTCCTTACGAACACAGGAAACTTGTCTGACTCGTAAATCCTCCCACTGCCACGAGGATGTATAAAAGACTGACATTTGTTGTAAATCTTCCATCGGTGATTCTGAACTGTGTATTGAAATGGGTCTCACTTGGAGGATGGGTTCATTGATGGCACTGTGGTGTGTGATACTTATGGAGGGAACTGCTACATTTGCTGATGAGAAATGCGCTAAGGATAATTACAAGGTGATGATCAATGGACATTCATTATGCTGCCCGCCATGTGAACAAAGTAGGTATCATCCGGAGCTCGAGATATACATTGCTGCTATAAATTGAATGTTTTTACCGAAAAAGAATGTCAAAGGGAGTACTCCCATCTTGTACATATAGATGCAAAGTTGTTACATGAATAGTAGATCCGGTTTTTACCAATGAGACCTCAATGTAGTTAAGAACGGGTTTCTGACACTTACGGCTGTCAATGGTGAACTGCCTTGAATTCCTCGGAATTCGGACCCCACTTAAAATGATGGAGACCCATTCTCAACATTTTTTAGACATTTTTTACACATACAGCAGATATACCACAGTTGTATAAAATGGGATTTATTCATCAGCTGAAAAAAATCCAATATTGACCAAATTCAAATAGTCTCTTCAGGAAGGAAGGAGATGAACTGTAGTGCCTTCTATTGGAGGTAACAATCCTAAAAGGCAAAAGTGACCCTTTAACAAGCCATGCCATATGACTTAGAATTTATACCAGATCAGAACCTCTGTTTGTAGAAACGGTGTTTCGGGGTGATTGCCCCTGTCAGTGCAAAGTATGAGATCTGATCTGGCTATATGAGAAGCTATAGTGGAGTCTAAGGGGAAAACATTTCTCCTTGCGGAGACTGGCAAACCAATCTGGCTGCCAGTGAGGAGACTTATAGCTGCAATGCTCTTTTGGGAAATATGCAAAATGTCTCTTCAGGGAGGAAGGAGATGAACTCTAGTGCTATCTATTGGAGGTACCAATCCTAAAAGGCAAAAGTGACCCTTTAACAAGCCTTTTCATATGACTTAGAATTTATACCATATCAGAACCTCTGTTTATAGACACGGTGTTTCGGGGTGATTGCCCCTTGTCAGTGCAAAGTATGAGATCTGCTCTGGCTATATGAGAAGCTATAGTGGTGTCTAAGGGGAAAACATTTCTCCTTGCGGAGACTGGCAAACCAATCTGGCTGCCAGTGATGAGACTTATAGCTGACTTATAGCTGCATTGCAGCTATTAGTCTCCTCACTGGCAGCCAGTCTGGTTTGTCAGTCTCCGCAAGGAGAAATGTTTTCCCTTTTAACTCCAATATTGACCAAAGTTATCTGTGATGTATTTTGGGCCATTGATGGACGATCGTTCATCAGCCCATTTTCATCTTATGTGTATGGGTTCCTTACGAATCTATTTCCACACATTCACTAGCCTCAGCTCCTTGGAAAATGTATACATATGCATCAAATGTAAAGTTTCAAAACTTAAACTTTCATAAGTTATATGTAGGGGATCATTTATTTTTTTTTTGTAAGTGCAGTTTATAGAACTTTTCAGTAAAATCTGGAAAATCTGTATTTAGTGAAGGCAGATCTCCCCATTAATTGATAGATGACAGCTAGTGTTTATAAGATTATATGCAGAGAGGACGAGCTAGAGGTCAACACAAACATTCTGCTTCAAGTTCTCCTAAAACATCAGTTATAGTTATCCATAGAACTTTATGAGTACTAACTGTCACCTCCTATTTCAGTAATGGGAAAGTCTATATATATATATATATATATATATATATATATATAAATCAAATAATAACAATAATATATATATATATATATATACTGTATATATATAAAAGAATGTTTTATTATTATTATTTGATTTATATATCTATATATATATATATATATATATATATATATATATATATATATATATAGATATATAAATCAAATAATAATAATAATAATAATAAAACATTCTTTTTTTATATATATATATATATATATATATATATATATATATAATTATTGTTATTATTATTATTTGATTTTTTTTGTAAAACAAAGGCAGCATGGTGGCTCAGTGGTTAGCACCATGGCTCAGTAGGCAGAATGGTGGCTCAGTGGATAGCACTGCAGTCTTGTAGCGCTGGGGTCCTGGGTTCAAATCCCACCAAGGACACCATCTGCAAGGAGTTTGTATGTTTTCCTTCTGTTTTTCTGGGTTTCCTCAACATAACCTAAGAAATCTGTGCAAAAAATTCCCACAATTAGGCCATCTACATTATATACACAAACCCGTGACCTCATTACTTTGTGGTAAACCACTAGGAATGGGGACAGTTAAACGCAAAACCTTTCACTTTTTATTCTATACATTTTACAAACTTTGAGGTTTTCAAGGGAATTTGCTGCGGCATCATTCACTTCCAGTTGTTTGTGCTGCCGTCCCATTTGTTTTACTGGAATCATGTGCAGCGATTCTAAGCGGGATGGTCTGTCATTCTGAAATAGTGGGTGGGGGATTTTCTTACCGGTCTATGTGTTAAAACAGAAAAAGTCCAGTTGGCCATAAACATAAAAAATAACCTTTAGCAAAACAAACCACCAATGTCTGAATCACCCACTATCATGACCATTGGAAACAAGCGTTGGACTGGAAGAGTGGATGGACCGGTCTGATCCATTTTATTTGAGAGCATCCAACTTCCTGAGGAGGTTTTCCGCCATGTATACCTGGATATTCGAGAACTTTATTTTCTATGAGGTGTCCTCATTTGATGCCTCCAAACCCCTGGGCTCCACCTAAAGAAATAAGAACATTTTCAATCAATTCATCCAACATTTCTGCCAATAGAGAATGGATTTCCAGATGTAGACATCAACTATCCATACTGATGATTGTTTTACCATTTTGATTGCATAGACCAAGTAGGCCACAGCCAACTCGTAACCAACCAACCAGTCCAGAAAATCAAATCATTTTTATTTTTATGCTTTTTAATATTCTGAATAGAGTACTGTATGTCAACTACTGTACGTCAATCATTGAGGCTCATGCCCATGATATTCTTCACTACTGTCTACGGGTGATAGAGAAAAAGCCAATCCCAATGGTAAAAGGAATATCCATTTTTAAAGGAGTTATGTGGGTTTGTTTTTTCTTTAAATATGGTTCTTAGGACACACAAACAGGTAGCTGCTAACTAACTGCCTGCGTTGCCCTGCACCGATCTGTGGTGGCTCAGAGGCATTATGGACCACTACGGCTGGTAATTCAGCAGCTTCCTGTAGTGTTACATTGACAGAACAGCTTCTTCTCTTCCATTCTGCTCTGTTGATGAGGAGTCACTGCTGATGTCATGCTGATTGACAGACGGCTCCCTGCTGCCTAACTGCAGGGAGATGGCTGTCAAACTGTATGATGTCGTCAGTGATGCCCCATCAACAGAGCAGACCAGAAGAGTAAGAGCTGCTCTGTTGACGGGGAGTTACCGCTGATGTCATGCTGATTGACAGATGGCTCCCTCCTGTCTAGCTGTGGGGGATGGCTGTCAATCAGGCATGATGTCCACAATGACGTCCCATCAACAGAACAGACCGGAAGAGGAATAGTTGCTCTGTTGAATGGGAGTCACTGCTGATGTCATGCTGATTGACAGACGGCTCCCTGCTGCCTAACTGCGAGGAGATGGCTGTCCATCTGTATGATGTTGTCAGTGATGCCCCATTAACAGAACAGACCGGAAGAGAAAGAGCTGCTCTGTTGACGGAGAGTCACTGCTGATGTCACGCTGATTGACAGACAGCTCCCTGTTGCCTACCTGCGAGGAGACGGCTGTCAATCTCCATGATGTCCGTAATGACGCCCAAACGACAGAACAGACCGGAAGAGGAAGAGTTGCGCGGTTGATGGGGAGTCATTGCTGATGTCATGCTGATTGACAGATAGCTCCCTGCTGCCTAACTGCAGGGAGACGGCTGTCAATCAGCATGACATCAGCAATGACTCCCCATCAACAGAACAGACCGGAAGAGTTGATGGGGAGTCACTGCTGATATAATGATGATTGACAGACAGCTCTCTGCTGCCTAGCTGTGGCTAGATGGCTGTCAATCACCATGATGTCAGCAATTACACCCAATCGACACGACAGACCGGAAGAGGAAGACTTGCTCTGTTGACGGGGTGTCACTGCTGATGTCATGCTGACTGACAGCCGGCTTCCCACTGCCTAACTGCGGGAGATGACTGTCAATCTGTATGATGTCATCAATAACGGCCCATCGACAGAACAGACCAGAAGAGGAAGAGCTGCTCTGTTGAGGAATAACCCCGTTAATAAACAAGAAAGGAGTACAAACATGGAATAAAATAACCAAAGATCATATAGTCAACTTGTAAAATCTTGCCCACTGTACCTCATCTGCCGTTTCTTAACTCTCAGCTACCATAATATCCTAGTTGTGGACCATGGACACGTGGTGCAGGCCCAATGTGCTTTTTTAGATATTTCCCCTAAACATATTTGGAGCTTGCTGCCTTGATTTATTGACCCAAGTGACCCAAGGTCATCCAAAAATAAAAGAAAAATATATACCCACTTTCCGAAACTTCATTGTGTTTCGGCACAGCTGCCATGTCTTCCCCAGTGGTCTATTCACTTCCGCTTTAAGCTAAGTACATCCAGTGATGGCTGCAGCCAATCATTTCACCATGGAGAGGAGAAATCAAAGAGATGAACATCTTTTTTAAGTGGGGACTAAAAATCGGGGCACAATACAAACAAATAACCCAAAAAGTTATTTTTTTAGATATTGTTTCTCGAGAAACTACGTGTCAGGCATTATGGCCACCAATATGGATGACTCAGAGTTTGTTGCCACCCAACCATAGATTCCTCAACAACAAATCCTTCTAGAAATGCAGAAATAAAATATATTATTATTACTTTTAGGTGAACCATCCCTGCCGTGTCGAAATTCAGACCAAAAATTAGCAGAATGTCGCTGCAATCAAGGCAATGGCTGTAATACTAAAACTTGCACTTCGTGCGTAAAGTTGCCAGACTGTAAAAAGAAATCTCAGCTCAGGAGATCAGGTAAAGTTTCTCTTCTCTATTTTATAATAGTGACAACATAAAATGGTAGCCGCTTCTATAGAGGGTGGCACCGGTTTTCCCAAAATGTACCGTGAAGGGTTGGGCTGAAGGGCAGCCAGAGTAAGCAGACATCCAGCGTGCCTATGAAACGGAGGCAGAAATTATATGCTGCTACTGGATATTTTGATCATCTTTGAAGTTCAGCATATGTAAGGGCATTAGCTGTCATGTCAACACATTGGCTCGCCGCAATCATGTTGTGGGGAGCCGATGGAAGATCACAGTTGTGAGTATTGTAGGGCATTCCACTTAAAGCACCCCTCTCGAATTTGAGGAGTGGTGCTTTAAGCCACTTTACTACAGGGGACAATTTGGCCACATTACTACAGGGGTCAATGTGGGCACATTACCACAGGGGACAATACAGGTACATTGCTACAGGGGACCATATGTGCACATTACTACAGAGGACAATATGGGCACATTAGTACAGAGGCCAATATGGGCACATTACTACAGAGGACAAGCATGGGCACATTACTACAGAGAACAAGGATGGGCACATTACTACAGGAGACAAGGATGGGGCACATTACTACAGGAGATGAGGATGGGGCACATTACTACAGGGGATCAAGATGGGCACATTACTGCAGGAGACAAGGAAGTGCACATTACTACAGGGGACAAAAAGAACACATTACTACAGGGGATGATGATGGGCACATTACTACAGGAGACAAGAATGGGCACATTACTACAGGGGACAATATGGGCCTATTAACACAGGGGACAATACAGGTACATTACCACAGGGAACCATATGTGCACATTACTACAGAGAACAGGGATGGGCACATTACTACAGCAGACAAGGATGGGGCACATTAATACAGGGGATGAGGATGGGGCACATTACTACAGGGGATGAAGATGGGCACATTACTACAGGAAACAAGGATGGGGAACATTACTAAAGGGGATAAGGATGGGCACATTACTGCAGGAGACAAGGAAGTGCACATTACTACAGGGGATGAGGATGGGAACTTTACTACAGGGGACAAGGATGGGGACATTACTATAGGGGACAAGAATGGGCACATTACTACAGTGGACAAGAATGGGCACATTACTACAGGGGACAAGAATGGGCACATTACATTCTATTGATATATATTTTTATTTTTGACATTTACCAGTAGCTGCTGCATTTCCCACCCTAAGCTTATACTCAAGTCAATAAGTTTTCCCAGTTTTTTTGCGGTAAAATTAGGGGCCTTGGTTTATACTCAGGTCAACTTATACTCAAGTATATATCATATTATTATTATTCCAAGATATACTGACTAAAATGAACTTTGTTTGTGGGGAAAACCCTTTTAAGTTTCACAGGAAATATTGGCTGATCTTCCCCGAATGTGTGAAATCCTGTTCTATAACAGCAATTTGAAACTAAAACATTTCTACGTTCATGAATCATGATGAAAAAAAAAAAGCAGCCATTGATGTGATGTGTTCTCGTTATGTCAGACTACTGATGACTATGGAAACACCTCTATCTAAGTACAGGGGGTTCTCGAATCCTAACTGAGTCTTCCTGTCTCTTCATTTCTAGCCAAAGAGAGCACAGTGTATGAGTATTATTGTGAAGAGCGTTCAAATGGGACTGAAGAACATGGAAGCTACAAGCCTGGGGACGAGTGAGTGAATATCGTAATTTGTAGTCCCTATACTTTGACTATGAGGCGTGCAAAGTTGGTTAAAGAGGCCTTAGAGGAGGACGTGGTGTTATATTACTCCACCCAGTAATGCTCCTACGTTGTGGTTGTCTGCCACTACTCAATGGTGACAATATGTCCATCGCTCAAGTGATGGCTGCAACTAATCACTGCCCTCATCCATGTTGCACAATAATTCTGAGGTCAGGGAGTGGCTGCAGTGGTCGCATGAATATGAATGATGGATGTTAGATCCTCACTGAAGAATGAGTGGAGACCCTTTGAAGTTCGGTTTGATGGCTTCATCCAGACTTTAGATAAAGTTCAGTTTAGAACCTGTACTTGACGTGAACCCCAATGGGCAGTCCGAGTCTCTGGCCACATGCAGCTACCCATAAACAGATTAGTTCCGGGGCAGGTGGACAGGGGTTTTCCAATTTTTGGGGGAAGTGCACACTATGTCCGATCACACTGTTGTTACCCCTAATAGGAGCCGATCAAACACTACAAGCAGCCCACATTGGACTAAGCACCGAGTGTCCCCAAGCACAGTGATGTTCGCAAGAGTGGTTTGCATACATAAAGTACCCGAACTCTGTTTTTTGGTAAAGTCTGTATTTGGTACAAATACCGAACCTCAGTTTCGCTCAGCTCTAGTGGAGACCACCAAAGCGATGATGATTTTTATCTATACCATTTACTGTTCTTAGGTAATTACCCCTTTAAACACTTTGGCCCTGATTCATCAACGCCGGCAATTTGTGCCGCCCCCGTGCCAGCAGCCAGTGCTGCTCGGATTCGGATCTACGGTGCGGCTCGAGGGGTTCTCCAGACCTGGGGGTCGCGCGGACACTCCGACTAAAAAGGGGGGGGACGTATTTATACGGGATTGGTTGTAGAATGTCTGTGACGCCACCCACAGTGTGTGGTGAGATGTAGCACCACCGCTGCCATTGTGGGGCTCCCGGGGACGTTGGGCTGGCAGCTGGATGTTAACCCCTCCGTGGGAAGGGATGGATGTCCTGGGACACAATGTCTCTATGCTGGAGATGGTGAGTGCAGGGGCCGGCGCACACGGCCAGGCCGGGGATGTTACTCACGGTCGAATAAAGCACACGAGTCCTGTGGTAAACCAAGGTGAGGGTTGCCGGCTGCCGCAGATGGGTGTTTCTGATCCCACACCCGGGTTAGTAGTCAAAGTCTCTCTCCTCTGCACTCAGTGTGTTGTAGGTAGGACTTCCCAGTGTGAAACACGGGTGTCCGCTCCCGCTCCTTTGGTTGGGAGCCGTGCCCGTCTGACGCTGACCCGTGGAATCTACGGGCCCTGGTGGTGGCCCTAGCCCTCTCTGTGGGTGGTTGTCTACTTTTCGGGACTAAAGGGTAGAGATCAGCGAACCGGTCCCGGTTCGGCTCGAGGTCGGTTCGTCGAACGGAGGTCTCGTTCGAGTTCGGTTCGTCGAACGTTCAACGAACCGAACTCGAACCGCATAGGAAACAATGGCAGGCATTCACAAACACATAAAAACACCTAGAAAACATCTTCAAAGGTGTCCAAAAGGTGACAAACAACTCACAACACAACACAAACACATGGGAAAGTGACAAGGACATATACTCATGCGAAAACAAAAGAGCTGGACAAGGAAAAAGAGGAGGACACACAGATATATGAGTATATGCAAGGAAACTTCGATGCCATTATTGTGCAACTTGAGCCCTGCTCATTTTAGGCTTCCAATCTGGATAAATTGCCTGAGCTTGCCACGTACGCCTTGGGGATCTTGTCGTGTCCTGCAGCCAGCGTTCTCTCGGAATCTGTCTTCAGTGCTGCTGGGGGTCTGCTGGCAGATAAGCACACGTGTCTGTTCACTGACAATGTGGACATGGCTCTCAGAGGACTTTTCTTCCCCTGGGTCAGCCAGGGGAGGCAAAAGGCACGCGTATTTTTGAGAGTGCTTCATGCAAAGCATCTGTTTCATTTTGAAAAGGGGGATCAAGTGATGCCAGTCAAGTGGGGTGTGTGTAGCCCAATTAATGGAAACGAGGGAGACTGTGGTTGGAGTCCCCTCGCTTTTGAAAAAAGAACCAAGATGAACAAGTCATGGCTCTCAGAGGACTTTTCTTCCCCTGGGTCAGCCAGGGGAGGCGAAAGGCACGCGTATTTTTGAGAGTGCTTCATGCAAAGCATCTGTTTCATTTTGAAAAGGGGGATAAAGTGATGACAGTCAAGTGGGGTGTGTGTGGCCCAATTAGTGGAAACGAGGGACACTGTGGTTGGAGTCCCCTCGCTTTTGAAACAAGAACCAAGATGAACAAGTCATGGCTCTCAGAGGACTTTTCTTCCCCTGGGTCAGCCAGGGGAGGCGAAAGGCATGTGTATTTTTGAGAGTGCTTCATGCAAAGCATCTGTTTCATTTTGAAAAGGGGGATCAAGTGATGCCAGTCAAGTGGGGTGCGTGTGGCCCAATTAGTGGAAACGAGGGAGACTGTGGTTGGAGTCCCCTCGCTTTTGAAAAAAGAACCAAGATGAACAAGTCATGGCTCTCAGAGGACTTTTCTTCCCCTGGGTCAGCCAGGGGAGGCGAAAGGCACGCGTATTTTTGAGAGTGCTTCATGCAAAGCATCTGTTTCATTTTGAAAAGGGGGATAAAGTGATGCCAGTCAAGTGGGGTGTGTGTGGCCCAATTAGTGGAAACGAGGGAGACTGTAGTTGGAGTCCCCTCGCTTTTGAAAAAAGAACCAAGATGAACAAGTCATGGCTCTCAGAGGACTTTTCTTCCCCTGGGTCATCCAGGGGAGGCGAAAGGCACGCGTATTTTTGAGAGTGCTTCATGCAAAGCATCTGTTTCATTTTGAAAAGGGGGATCAAGTGATGCCAGTCAAGTGGGGTGTGTGTGGCCCAATTAGTGGAAACGAGGGAGACTGTGGTTGGAGTCCCCTCGCTGTGTTTTACATGATTTTCGAAGGGCATGACATGCCTAAGAGGTTGAGTTTCATCATCTGCAACTTGTTGGCAACAGAAAGGCTGCCTTTACACCCTTTTGAGACCGAGGATTTTCGAGACCTTATGCCCATTGCAGTGCCCCAAGAACCGATGGCCAGTCGTCACTCCTTCTCCAAGAAAGGCGTGCCCGCGCTACCACAGCAGGTCGCACACAACCTCACCGATTCCTTGAGAAACTCTGTGTGTGACAGGGTGCATTTCACCACCGATACTTGGACCAGTAAGGATGGACAGGGGAGTTACATGTTGCTGACTGGGCACTGGGTAACTATGGTGAGAGATGGAGAAGGGTTTGCTGTACAAGTCTTGCCGTCCCCACGACTTGTGTGTCAATCCTTACTCTGTATGTACAAGTTCCTCCACTGCTTCTGCCTCTTCAACCTCGTGTGGGTCCTCCACCTCGGCTCAAACCCTGTGTGGTCAGTACACGTTTCCTTGTAACTGCGCCCAAGGAATCCCACACACCTCCTTACTATGCTGGCAACAGAGCTCAAGGCCATCAGGCGGTCAAATGTTTACTTTGAAATGTAGGGGAAATGTGAGACACCGCTGAGGAATTGTGGACGGTTAGCTCTGGAGAGTGAGACCGAGTTTCATCAATGGTTGTCTCCACTCAACCAGCAGCCAGGGAAGGTCGGGTGCGACAATGATGCAAACCAGTCTGCGACCCTTCTTCAGGACAATGTAACACACGTGCCTTGTGTGGCTCACGTGTTGAACCTGGTTGTCCAGCAATTTTTAAAACACTATCCCGACCTACATGGCCTTCTGACCAGGGCACGGTGTAACGCCTGCCTGGATTGACAAACTCAGATGGGCTGTAAAGGATAGGCTAGAGGCAAGCCACTCACCAAGCTGGACACCCAGGACCCTGAAACCCTTTAACCCCTATACAGTGATTTGGAATTACACAGGGCCCAAGTTGATCAATACCTGTGGAAGGCTGCAGTTCCAGAGAATAGTAGTCATGCAGGGTCAAAACATTAATTGAGGAAGAGGAACAGAATGGGATGGCCAGGATTTAATCAGAAAACAAGCAGAGGTGAAATGCGGATCGGCCAACGAGGTACATAAACAGCAAGCAGGAAAAGTAGTCAGGTAACAAGCACACAAAATCATAAAACTGAACTGGGGATAACAGTAACAAGAGGTTCATAGCTTTGTCTGGCAGTGGTCTGCAGACAGGAGGGGCCTAAAAAAGGGTGCGGTGTATTCCCATTGGTTGTAGCTGAATGATGGTACTTCATCTGTGAGATACCCACCACCTACATTCAGCCATTGGTTCTGCATATGTCAAGGTAACGCAACCCAGTGGGTGACCATAACCTGCGTCCATCTGCGCAGCAGGCATCGACTCCTTTCCCATCATCAGCACTATGCACGAAAGGAACACGTTGTCACCTGGCGACCGGAGTACAAATTGATTGAGTGGACTACGTTGGTGACTTAACAGCCGTGTGCGGCAATGATGCAAACCTGTCTGCGGCCCTTCGTCAGGGCAATGTGACACACGTGACTTGTATGGCTCACGTGTTGAATCTGATTCTCCAGCAATTTTTAAAACACCATCCCGGCCTACATGGCCTTGTGCACGCTGCTATGTGCTCACTTTCATCCTTCGCACCCAGCAGCTCAACAACTTTCATCGCTCCGGAAGTCTTAGGGTCTGGCAGTTAAACGCCGGAAATGCGATGTTCCGACACGCAGGAATTTGAATCTGCACATGTTGCAGCGTCTGTGGCAGCACCGCAGAGCCCTGCTGAAATACGGTATGACGTATACCCTGGGCTAACTTGATCCAGAAGTGGTGCAGATCACGCTGCTGGAGTGGTGTCAGATCAAGGACCTATGCACCCTGCTACACAGTTTACAAATGTCGACGAAGATGTTTACCACTGGCAATGTCATTCTCAGCGTGACAATTCTAGTCATCTACAAGATGGAGCACACTGTATGCATTATTCGGAGTCAGGTGTTGGTCCAAGAGGAAGGGGAGGAAGTACAGGAGGAGTCATATGCAGAAAGGATAATAAGATTTACGAGGTCCAGATGGTCAGCGGCACCTAGGCGGAAGTCAAGGGACGGTGGGGGAGAGGGATTAACAAGGGCGCATAGTATCAGCAAAAATTGTTGAGGAAGGTGCAGGAGCCCATGAAGAAATGGAGGACGAACTGGCGATGGGCATGGAAGACTCAGCAGATGAGTGAGAGCTTGCTCACATTTCGGTTGTGCGAGGTTGGGGGAGAGAGGACAGAGGAAGGAGGCACGATTCTAACCTCTCCGCCACCAACACACCAAGCACTTGGTCCTCCTGGATGCACAAGACACATGAGCATCTTCTTGCTGCACTACCTACAACATGACCCTCGGATTGTACGAATTCAAAGTAATCCTGACTACTGGGTTGCCACACTGTTAGATCCCCGGTACAAGACAAAATTTGGCGAAATAATTCCTGCCATAGAAATAGACGCACGTATACAGGAGTATCTGCAGAAGGTGGTACGGATTCTTAGATCTGCTTTTCCACTAAACACCAGTGCTGCACAGAGTGAATCTCAACGCTTTGTCATGGATAGGAGGAAATGGTCTTTTACTTGTCCACATCTGAGGGACCGAGGGCTGGCTGCTGTGCTGAGATGGCGTTGAGTACGGTGTCCCTGCAGAGTTGCACTTTTGGTCATATACCAAATGAGTTGAAAAAGGACAGATGCTGGTGGAAAGGGGAACAGGTGTGTTGGAAAGGGGAAAAATGTTTTTGTCCGTGGGTTTGGTGGTTAAGCAAAAGTAACATTTGCTGAAGAAACACCATCTGTTACAGTGGGACTGGCAGATTTGGATAAGGTGGTATATACTATGTTACCGCTATATAACGAAAATTAATAAGAAAAGAAAGAGAAAGGTATATATCCCCATCAGCAGTCAGTGTCCACCGTGCTCCCAGATGGAAAAGGAGAGGTTGGCAACTGGAAGGTTCGGTGGAGGATACAGAGCTGTGTGGCTATGAAACTAATAGTAGCCTGAACCAAGTTAGACACCACTCGGATCTGGAGACTGGGAGCCCTGTTAGCGTCACAGGGTCCACACGCCCACCCAGCCCAGGAACTCCCTGTTAACATCACAGGGGCCATTCAGTACGCTGACCGTGTACATTGGGGCCACACCTGTGGACAGCAGGCGCATCAGCAGCAGCAGGCCTGTTAATGCCACTGGGCAGCACAAGCAGGACTTGTAGGACAGGAGCTGGTCTTAACCGATCTGCGTTACCAACTGTGGTGGCGGCCTGCATCGACGCCCTATCCCTGCCTACCTCTGGCCTAAAGCCGCAATGGGTTCAACACATGGAGGTGTGCTCTTTCGGAACATAATAGAAGACTGCGCACCTCCTTGTTGGCTCCAGCCCGTTTTATAACCTGGGTCCGCCCCAAACCAGGGTGGACCACAATGCACCTCCTGGAGACAAAAGCAGAGTGACACGTCATGAGTGGCATAACTAGCGTCCTATTTGGAAACGCAACTTCAATGATGACCTCATGGCTGCCATGACCCAAACACCTCACCAGTCATCGTCTGACCATCAATAATGCGGTGACAAGTCATAGGGGTGGGCCTCTGCAAGCCATTTGGGAGTAGCCTGGCCACATCGTCAGGACACCTGATGCCCTGTGGTCTATATGGGCCCCCCCACATCAGGGGCAGGGCCAAAGAGTTCATTACCGGACCTAGTCTCTGATGCAGTAAGTGCCTGAGCATGGTCAGTTGCATGAAATACAGTCTCTGAAAAAAGACTATCAGCTTTAGCATGGTGTCTAGGCACAACACAGGACTTAGACCAGGCACGGAATGCAAGTACCTGTGCAAAGAGGCTTTTCACATTAGTGTGGGAGCATGCGCTGTATCCCGAAATGAAGACTTAGCGTCAGGAATGGCACAGTCAGGCTGAGCATACTCACTAGGCGAAACACTGTAGTTAGGCTGCAGCTGGGGTAAATCGGCACACGCATGCGCACTAGCTGCCTCTCCACACTTACACGTGGAGGAGAAATTGCTCTTCGGGTGTGGACTTGGAGATGCTGTCTATGAACAGAAGGAAAAGCTAAAGGAAGCCTCACTTTCTATCCCTCCGAATTATCAAATGCAGCAATGAATTCCCTGAGTTTGCTATAACATTAGCGTAGCAAAATGTGCATGAGGGTGTCATGCAGAGGTGCTAGAAATAGCTTGGCACCAGTGGGACAATAATGGAATACAACATCCAGTTCTATGATGCCATTAAATGGCAGTATTTTTTGCTATCACTATAGCTTATTAAAAACAGGGCAGGAGGGTGTCATGCAGAGGTGCTGCACATAGATTTGCACCAGTGGGACACTAACGGAGTACAACAGCCACTTCTTGTATGCCACTAAGTTTACTCAATTTTTCGTATTATAATGTCTTAGTAAGTAACAATGAGTTTGAGTGTGCAATGCAGGCAGACGTGCTGCAAATATCTTTGCACTAGTGGGACTATACAGAAGTCCAATAGCCACGTTTAGGATGCCACTAAGTTCACTCAGTGTTTGCTAGTATAATGGCTTAGTAACAATGAGTTTGAGTGTGCAAAGGGCAGGAGGGTACAGTGGCAGGGTTGTGGGTCTCTGGGTAGAGGAATGGAAGCCTGCCTTTCTATCCCTCCTAATGGGGAAATGCAGCGAGGAAATCCCTGACCTTAGCTACACAGACGCTGTCGGATCTGTCACCTATGGCTCTGACCCTGGCGGTATTAGCCCTTAAAAGGACTGATAGAAACTTCTATCCCTATTCTGTATAGCGCTGTGTATAGAGCGTACACAGCAGTATCGGAGACAGTAGCTGCGCCAGTGATGTCTGACACCAAGACGCAGAAGGCAGATAATGGCGTGCTGGAGGAAAATGTCCGGTTTTATAACAGGGACATGTGACATGGACATCCTATCCCATATGCCGTTGCTTCTCTGGCTAAAAGTCCACTTAGCTGTGTGTGTGTCTGGGATTGGCTGACATGCTGGCCCGCCTCACTACACGCGCGCGCTTAGGGAAGGAAGACAAGGAAAAAAAAAAAAATGGCGATCGCCATTATCCATACAGCAGTGATCTGAAGGCGCTGTTCCCGCACACTATACACTGAAATGTCATAATAGTGTGAGTCACAGAGTGACTTACACTATTACAGCGGAATGCCAGCTAGGAATTAGCTGGTCTTTTTGCTGCTAGAACCGTTCTCGAACGTATCTAGAACTATCGAGCTTTAGCAAAAAGCTCGAGTTCTAGTTCTATCTAGAACAGCCCCCAAAATCACTCGAGCCGTGAACTGGAGAACCTCGAACCACGAACCGCGCTCAACTCTACTAAAGGGTACTTTACACACTGCGATATTGGTACCGATATCGCTAGCGAGTGTACCCGCCCCCGTCGGTTGTGTGACACGGGCAAATCGCTGCCCGTGGCGCACAACATCGCTTACACCCGTCACACTACTTACCTGCCTAGCGACGTTGCTGTGACCGGCGAACTGCCTCCTTTCTAAGGGGGCGGTTAGTTCGGCGTCATAGCGACGTCACTAAGTGGCCGCCCAATTGCAGAGGAGGGGCGGAGATGAGTGGGCCAAACATCCCGCCCACCTCCTTCCTTCCTCATTGCCGGCGGCCGCAGGTACAGTGAGTTTCCTCGTTCCTGCGGTGTCACACACAGTGATGTGTGCTGCCGCAGAAACGACAAATAACCTCACTACTCACCTGTCAATGATTTTTGGTGTTGGAGCGACCTCTCCAATACCAACAATTTTTACCTCTTTTGCGATCGTTTTAGGTCGCTCAGAGGTGTTACATGCTGCGATGTCGCTAAAGATGCCGGGTGTGCGTCACAAACACTGTGACCCCGACGATATATCGTTAGCGATGTCGCAGCGTGTAAAGCACCCTGTAGGTTGGGACAGGACCTAAAATCTTGCCCTCAATTGGTTAATTAGCTAGGCCGTCGGTGCCGGTCCTGGCTTCAGGGTCCAAGTACCTCCACTGTGCACACGTTTTCCGGATCGGTTCTCCGGTTTCGGTAGCAGCGGGCTACAACCCTGTCCCGGTCCACCTCGGATCTCCGGCTGCCGTCTTCCTGTCTCCTGCAGACTCTGGCTACCGTCTGCCACCTAGCCAAGGTGTCAGGGCTCCGACCTTGGCACCTGCCAGACTTCACTCCTCACTTGAACTCCACCTTAACTGATCTGCTCTGTTTTCCCGTCCCGGGCTCTCCAGACCCCTAGGTGGGCGTTCCCTATCCGCCTGGTCCCGCCCACTGGTGTGTCTGTCCTTCCCTGAGGGGGGTGACTAGGGTTTCAGGTTGGCTGATTTAACCCTTCGTGGGATTGGTGTTATGCGGGGACCTATATGTTCAACTACCTGGTTTTCCAGGGCGCTACAAATTTTCTTGCCAGTCTTGATGAAGGGGCATATTGGAGCAAGAGACTCTTGATTCATTAAGAGGCACCCGCCTTTTAATGATTCAGGAGCATCAAACCAGAAATCTTACTCCAGTTAATGAACGCCACAGCTCATCATGAGGCAGTCGATTTGTGGCAAGTATAGATAAGCGAATTCAAACAGTAAAGTTCGGGGTTCATACCTAAAACAAACTTTAAAAAATCAGTCTTAGGGTTTGGAGTTTGGGTGCTTTACGTGTGCAAATCTCTTCATCAAGCATTGCTGCGCTTGGGTGCACACGGTGCTCAGCCCTGTGCGAGCCGCTTGCAGTGTTTGAATGGCTCATACTGGGGGTAACAACAGCGTGATCAGAAGTAGTGTGCACCAAAAAGACAAAAAATAAAAAAAACGCGCAAGTGCTCTGTTTATGACTGGCTGTATGTGGGTGTAGACCCGCACTGCCCAATCAGTTACTGCTAATGAGGTTCGGGTCAAGTTCGGATCCAGAACAGAACTTTATCTAAATGAAACTTCCATGGGTCTGCTCATTTGTAGACATCCCCATTCTGTCCAAACTGTGCCAAGAAACTGGCATGAAAATGCCAAAAGTTGCTACATTTTTGTGCTAGAATTCTGTCTAAATTGTTTTGATAAATTAGGCCAAGTTATATGTTTATAATACATTTGAGTCTTTGTCAGATTTTCATCTTTACAAAAAAGAAAAACTAAAATGAATTTTTCAAATAGTCTTCAATAAAAATATGCAGCTGTTTTGTGCCTTTAGCTCCTTTGCAAACTTATATGACTCCATGGATGCAGACTACTAAGAATACGCCTAGGTAGTCTGAATCTGTAAATGCGTTTTACTCGTTTTCTGACTTTACTTGGGAACTACTGGCGGTATTCAGTTGAGCGCCTGTAGGGATAAAACTACACAAAGGATTTGTTTCTTGTCTGAAAACTTTGGATGTCTGTGCAGAAGCTGAGTACTAGAGTTGAGCGCGGTTCGAAGTTCGAGGTTCTCCAGTTCTAGGCTCGAGTGATTTTGGGGCATGTTCTAGATTGAACTAGAACTCGAGCTTTTTGCTAAAGCTCGATAGTTCTAGATACGTTCGAGAACAGTTCTAGCAGCAAAAAGACCAGCTAATTCCTAGCTGGCTTTCCGCTGTAATAGTGTAAGTCACTCTGTGACTCACACTATTATGAAATTTCAGCGTATAGTGTGCGGGAACAGCGCATTCAGATCACTGCTGTATGTATAATGGCGATCACCATTTTTTTTTTTTTTTCCTTGTCTTCCTTCCCTAAGCGCGCGTGTGTAGTGGGGCGGGCCAGCATGTCAGCCAATCACAGACACACACAAAGCAACGGCATGTGTGATAGGATGTCCATGTCACATGTCCCTGCATTATAAAAACGGACATTTTCCTCCAGCACGCCATTATCTGCCTTCTGCGTCCTTGGTGTCAGTCATCACTGGCGCAGCTCCTATCTCCGATACTGCTGTGTACGCTCTATACACAGCGCTGTACAGCATAGGGATAGCACTTTCTATCAGTCCTTTTAAGGGCTAATACCGGCAGGGTCAGAGCCATAGGTGACAGGTCCTGAAAACAGAGTTTAACAGCTACACAAGATGACAGCGTCTGTGTAGCTAAGGTCAGGGATTTCCTCGCTGCATTTCCCCATTAGGAGGGATAGAAAGGCAGGCTTCCATTCCTCTACCCAGAGACCCACAACCCTGCCACTGTACCCTCCTGTCCTTTGCACACTCAAACTCATTGTTACTAAGCCATTATACTAGCAAACACTGAGTGAACTTGGTGGCATCCTAAACGTGGCTGTTGGACTTCTGTATTGTCCCACTAGTGCACAGATATTTGCAGCACCTCTGCCTGCATTGCACACTCCAAATCATTGTTACTAAGACATTATAATACCAAAAATTGAGTAAACTTAGTGGCATCATAGAACTGGATGTTATATTTCATTAGTGCCCCACTGGTGCCAAGCTATTTCTAGCACCTCTGCATGACACCCTCATGCACATTTTGCTACGCTAATGTTATAGCAAACTCAGGGAATTCATTGCTGCATTTGATAATTCGGAGGGATAGAAAGTGAGGCTTCCTTTAGCTTTTCCTTCTGTTCATAGACAGCATCTCCAAGTCCACACCCGAAGAGCAATTTCTCCTCCACGTGTAAGTGTGGAGAGGCAGCTAGTGCGCATGCGTGTGCCGATTTATCCCAGCCGCAGCCTAACTACAGTGTTTCGCCTAGTGAGTATGCTCAACCTGACTGTGCCATTCCTGACGCTAAGTCTTCATTTCGGGCTACAGCGCATGCTCCCACACTTAGTGCGAAAAGCCTCTTTGCACAGGTACTTGCATTCCGTGCCGGGTCTAAGTCCGGTTTTGTGCCGAGACACCATGCTAAAGCTGATAGTCTTTTTTCAGAGACTGTATTTCTCTATTTCATGCTACTGAGCATGCTCAGGCACTTACTGCATCAGAGACTAGGTCCGGTAATGAACTCTTTGGCCCTGCCCCTGATGTGGGGGGGCCCATATAGACCACAGGGCATCAGGTGTCCTAACGATGTGGCCAGGCCACTCCCAAATGGCTTGCAGAGGCCCGCCCCTATGACTTGTCACCTCATTATTGATGGTCAGACGATGACTGGTGAGGTGTTTGTGTCGTGGCAGCCATGAGGTCATTATTGAAGTTGCGGTTCCAAATAGGACGCTAGTTATGCCACTCATGACGTGTCACTCTGCTTTTGTCTCCAGGAGGTGCATTGTGGTCCACCCTGGTTTGGGGCGGACCCAGGTTATAAAACGGGCTGGAGCCAACAAGGAGGTGCGCAGTCTTCTATTATGCTCCGAAAGAGCACACCTCCATGTGTTGAACCCATTGCGGCTTTAGGCCAGAGGTAGGCAGGGATAGGGCGTCGATGCAGGCCGCCACCACAGTTGGTAACGCAGAACGGTTAAGACCAGCTCCTGTCCTACAAGTTCTGCTTGTGCATCCCAGTGGCATTAACAGGCCTGCTGCTGCTGATGCGCCTGCTGTCCACAGGTGTGGCCCCTACGCACACGGTCAGCGTACTCAATGGCCCCTGTGATGTTAACAGGGAGTTCCTGGGCTGGGTGGGCGTGTGGACCCTGTGACGCTAACAGGGCTCCCAGTCTCAAGATCCGAGTGGCGTCTAACTTGGTTCAGGCTACTATTAGTTTCATAGCCACACAGATCTGTATCCTCCACCGAACCTTCCAGTTGCCAACCTCTCCTTTTCCATCTGGGAGCACGGTGGACACTGACTGCTGATGGGGATATATACCTTTCTCTTTCTTTTCTTATTAATTTTCGTTATATAGCGGTAACATAGTATATACCACCTTATCCAAATCTGCCAGTCCCACCGTAACAGATGGTGTTTCTTCATCAAATGTTACTTTTGCTTAACCACCAAACCCACGGACCAAAACTTTTTTTCCCTTTCCAACACACCTGTTCCCCTTTCCACCAGCATCTGTCCTTTTTCAACTCATTTGGTATATGACCAAAAGTGCAACTCTGCAGGGACACCGTACTCAACGCCGTCTCAGCACAGCAGCCAGCCCTTGGTCCCTCCGATGTGGACAAGTAAAAGACCATTTCCTCCTATCCATGAAAAAGCGTTGAGATTCACTCTGTGCAGCACTGGTGTTTAGTGGAAAAGCAGATCTAAGATTGCGTACCACCTTCTGCAGATACTCCTGTATACGTGCGTCCATTTCTATGGCTGGAATTATTTCGCCAAATTTTGTCTTGTACCAGGGATCTAACAGTGTGGCAACCCAGTAGTTAGCATTACTTCGAATTCGTACAATCCGAGGGTCATGTTGTAGGTAGTGCAGCAAGAAGACGCTCATGTGTCTTGTGCATCCAGGAGGACCAAGTCCTTGGTGTGTTGGTGGCAGAGAGGTGAGAATCGTGCCTCCTTCCTCTGCCCTCTCCCCACAACCTCGCACAAGCGAAATGTGAGCAAGCTCTCACTCATCTGCTGAGTCTTCCATGCCCATCGCCAGTTCGTCCTCCATTTCTTCATGGGCTCCTGCACCTTCCTCAACAATTTTTGCTGATACTATGCGCCCTTGTTAATCCCTCTCCCCTACCATGACTGCCGCCTGGGGGCCGCTCACCGTCTGGACCTTGTAGATCTTATTATCCCTTCCGCATATGACTCCTCCTGTACTTCCTCCCCTTCCTCTTGGACCAACACCTGACTCCGAATAATGCTTACAGTGTGCTCCATCTTGTAGATGACCAGAATTGTCACGCTGAGAATGGCATCGCCAGTGCTAAACATCTTCGTCGACATTTGTAAACTATGTAGAAGGGTGCAAATGTGACGCCCTGGGCAAGCCAGGGGTCACAGGTCATGACACCACCACACACCCCACATTCCCTGCAGGCACACCAAGGTCAGAACACAAATCCTTGTTGCCCTTTTCCAGGGGCTGATGTTCATACCAGGGGGTGGGCCAGGCGGTTGGCTCCGCCCACCGAGGAGTTCACAGTCCTGGAGGTGGGAAAACCAAGCAGTTGAAGTGAGAGTTGAGAGTAGAAGGAAATGGTAGAGGAGCTAGTGACAGGAGTGGAAGTGAAGAAAAGTGACAGCAACAGAGCCTGAAGTTGGTCCGGGTGTGTGCCCCGGACTGAGACAGCAAGGTTGGCAGACGGCGGTGACCGTCTGCAGGATAGGCTGATCGGAGGTTGCCGAAAAGACCGTGGACGGGTGGTTGCCCGGCGGTACCGGAGCGGTATACAAAGAGAGGCCAGCACCATTGGCAGGGACCTTTCGGATCCCGGCAAGGCTAGGAGTCGCCGTAATTTGCCAAATCCGTCAGTGAAGGGGACCTCCGGGTCTCCCATCAGCAAAGTCCCGATTGAAGGCAACAGTCCAACCGTGAAGGGGAGAAACCCCAACGCCAAGGCACAAGTTTCCCAGGGCCAGCGCCTGCGGGCAAGAGAGGCGCTCCTCCGGCTCATATCCAAGCTGGGGAGTGGGTTACCGGTGGGAATCCATCGCTACCAACAACCGTTTCTAGGTGCAGGGAAGAGACAGTCACCGCTAACTTGCAGGGAACATCTACACCGCAGCCATCCGAGGGACCCGTCCAACCAGCCGTTTGTTTACCGTGAACTGTGTCATCGTCCTTGGGCTGAGTGAGTACCTCCGTGCCGTGCGGCACAGCGCTGCCCCTGCGTCCCTGCACCTCCACAGGCCCCATAACCCGCCTGTCAACCATCCCAACCTCCCCATCAACAGGCCCCGGGACCACCAACCCCCTACCCACGGAGGGGAGGGCCAACATCTAGCTGCTCCATACCACCACTCCCGGGATCCCTGTACAGAGCAGCGGTGGTGTCCACAAAATCACCACAACCGTGGGTGGCGTCACGGACATTAATTCAAATCCCCCACCAACAAAACACCCTTTTCACTCACGGGCGAGGAGCGCCGCTCGAGTCCCCGGGATCCGGCCTATCGCTCGAGCCACCGAGCAGCAGTAGCCGCAGAGCAGCGGCGGCCGGACCCGAGCTGTGGGAGAGCGCAGCGTTGCCACCCTCCTCCCCGCCCGCGACAACTTGGCGTCACGAACAGGATCTTCCCGCTCTGCCGTCTGGTAGAGGTGCGCCTTGTTACCGCCGGAGGTGTCCGGCCAGAAAATTTCAGAAGCCGCCATCTTTGGCGCGAAAAGTTCCCGCTCGAGCGTCTTCTCAAGTAGTGGAGGTGCGAAGGCAAAAACCCCGCCCCGGTAGAGGAGGAGCCGGAAAAAGGCTAAGGGGGATAGAAACAAGATGTCTGCGCCCGACGGAGCTGCTGGAGGAGCGGCGGTCGCAGCCGCAGCGACACCCGTGGATGGGAATGGGCCTGCCCAGGTCCCGGCCGCGCTGGCGGGGGGTGCCGCGGCCCCAGCTCTCGCTCAGGTAATGCCGTTCTCCTTGCCCTATGTGCCCGGAGCTACCTGGCTACCGCAGTATGACGGGAAGCCTGATGCGTTAAAGGTTTTCCGGAAAATGCTTAACCCGCTCCTGGAATTATACCCCCTGACTGATAAGCAACGTGCAGCGGTAGTGCTGGGCCAGCTAACCGGCGCGGCTGAGCAGGAGGCGGAGACCTGGGCCGAGGGGGACCGGTTCTCTGTAGCCACCATCTTTGAGAAACTACAGACTGCCTTTGAGACCCGTACCGAAGCTGAGCTGAGGATGCAGTTTTACCAATGCCGGCAACGGTCCGTGGACAGCATTCGGGACTACGCTTTACGTCTGCAAACCGCCCTCCGCACACTGAACCGGGTGGACACCATCAATGAGGCGGACAGCAACAAAATGTTAGTAGAGCAATTTGTGCAGGGGATGAGATCCTCTGAGGACCGCAAACAACTCCGGCTGTGGGCCCTAGAACACCCTGACATGGACTTTGCAGTGTTAAAAGAACGGGCCATTAAAGCTCTGCAACCCCCAGCTTCGGAAGTCTTGGAACCAGCCCCGTGGCCAGTTGAGACGGCCCCCGTCGTGGTGGCCCCTGATCCACCAGCCTCTCCAGTACCTTCAGCCCCAAGCAGCACAGTGGAAGAATTGGCTGCCCAGGTCCGCCGCATGGATGGAGACCTCGCCAAGATTCTTGCCGCACTCCAACCTCTGACCAGATCCCAGCCTCCAGCCAAGATACAGCTCACCGACAGTCCTGAGGATGTTCCCTGGATGCAGCGGAGAGGTGCTAACAACCTGCGGAACAGGTCTCCAACCTGCTACAAGTGCAGCAAGCCTGGCCATTACTTCCGACAGTGCCCGTTAAACGAGCAACCCCTGGGGCCACGGGCCAATCCTTAGGAGTAGAACCCCGTGGCCCCCCAGACTGGCGGGACCGGTATATCGGGGCCCGGCCCATCATCCCTGTAGCTGTGGACGGCGTACTGGTGATGGCTCTCTTGGACACTGGATCGCAGGTAACCACCATACCATACACATTGTACCAACGGTATTGGGGGACAGACGAGTTGGCTCCCCCAGATACTAGTATAACGCTAATTGCTGCTAATGGACTCCCATTGACCCAAGTGGGGTATAAACAAGTGGCCATGACAGTGGGGCAAGCTGAACTGCAACACCAGGGTATGATTGTGATCATGAATGAACCCAGTGATCATAACCCGAAGATAGTGCTGGGAACCAATGTGATGGAACACTGTATGAGTCATGTATTGGCCCTACTGCAGCAGCTGGCCGCCACGGCGGCGGGGAGCCGACAGAGAGCTGTGCAGCGTGAGATCCGAGCCTTGATGTACCGCCAGCATGTAAAATCAACAGGAGGGGAAATTGGTGGAGTGAGAGTGATGAATGCCGCCCCGTTGACTGTGCCCCCCAGGAGTGAGATGATGATTTGGTGTAGGGCAGCAGTAGGGCCTCAGGGGCGTGACTACCCTGCCATGATAGAGCCCATGCCCTCTGAACACTGGCCCACGGTAATGGCCGCCCGAGGGGTGGTAGATGTAAAAAAGGGGAGAGTGCCCGTGAGGGTGCTGAACTGTGGGGAAGAAGAAGTCAGGCTTCCCCGGTATGCTACACTTGCCAAGTTGCTCACCCTAGATCCCCACACCATCCATGACGCAGCTCCTCCAGTCTCACTACCCACTGCCAACACTCACCCGCCCCAAGGAGTGTTAGAGGGGTGGTACCAACAGTTACACGTGGGCACTGACGAAACCCCTACACATCACAAAGAAGGGGTATACAGGGTGGTAAGGGAGTATGAGCAAGTTTTTAGCAAACATCCCCTAGACTTTGGTCAGATTAAAGGGGTCCAACATCATATCCCTACCGGTGAACACCCCCCTATCAAGGAGAGGTACAGGCCCATTCCCCCTGCACATTACCAGTGCGCCAAAAACATGTTGAGGAATATGAGGGAGGCAGGGGTTATCAGGGACAGCTGTAGTCCCTGGGCCGCCCCGTTGCTACTGGTTAAGAAGAAAGACGGCACCATGCGGATGTGCGTGGATTACCGGAAGATTAACCAGATAACACATAAGGATGCCTACCCTCTGCCCCGTATTGAGGAGTCCTTGTCCGCGCTGAGAACTGCCAACTACTTCTCCACCCTTGACCTCACCAGTGGGTACTGGCAGGTGGCCGTAGCGCCCGAAGACCGAGAGAAAACTGCCTTTACCACCCCTATGGGACTCTGTGAATTCAACAGTATGCTGTTTGGGCTGTGCAATGCCCCGGGTACCTTCCAACAGCTGATGGAGTGCTGTTTGGGGCACTTGAATTTTGAAACTGTCCTGTTGTATCTGGATGATGTAATTGTGTATTCACAGACGTATGAAGCCCATCTGGAACACCTAGCCGAGGTGTTCGCGTCCCTTGCCAAGTATGGGATGAAGTTGAAGCCCTCCAAGTGTCATCTGCTGAAACCCAGGGTGCAGTATCTGGGGCATGTGGTGGGAGCAGAAGGTGTCGCCCCCGACCCCGAGAAGGTCACTGCCATCCAAGACTGGCCGAGGCCAACCACCGTGAGGGAAGTAAGGCAGTTCCTGGGTCTGGTGGGGTACTACCGTCGCTTCATCAAGGGATACACGAAGATGGCTGCCCCCATGCAAGACCTCCTCGTGGGACAGACCAAGGGTTGTAGACCCATCGGAGCCCCACTGGTGTGGGAGGAGAGGCATGAGGAATCTTTCCGTCAGCTGAAAGCGGCCTTGACCGGGGAAGAGATCCTGGCTTATCCTGATTATAGCCACCCATTCATCCTCTACACCGATGCCAGCAATGTGGGCTTGGGGGCCGTCTTGTCCCAGGTCCAGGATGGGAAGGAAAAAGTGATTGCCTATGCTAGCCAAAAACTTCGACCGACTGAAAGGAACCCTGAAAATTACAGCTTTCAAGCTGGAGCTCCTGGCGCTGGTGTGGGCTATCACCAAGCGGTTCCGCCATTACTTGGCCGCAGCAAAATTCACCGCTTTCACAGATAACAATCCGTTAACCCATCTAGACACGGCCAAATTGGGTGCGTTGGAACAGCGGTGGGTGGCCAGGCTAGCCAACTACGACTTCACAATTAAATACAGGGCTTGTCGTGCCAACGTTAATGCTGATGCACTCTCTCGGATGCCCCACTTGTCAGAAGAAGGGTGCGAAGATGATGACCTCGAAGAGATTGAGTTGCCTGCATTTTGCCAGCCACCAACTGAGAAGGTACATGTCCACCAACAACGGGTGAACCTGGATCCACTGCCCAACCAGGAGTGGCAGGAAGCTCAAAACCAGGTGCCCGCTGTCCGCCTAGTCAAAACTCTGGTGGAGCAAGGCGCTGCTGGAACAGACCCTGCCGCCCCAGCTGAAGCCCAACGCCTGTGGAAAGAACGGACCCGGCTGTATCTACACCAAGGGAAGTTGTACTCATGAGAAAATCCGCCAGTTGGTGATTCCCCAAGCTAATGTGTCCACCATTCTACAAGCGTACCATGATGGTGCTGGACACTTTGGATGGAAGAAATTGGAAATGCTACTGAGGGAGCGGTTCTATTGGAGTGGGATGCGGGAGTCTGTGGAGGCCTGGTGCCGAGAGTGTGGCCCGTGTACACTGAGAAGGAAGGACGAGGCCAGCCAGAAGGCACCCCTGCACCCGATCGTTACACATCAACCGCTGGAGCTGGTCGCCCTGGACCATGTGAAGCTCACCCCCAGCCGAAGTGGGTACACTTACGCTCTCACCATAGTGGATCATTATTCAAGATTCATGGTGGTTGTCCCGGTCAAAGACCTAACCGGCCGTACCGCCGCTAGAGCGTTCCAAGCTTACTTTTGTCGACCACATGGATACCCTGAGAAGGTGCTCACTGACCAAGGCCCAGCCTTTGAAGCAGAGGTGTTCCATGAGTTCTGTCAGCTGTATGGCTGCAAGAAGATCCGGACCACGCCTTACCATGCCCAAACCAACGGTATGTGTGAGAAGATGAACCATTTGGTCCTTGGCCTCCTCAAGACGTTGCCGCTAGAGGAGCGGAACCTGCGGCCGGAGAAGCTGCCTGACTTGGTCGATATGTACAATAATATCCCATCCAGCTCAACGAAGTGCACCCCAGCATATCTGATGAGGGCTCGCCCCGGCCGACTGCCGGTGGATCTGGAAATGGGACTGGAAGCCCCAGAGACACTCCCCTCGACGGCTGAATGGGACACCCGGCGGAGGGTTCAGTACCGACAAATTCAAGAATATGTAGAGAAAAACTTAAGTCGGAGTCGAGAACAACAGGAGCGGCGCTTCAATCAGAAGGCGTCTGCTGGCCCTTTCCAGCCTGGAGATGTAGTGCTGAAACGGAAGAGGAAAACCCACAAGCTGGATGATCAGTGGGAACAAACCCCATACATCATACAGCCCACAGGATGGGAAGATGGGAAGGCTTACCAAATCAGTCGTGACCAAGGGGGCACTTTAGCTACGGTTTCCCGGGACCATCTGAAGAGGTGCCCACCAGCATTGAGGACAATAGCTGAAGTACCGGTTCCTCCACCAGCAGAGAAGGCAAAAGAGGTAATCCACACCGTGATGGGTGACTTCCCAGCGGACTGGCCTACACAGAACGGCGCGGTGATTCTTCCAGTGATATTGTTCCCACAACCCGTGGTTGAAGAAGTGATGGAGGTGGTCAACGGTGAGCCAGAGCCAGTGCCAGTGCCCAGGGATGAACCTGTGCCCAACTCCCCTATGCCCCCGCCTGCCCCACACATTAGCAGGGAAGAGGAACTGATTGTTACCTCTCCCCCGCTGCCTGCCACCACTGACACCGGACCCCGGAGGTCCACCCGTCCCAACCTAGGTAGACCCCCACTTAGGTACAGGGAAACTGTTCTTTAGAAGTGTGTGTGTTAGTTTAAAAATGTTAAAGTTTGAGAAAATGAAAATGATTACAGTGAAAGTCATCTGATTGTCTGCATCCGTGATTTGCAACCGGCCGTTGCCGGCACCGTTGTCCCCGTGGGGACCGCTTGAAAGGTTTTGCATAGGAACTCCTATGAACAGGCCTGAGAACTTGCAGGGCAACCACAAACGTTAGTGGCTTGTAAATATGTTTTGTTGCAACTGCCACCTTACCGCCTCCGGAGAGGCAGATTGGAGGGAGGGCCCGCAGTGGAGCAGGCTGGGGCCCAGCCACCACCGGAACTGGTGGCTACCCTCTGGAGGGGAAGAACAGACCCGCTCGGGTAATTTGGTTCAGGACTGGGGTCAAGGGGTGCTGCCTGTTTCTTAGGGGCAGCATCAGGGCCAGGTTACTTGGGTGGGAGAGAGCGGCAGCCGCGACCGTTAAAACCGTTAGTAACGTTTAAGAAAAGTGCCTCCCGCTGTGGGATGATGTTAATATAATTGTATATGTTACCGTTTTCTATCTTTTAAAAAAAAAAAAAAAAAAGGAAAATAAAACCGGTGTTAGACGGGCAGCCCGAGGACGGTCTGCGTTTTGCTAAGGGGGAATGTGACGTTGCCAAGGGGTCACAGGTCATGACACCACCACACACCCCACATTCCCTGCAGGCACACCAAGGTCAGAACACAAATCCTTGTTGCCCTCCTCGAGGGGCTGATGTTCACACCAGGGGGTGGGCCAGGCGGTTGGCTCCGCCCACCAAGGAGTTCACAGTCCTGGAGGTGGGAAAACCAAGCAGTTGAAGTGAGAGTTGAGAGTAGAAGGAAGTGGTAGAGGAGCTAGTGACAGGAGTGGAAGTGAAGAAAAGTGACAGCAACAGAGCCTGAAGTTGGTCCGGGTGTGTGCCCCGGACTGAGACAGCAAGGTTGGCAGACGGCGGTGACCGTCTGCAGGATAGGCTGATCGGAGGTTGCCGAAAGGACCGTGGACGGGTGGTTGCCTGGCGGTACCGGAGCGGTATACAAAGAGAGGCCAACACCATTGGCAGGGGACTTTCGGATCCCGGCAAGGCTAGGAGTCGCCGTAATTTGCCAAATCCGTCAGTGAAGGGGACCTCCGGGTCTCCCAGCAGCAAAATCCCGATTGAAGGCAACAGTCCAACCGTGAAGGGGAGACACCGCCACCGCCAAGGCACCAGTTTCCCAGGGCCAGCGCCCGCGGGCAAGAGAGGGGCTCCTCCGGCTCATATCCAAGCTGGGGAGCGGGTTACCAGTGGGAATCCATCGCTACTAGTGATGAGCGAGTACTAAAAAGCTCGGGTGCTCGAGGCTCGGGCCGAGCATCCCAAGATACTCGTGTACTCGGCCCGAGCAACGAGCCCAATGTTATCCTATGGGAGACCCGAGTATTTTTGTGAAATGACCCCCGGGCAGCATGTAGAAACCCTAAAAATGTCACAAAAGTCTCAGAAGAGTGCTCAAATGACATGGCAACAGCATGGGGAAGACCCCTTGAAGCATTTATCACTCAAAAGTCACAGCTGTGAACAATTTTGTCCGCGTTTTACGCCATTTTTACGGACTCACCAGAAAACCTTGCAAAATGACCCCAAAACGAATTTTCATGGCGGAAATGTTAAGGGCACATACACAATAGTGAGATAGAGCTGGTGTATGTTACTTTTTGAGATTAATACATGAAAGATTTTACATAAACATTGTGTGGCACTCCGATGTCCAAAACGCACGTTTTGTGCTTTTTACTAGCGATGTCGGTCATTTTTTTTTTCATTCTATCTCCCGTCGGTCGGTCTCGCTCTGTCGGTCTCTCTCTGTCTTGTCTGTCCCCCTCTCACAGTCTGTCGGTCATTCTCCCCCTCTCTCTTACTCACCGTTCCCCGATCACTGCTGCGGCACTGCACGGCATTCACACTGCTCCGGCGGCTTTTCCGCTTTTGAAAAAGCCGGCCGCTCATTAATCAATCTCGTATTCTCTGCTTTCCTGCTTTTCGGCGCCTATGATTGGTTGCAGTGAGACACGCCCCCACTCTGAGTGACAGGTGTCACACTGCACCCAATCACAGCAGCCGGTGGGCGTGTCTATACTGTGCAGTGAAATAAATAATTAAATAATTTAAAAAAACGGCGTGCGGTCCCCCCCAATTTTAATACCAGCCAGATAAAGCCATACGGCTGAAGGCTGGTATTCTCAGGATGGGGAGCTCCACGTTATGGGGAGCCCCCCACCCTAACAATAACAGTCAGCAGCCGCCCAGAATTGCCGCATACATTATATGCGACAGTTCTGGGACTGTACCCGGCTCTTCCCGATTTACCCTGGTGCGTTGGCAAATCAGGGTAATAAGGAGTTATTGGCAGCCCATAGCTGCCACTAAATCCTAGATTAATCATGTCAGGCGTCTATGAGACACCCTCCATGATTAATCTGTAAATTACAGTAAATAAACACACACACCCGAAAAAATCCTTTATTAGAAATAAAAAACAATAACAAAGTCCCTCATCACCAATTTATTACCCACAACAAAGCCCTCCATGTCCGGTGTAATCCACGGTCCTCCAGCGTCGCGTCCAGCTCTGCTGCATGAAGGTGACAGGAGCTGCAGAATACACCGCCGCTCCGGTCAGCTTCACACAGCAACTGAGGAGAGTATAGCGATCAGCTGCTGTCACTGAGGTTACCTGGATCCAGCGGTGGATGCAGCGGTGGCCGCGGGTAACCTCAGTGACAGCAGCTGATCGCGCTACTCACCGCCGCTCCGGTCAGCTCCATGCACCAACTGAGGAGAGTATAGCGATCAGCTGCTGTCACTGAGGTTAATCGCGGCCACCGCTGGATCCAGCGGTGGCCGCGAGTTACCTGACTGACAGCAGCTGATCGCGCTTCTCACCTCAGTTGCTGTGTGAAGCTGACCGGAGCGGCGGTGAGTAGCGCGATCAGCTGCTGTCACTGAGGTTACCCGCGGCCACCGCTGGATCCAGGTAACCTCAGTGACAGCTCAGCTGATCGCTATACTCACCTCATTAGCTGCGTGGAGGTGACCGGAGCGGCGGTGTCTTCTGCTGCTCCTGTCACCTGCATGCAGCAGAGCTGGACGCGACGCTGGAGGACCGTGGATTACACCGGACATGGAGGGCTTTGTTGTGGGTAATAAATTGGTGATGAGGGACTTTGTTATTGTTTTTTATTTCTAGTAAAGGATTTTTTCGGGTGTGTGTGTTTATTTACTGTAATTTACAGATTAATCATGGAGGGTGTCTCATAGACGCCTGACATGATTAATCTAGGACTTATTGGCAGCTATGGGCTGCCAATAACTCCTTATTACCCCGATTTGCCAACGCACCAGGGTAAATCGGGAAGAGCCGGGTACAGTCCCAGAACTGTCGCATATAATGTATGCGGCAATTCTGGGCGGCTGCTGACTGTTATTGTTAGGGTGGGGGGCTCCCCATAACGTGGAGCTCCCCATCCTGAGAATACCAGCCTGCAGCCGTATGGCTTTATCTGGCTGGTATTAAAATTGGGGGGACCGCACGCCGGTTTTTTTAATTATTTAGATATTTATTTTACTGCACAGTATAGACACGCCCACCGGCTGCTGTGATTGGGTGCAGTGAGACACCTGTCACTCAGCGTGGGGGCGTGTCTCACTGCAACCAATCATAGGCGCCTGTGGGCGTGGAAAGCAGGGAATATGAGATGGCTGTGTACAGAGCACAGCGCGCCCGCCGGTATAAAGGCTCGGTCACGCTGTGCAGGCCGGCCAATCACTGCAATTCCACAACTAACAGGGCTGTGGCATTGCAGTGGTCTGCCAGCCAATCCCTGCATGAGGGCTGGCTCTCAAAAGAGCGCCAACATGCAGAAATGAAGACCACGAGTAAAGCACGAGTATTGCAAAATTACTCGGTACCCGCCGAGTAGCCCGAGTACAGTGATACTCGTGCGAGTACCGAGTAGTAACAAGCATACTCGCTCATCACTAATCGCTACCAACAACCGTTTCTAGGTGCAGGGAAGAGACAGTCACCGCTAACTTGCAGGGAACATCTACACCGCAGCCGTCCGAGGGACCCGTCCAACCAGCTGTTTGTTTACCGTGAACTGTGTCATCGTCCTTGGGCTGAGTGAGTACCTCCGTGCCGTGCGGCACAGCGCTGCCCCTGTGTCCCTGCACCTCCACAGGCCCCATAACCCGCCTGTCAACCATCCCAACCTCCCCATCAACAGGCCCCGGGACCACCAACCCCCTACCCACGGAGGGGAGGGCCAACATCTAGCTGGTCCATACCACGACTCCCGGGATCCCTGTACAGAGCAGCGGTGGTGTCCACAAAATCACCACAACCGTGGGTGGCGTCACGGACATTAATTCAAATCCCCTACCAACAAAACACCCCTTTCACTCACGGGCGAGGAGTGCCGCTCGAGTCCCCGGGATCCGGCCTATCGCTCGAACCACCGAGCAGCAGTAGCCGCAGAGCAGCGGCGGCCGGACCCGAGCTGTGGGAGAGCGCAGCGTTGCCACCCTCCTCCCCGCCCGCGACACATAGGTCCTTCATCTGACACCACTCCAGCAGCGTGATCTGCACCACCTCTGGATCAAGTTAGCCCAGGGTATACGTCATACCGTATTTCAGCAGGGCTCTGCGGTGCTGCCACAGACGCTGCAACATGTGCAGATTCCAATTCCTGCGTGTCGGAACATCGCATTTCCGGCGTTTAACCGCCAGACCCTAAGACTTCCGGAGCGATGAAAGTTGTTGAGCTGCTGGGTGCGAAGGATGAAAGTGAGCACATAGCAGCGTGCCCGCTGCACAAGGCCATGTAGGCCGGGATGGTATTTTAAAAATTGCTGGAGAATCAGATTCAACACATGAGCCATACAAGGCACGTGTGTCACATTGCCCTGACGAAGGGCCGCAGACAGGTTTGCATCATTGACGCACACAGCTGTTAAGTCACCACCGTAGTCCGCTACGTCAATTTGTACTCCGGTCGCCAGGTGACAACGTGTTCCTTTCGTGCATAGTGCTGATGATGGGAAAGGAGTCGATGCCAGCGGCGCAGGTGGATGCAGGTTATGGTCACCCACTGGGTTGCGTTACCTTGACAGATACAGAACCACAGGCTGAATGTAGGTGGTGGGTATCTCACAGATGAAGTACCATCATTCAGCTACAACCAATGGGAATACACCGCACCCTTTTTTAGGCCCCTCCTGTCTGCAGACCACTGCCAGACAAAGCTATGAACCTCTTGTTACTGTTACCCCCAGTTCAGTTTTATGATTTTGTGTGCTTGTTACCTGACTACTTTTCCTGCTTGTTGTTTATGTACCTCGTTGGCTGATCCGCATTTCACCTCTGCTTGTTTTCTGATTAAGTCTTGGCCATCCTATTCTGTTCCTCTTCCTCAATTAATGTTTTTGACCCTGCATGACTACTATTCTCTGGAACTGCAGCCTTCCACAGGTATTGATCAACTTGGGCCCTGTGTAATTCCAAATCACTGTATAGGGGTTAAAGGGTTTCAGGGTTCTGGGGGTCCAGCTTGGTGAGTGGCTTGCCTCTAGCCTATCCTTTACAGCTCATCTGAGTGTGTCGATCCAGGCAGGCGTTACACCGTGCCCTCTGCAGAAGGCCATGTAGGCCGGGATAGTGTTTTAAAAATTGATGGACAACCTGGTTCAACACGTGAGACATACATGGCACGTGTGTCACATTGCCCTGAAGAAGGGTCGCAGACTGGTTTGCATCATTGTCGCACCCGACCTTCCCTGGCTGCTGGTTGAGTGGAGACAACCATTGATGAAACTCGGTCTCACTCTCCAGAGCTTACTGTCCACAACTCCTCAGCGGTATGACTCACATTTCCCAGACATTTCTAAGTAAAGAGTTGACCGCATCATGCTGTTGAGCTGTGCTGCCAGCATAGTAAGGAGGTGTGTGGGATTCCTTGGGCGCAGTTACAAGGAAGGGTGGCCTGACCACACAGGGTTTGGGCCGAGGTGGAGGACCCACACGAGGTTGAGGAGGCAGAAGCAGTGGAGGAACTTGTACATACAGAGTAAGGATTGACACACAAGTCGTGGGGACGGCAAGACTTGTACAGCAAACCCTTCTCCATCTCTCACCATAGTTACCCAGTGCCCAGTCAGCAACATGTAACTCCCCTGTCCATGCTTACTGGTCCAAGTATCTGTGGTGAAATGCACCCTGTCACACACAGAGTTTCTCAAGGAATCGGTGAGGTTGTGTGCGACCTGCTGTGGTAGCGCGGGCACGCCTTTCTTGGAGAAGGAGTGACGACTGGCCATCGGCTCTTGGGGCACTGCAATGGGCATAAGGTCTTGAAAATCCTCAGTCTCAAAAGGGTGTAAAGGCAGCCTTTCTGTTGCCAACAAGTTGCAAGTGGACAGACACGTGTGCTTATCTGCCAGCAGACCCCCAGCAGCACTGAAGACAGGTTCCGAGAGAACGCTGGCTGCAGGACACGACAAGATCCCCAAGGCGTACGTGGCAAGCTCAGGCAATTTATCCAGATTGGAAGCCTAAAATGAGCAGGGCTCAAGTTGCACAGTAATGGCATCGACGTTTCCTTGCATATACTCATATATCTGTGTCTCCTCCTCTTTTTCCTTGTCCTGCTCTTTTGTTTTCGCATGAGTATATGTCCTTGTCACTTTCCCATGTGTTTGTGTTGTGTTGTGAGTTGTTTGTCACCTTTTGGACACTTTTGAGGGTGTTTTCTAGGTGTTTTTATGTGTTTGTGATTGCCTGCCATTGTTTCCTATGCGGTTCGAGTTCGGTTCGTCGAACGTTCGACGAACTGAACTCGAACGAGACCTCCGTTCGACGAACGGAACTCGAGCCGAACCACGACCGGTTCGCTCATCTCTACTGAGTACACAAATTGATAGGATATTTTTGATAAGCATTGTATATGTAGCGTGCTATGCTCGTCTTACTGTCCCCAACTTCATGCCAAAATTCATCCATTAAATTAGCGAGAAGTAGAGGATGGATTGGAAAGAGCTTGGGTAAACTTGGAAAAAGAATGTATTTATACACAATATTATGACTACACTAGCTGTAGAACCCGGCGTTGCCCGGGATGTTAACTATCTCTCTGTCTCTGTGCCAGTCTCTGTCTGTCTGTCTGTCTCGGTCTGTCTGTCTCTGTGTGTCTGTCTCTCTATCTCTGTGTCTTTCTGTCTGTCTCTGTCTGTCTGTCTCTATGTGTCTGTCTCTCTCTATCTGTGTCTGTCTGTCTCTTTCTGTCTCTTTCTCTATGTCTGTCTCTTTCCGCATCTGTCTCTGTCTGTTTCCTTGTCTCTCTCTATTTCCTTGTCTGTCTCTTTCCCTGTTTCTTACCCTGTTTTTGTCTCTTTCCCTGTCTATCTCTTTCTCTGTCTGTATCTTTCCAGGTATGTCTCTTTCCCTGTCTGCCTGTCTTTGTCTGTCTCTATCTCTTTGTCTCTTTCCACACACACATAGTTGCTTTTGTTGAAAAAAGATCTAGGTGCATCCAGTTCAACCTTCCTCCACCAGTTCTACATTTGGTCACTAAGTCATTTATAACCAACAATGTTTTGTGTACTGAGGAAATTATCCAGCCCTTTTTTAAAAGCTGTTATAGTATCTGCCATTACTACCTCTTGTGGTCGGCATTCCACAGTCTGACTGCTCTAACTGTAAAGAACCCTTTCCTATTTAGCTGTCGGAATCGCTTTTTTTCCACTCGCAGTGAGTGCCCCCTGGTCCTTAGTATTCCCCGTCTATCTCTTTCCCCATCTGTCTCTTTCCCCATCATTCTCTTTCCCCATCATTCTCTTTCCCTGTCATTCTCTTTCCCCGTCTGTTTTTCTCTTTCCTTGTCTGTCTGTCTCTTTCCCCATCTGTCTCTTTTCCCGTCTGTCCCTGTCTGTCTCTTTCTGTCTCTCTCTATTCGCCTCCCCACCAGCATCATATTACCTCAGACATAAGCTTCTTATACTGTGACTGTCCTTTGTTCCTATAGGAACCAATCACAATTGCTATTGATAACCTGTAGTTCCGGGCTACATTGACTTTAATGGAGGCAGGTTTTTTGGAGTGTAACTGTAAAGCGTGGGGTTACATTTTCCGGTCAAAACATAATCTACGACGTTCCCTGGGTTACATGAGGCATCTGTTCAAATTTCGTGATTGTAAATGCGACGGTGCGGATTCCTTTAGCGGACATACATACATACACACTCAGACACACACACACACACACACACTCAGCTTTATATATTAGATTGCAAAAACACAATAGCCAACTGCCAACATGTTCAACTGCTATTAGCATGACAGTCAACCAGTTGCATTTGTATTTCACGTAAAATAGATGCCTGTATTCTTATGAGGAGTGTTGTCAGACATGAATAAAGTCTTTGTTTTCTTATTTACAGGGAAATCGCCATTACAGAAAGTACCAGAACTTCTTCTTCAACCCAGAAACATGAGAGTAAGCTAAATACACCACTTATCAAAGATAAACTAGGTAAAGATGGCATTGTATCCATCAAGATATGTTTGTGATTATGAGGCTAAAGTCGGCCATGCATATTAGGTAGCTATCAGCCAAACAATCGTTCTGCCGACGGCTATCTCACCAGACTCCCCAAAGCACAGTAATCTTTGATGTGGCCGAGCACTCGTCATGTTCACTATAAAAGAGCCGCTGCCAGATTATTTGGCAGAGATTATCTCCACACAATTTTTTAATCAGCCCAATCTTTGCATCCTTCAAAGTAATGTCTGAGGACAATCAGGAGACTCCGCATGCACAGTAAGTAAGTAAGTTGTCACGATTCGTATGTGCATAACATTTTGTGTTGTTCTGCTATGCTCTCCTGCAGAGCCGGTATATGTTGCCTATGGTGCAGAGCATTTTGCAGGATGAATGCTCTGCTGGATGTTTCACAGCACTGGGTTTCATGCTGGTCCTGGGAGATGCTCTCGCAGATGCTTCTTGTTCCCGGTGATTGCTCTGCTTCTTTAGGGAGTGTGTTAGCTCAGGACGCCGTCAGTCGTACTTCTTGGTTACAGTTGTGCTGTTGGCTCCCGTAGGGCTCAGTATTCAGATTTTAGTCTCTCAACTTCGGACTGCTGTTTTATTTGTCTCTGCCTATCCTCCCCTGTTTCTGTGTGACTTCCCGGCTTTTGACCTTGGACTTCCTCCTGACCGCGTCCTCACCTGCTTCTAGTATCTTGTATGTACTGTCCTGGAACCCTAACCTTCGGCTTGTATCTCGACCTCGTCTCTGTCTGCCCACATGTACTGTTGTGCCCTCCTGGTTTATGACCTTGGCCTGTCTAACTACCTCTCTATTTACTGCATACTAGTAGTGTCTAGCGCCATCTTGTGACAGTCATCACATAAGTAGGAAGTTTGGAAGACTTTTATCTAATGTTCAATGACGCTTTTAGAAGAAAATTATACATAATTATGGGAATTAAAATAAGGGAACCAATCACGTTGGTCATGTTGTACATATTGAGACTTGTATTTACTGTAATTTTGTGGGAAAAGATTCAGTATAACTTGAAATATTTTGAGCTAAAGGAATACTACCAAATGTTTACATACAAGACTAACTACTTTCCGGTTGTGTTTTGTGTTTTATCCCAGCTCAGTTGCCTATGTATATTTTGCACTCCTTGTTTTGGCAACTATTCTAAGATTCAGCTTTAGGCCGGTTTCACACGTCAGTGAAAAACACTGACGTTCTTCACTGACGTTCTTCACTGACGTGTAAAACACACACATGTCCCTTCGTGTTCCGTGATTCACGGCACACGTGGGTTGTCCATGTGCGATCCGTGATCCGTGATCTGTGATTGCATATGGACATTACTCACCTGCCTTCGCTCCTGCTGTCCATGGTGCTGAACTCCTCAGCTCAGCAGCGTCCGCCCACCGCTCTCAGTAGCTACTTCCTGGTTGGCAATTCCTGCTCTCATGAATATTCATGAGCCGGGCAGGAGCTGCCGAGAGCGGAGGCTGCAGAGCGAATCGCAGGCAAGGTAAGTTGAAAATATTTAATATGTCCGTGATTTTCTGGTACGTGTTTCACTGATTACACACGGATCACACCATAGTGTGGTCCGTGGGTCATCAGTGATGCCAGAAAAAAACTGACTTGTCTCCGTGCAGAATCACGGCCACGGATGTACGCTGCACGGAGACACGTTCAGTGAAAAATCACTGATGTGTGAGCAGACCCATTGATTATAATGGGTCTGCGTATGTCAGTGATTCTGGTATGTATATAAAAAAAGCACATACGTACCAGTATCACTGATGTGTGAAGGGGGCCTTACACAGATTCCCCTGCCTCCTGCTTGTCAGATCGGTTAGTGAGAAACCTATCAAAAGCAGGAGGCAGAGGATAAAAACTGATAAAGCATTACGTAGAGTATATTGAGACTTTGGGGTGCTTTACACGCTGCGACATCGCTAGCAATGTTGCGAGCTTTAGCACCTGCCCGCCGTCGTTGGTGCGATATGTGGTGATCACTGCCGTAGCGAACATTATCGCTACGGCAGTGTCACACGCACATACCTGTTCTGCGACGTCACTGTGCCCGCCGAACAATCCCACCTTCAAAGGGGTGGTGCGTTCGGCGTCACAGCGACGTCACAAAACGGCCGTCCAATAGCAGAGGAGGGGCGGAGATGAGTGGCCGGAACATGCCGCCCACCTCCTTCCTTCCTCATTTCCGGTGGACACAGGTAAGGAAATGATCGTCGCTCCTGCGGTGTCACACATAGCGATGTGTGATGCCGCAGGAACGAGGAACAACCTCGCTACTTACCAGACAACGATTTTTGGTAAATGAACGACCTGTCATATACCAACAATTTTTGTCTCTTTCACGATCGTTTAAGGTCGCTCCTTGGTGTCACACGCTGCAATGTCACTAACGGCGCCGGATGTGCATCACCAATACCGCGACCCCGACGACATATGTGTAAATGGCCCTTTAAGGAACTGCCGTTCTTGCCTTTGGAGTTTATGGGGTCCTTAGGTCACGTTCAGGGGTCTTATAATGCTGAGACAGGTGGTAAACAAAAATATTGTTTAGTAAAGTCCTGCATTTTGGGAATAGTAGTCTTATGGTTAGGTTTATGATCTGTAATTTAGGCTTAGTTTTTTTGCGGGTTTTTCAGTTGGTAGATATAGAATTAGAAAACATTTTGTGAGAAGATCTAGATTCTAAATCCTAGTAGCCAATATATTCCATTCACAGTCATTCCCTCAATCAGAACTAAGGACATGAGAGCAACCAGAGCAAGAGCAATGTAATTAGACTTTGCCTTGTTTGCAAATCACGAGGCATGATATAATGTAATCTGTAATGTGGGAAAGAAGCAGGAGAGGGACCGGAGGAATCGATATCGCAGAAAATCGAAAAATAACCTCAACTATCACAGATAGCAAAAAAGAGACAGTTCCATTCTGTAATGCTAAGATATGTGTAACAATGAATATGGGAATATAGACATGCATTACTGCTATGGAGAATATTTCAAAACTGAGATTCTTAGCACACAAAAATGGCCAGTTTTATGTGAGCCCAACAGCCAATGCCAAGGTGACCTCCTAATGTTGGCTCCCTGCCTACTCTAATTCCTCTCTTTGGGTTCAAAACCTTAAATTTATGGGTGAACTGGACAGGTACATGAAAATGAAGAATTAAAATCACCTAAGGCTGAAGAGCAGGAGTGCTCAATCAGAAGACATACAAAAATACTTTTAACCCAGATAGAGGCATTTTAAGTTAGGGTCCCTTTATATAAGAGATCACCTTGTCATGGTTACTGGGCTCACATGCATTGGCTAATACATAACCTAAATATCTTTTTTAAAATATTCCTATAGCAGTAATGCAATACCAGAGTTCCCTTATTCATTGTTAGCATTCTAGAGTACAGCTGCATGTATTTTGTAATTACAGTGTATTTTTAGCTAGCACCTGTTCACACCTGTTGGATGTGCAGGTCAGTCTTTTTGATATATTTGCAATCGGAAGACATGACCCCAGAATCTAAGAAAAATACTGATGGCACTTCCTACCTTTCTAATGTGAACAGGTGCAAACTGAACATGAAATATAGTAACAAAAAGGAGACAGTTGCACTCTGTAGTGCTAAGATATGTGGAACAATGAATATGGGAATATAGACATGCATTACTGCTATGAAAAACATTTCAAAATGTATATACTTAGCACACAAAAATGGCCAGTTTTATTTGAGCCCAACAGTCAACAGCAAAAACATGTAAAAATTGAGATACTTAGAACACATAATGGCCAGTTTTATGTGAGCCCAACAGTCAAAAGCCAAAACATGTAAAAATTGAGACACTTAGCACACATAATGGCCAGTTTTATGTGAGCCCAACAGTCAACAGCAATAACATGTAAAAATTGAGATACTTAGCACACATAATGGCCAGTTTTATGTGAGCCCAACAGTCAACAGCAAAAACATGTAAAAATTGAGATACTTAGCACACATAATGGTCAGTTATATGTGAGCCCAACAGTCAACAGCAAAAACATGTCAAAATTGAGACACTTAGCACACATAATGGCCAGTTTTATGTGAGCCCAACAGTCAACAGCAAAAACATGTACAAAATTGAGACACTTAGCACACATAATGGCCATTTTTATCTGAGCCCAACAGTCAACAGCAAAAACATGTAAAAATTGAGACACTTAGCACATATAATGGCCAGTTTTATGTGAGCCCAATAGTCAACAGCAAAAACATGTAAAAATTGAGATAGTAAGCACATATAATGGCCAGTTTTATGTGAGCCCAACAGTCAACAGCAAAAACATGTAAAAAATTGAGACACTTAGCACACATAATGGCCAGTTTTATGTGAGCCCAACAGCTAAGCCAAGGCTACCTCTTATCGTTGGGACCCTATCAAACTAATGCCTCTCTTTGGATTAAAAAAAACCCCTGCAATTTATGAGCAAACCTGCAAATGAAGTATTAAAATCACCTGAGGACTAAGCACACACAGGAGCCTGTATATACTGTAACTATAATACTCTCTGCTGCATTATGCAAAAAGATCATGATCACAATGGTAGTCTAAGACTGCTACCCCCAAGGTTCCCAGAAATGACCATTTCTAGAAAACAGACACCTTCTTTTTTCTAGAAACTCAGCTTGTGGTAAGCAGAAACAATAATTTACCTCTCCGGAAGTCAGACAGGCAATGATTAAGAAGCCTCTGAATTTCTTTCCTTCCTCTGTGGAAAACGTATACCCAGTTCAGCCAACAGACATGAAACGTGTCACGCTTCTCTCTATATTGCGATATGATTTTGATTTTTTTTCATATGATTTTGCATGATGAAAAACACTAAGAAGCGAGTGCCAATTTCATAGAGAAATTACTGCCTCTAAATACACTGAATAAACAGTGCCTGTTCATAAGATAAGTTTCCATGTTTCTTTGATCTCTCTTAAAAGGATTCTCTCTCTCCTCTTCTCCAGGAACAATTTCCAAAGACTGGACATCTCTGGCGCTCTACCTGGCTTTATCGGTGTTTATTATCTTGTTAATAACGGTTATCATTCACCTTCTCATATGGAAAATGAAAGCGGCGCAAATATTGAAAATTACAGGTGTGTATTGTACTATAACTAATACCATAAAACAGAATTAAAAGGGTTGTAGTGCATTGGGGTATAGGTCTGCAGTTACTCCATGTGAATCCTCACAGTGCGCAGTGCACATGCTGTCAGGATTCTCTGGTGCCGCCTCCTGGAGCAGGCGGTCATGTGACCACAAGTATTAGATTTGCATACTTCTTGCCACATTCCAACTAGACCTATCTAACCTCCCTCACTTCACTTGTATAGAGTGAGGCAGCAAACGTCTAGTCAGCACATGACCGCATGTATGAAAATCGCATACTTGTTGTCCTGCACCTCTCAGCTCCTGGTGACAGCTCCAAAGAAATCCTGACAGCATGCACACTACACGCTGCGAGGATTCAAAAGTCTGCAGTCACATAAAAGAGTTGTACTTAGTATGTACAGTGCCTACAAGTAGTATTCATCCCCCTGCAGATTTAGCAGGTTTGATAAGATGCAAATAAGTTAGAGCCTGCAAACTTCAAACAAGAGCAGGATTTATTAACAGATGCATAAATCTTACAAACCAACAAGTTATGTTGCTCAGTTAAATTTTAATAAATTTTCAACATAAAAGTGTGGGTCAATTATTATTCAACCCCTAGGTTTAATATTTTGTGGAATAACCCTTGTTTGCAATTACAGCTAATAATCGTCTTTTATAAGACCTGATCAGGCTGGCACAGGTCTCTGGAGTTATCTTGGCCCACTCCTCCATGCAGATCTTCTCCAAGTTATCTAGGTTCTTTGGGTGTCTCATGTGGACTTTAATCTTGAGCTCCTTCCACAAGTTTTCAATTGGGTTAAGGTCAGGAGACTGACTAGGCCACTGCAACACCTTGATTTTTTCCCTCTTGAACCAGGCCTTGGTTTTCTTGGCTGTGTGCTTTGGGTCGTTGTCTTGTTGGAAGATGAAATGACGACCCATCTTAAGATCCTTGATGGAGGAGCGGAGGTTCTTGGCCAAAATCTCCAGGTAGGCCGTGCTATCCATCTTCCCATGGATGTGGACCAGATGGCCAGGCCCCTTGGCTGAGAAACAGCCCCACAGCATGATGCTGCCACCACCATGCTTGACTGTAGGGATGGTATTCTTGGGGTCGTATGCAGTGCCATCCAGTCTCCAAACGTCACGTGTGTGGTTGGCACCAAAGATCTCGATCTTGGTCTCATCAGACCAGAGAACCTTGAACCAGTCTGTCTCAGAGTCCTCCAAGTGATCATGAGCAAACTGTAGACGAACCTTGACATGACGCTTTGAAAGTAAAGGTACCTTACGGGCTCGCCTGGAACGGAGACCATTGCGGTGGAGTACGTTACTTATAGTATTGACTGAAACCAATGTCCACACTGCCATGGAATCTTCCCGGAGCTCCTTCCTTGTTGTCCTTGGGTTAACCTTGACTCTTCGGACAAGCCTGGCCTCGGCACGGGTGGAAACTTTCAAAGGCTGTCCAGGCCGTGGAAGGCTAACAGTATTTCCATAAGCCTTCCACTTCCGGATGATGCTCCCAACAGTGGAGACAGGTAGGCCCAACTCCTTGGAAAGGGTTTTGTACCCCTTGCCAGCCTTGTGACCCTCCACGATCTTGTCTCTGATGGCCTTGGAATGCTCCTTTGTCTTTCCCATGTTTACCAAGTATGAGTGCTGTTCACAAGTTTGGGGAGGGTCTTAATTAGTCAGAAAAGGCTGGAAAAAGAGATAATTAATCAAAACATGTGAAGCTCATTGTTCTTTGTGCCTGAAATACTTCTTAATACTTTAGGGGAACCAAAGAGAATTCTGGTGGATTGAGGGGTTGAATAATAAATGACCCTCTGAATAAAAATTTTCACTATTTAAAAAAAAAAAAAAAAAAAAAAGAAATAACATTCTTTTTTGCTGCAGTGCATTTCACACTTCCAGGCTGATCTACAGTCCAAATGTCACAATGCCAAGTTAATTCCGAATGTGTAAACCTGCTAAATCTGCAGGGGGTTGAATACTACTTGTAGGCACTGTAACTAAGGGGTACTTTGTACGCTGCGACATCGCTACTGCGATATCGTCGGGGTCAAATCGAAAGTGACGCACATCCGGCGCCGGTAACGACGTTGCAACGTGTAAAGCCTAGATGCACCGATAAACGATCGTAAAAGCGTTGAAAATCGGTGATCTGTGTAGCTTCGGTCATTTTCATAATGTCGCACCAATAGGAGATACGATGTCGATCCTCGTTCCTGCGGCAGCACACATCGCTGTGTGTGAAGCCGCAGGAGCGAGGAACATCTCCTTACCTGCCTCCACCGGCAATGAGGAAGGAAGGAGGTGGGCGGGATGTTTACATCCTGCTCATCTCCGCCCCTCCGCTTCTATTGGCCGCCTGCCGTGTGACGTTGCTGTGACGCCGCACGACCCGCCCCCTTAGGAAGGAGGCGGGTCGCCGGCCAGAGCGACATCGCAGGGCAGGTAAATGCGTGTGACGCTGCCGTAGCGATAATGTTCGCTACTGCAGCTATCACAAGATATTGCATGTGCGACGGGGGTGGGGACTATCGCGCTTGACATCGCTAGCCGATGCTAGCGATGTCGCAGCGTGCAAAGTACCCCTTCTTCAATAGGACACAGATGGAAGAATAAAAAATGGCAGCTTAAGACCCAAAAAAATAAGCACTCACTGAGCCCTAGATCCCGAAATAGGAGAACGCTATGGGTCTCGGAAAGCGCAATTATTTTTGGGGAATAACCTTTTTTTTTTTAATCTCGTAGATAAAAGTAAGCCTATACATGTTTGGTATCTACAAACTCGTACCGACCTGGGGCATCATTTCGGCTGCATCATTTTTACCATATAATGAACACGGTGAATAAAATATCCCAAAAACGATCGTGCAATTGCACTATTTTTTACAATTTCACCGCACTTGGATTTTTTTCCCCGTTTTTCAGTACAGTATATGGTAATACTAATAGTTTCTGTCAATAGTACAACTCATCCCACAAAAAACAAGCTCTCATATGGCAATATCGATGGAAAAGTATAAAAGGTTAGTGCTCTCAAAAGAAGGGGAGCAAATAATGAAAATGAAAAACAGAAAATCGCCCGGGTGTGAAGGGGTTAATAAAAATGTACTAAAACTATGAATATTGCATATAAATGTAGATTATACAATAAAAACAGCAATCTTCTTAAGCCCACTTTACACGTTGCAATTAGTTGTACAATCGCATTTGCGATGTGACACCCCCAGGTCGCATACGGGATCTTATGAGATTGCACGTTGGTCGTTCATTTGCTGTCACACGAGCGTTAGTAGTCTATGTTAAATTGATCAATGTTATGTGCGATCCTTTAGATCATGTGATCTGTGACGTATGCATTGGGCACCTTTTTTTTTTTTTTTATTTATTGACTTGCCAAGCGTGTGTAATGTGTAGGGATGTGTTTTTACTATGTCATCTGCCATTCAGCTCTGCTACATGGCCGCTAACAGCAGACACAGACAGCCATGTAGCAGAGCTGAATGGCAGATGACAGCAGACACAGACAGAGCCGCACTGTCAGAATGAACTCGGGTGAACTTCACCCGACTTCATTGTCATGCTGCGGCTCTGTCTGTGTCGCGCCCTGATTAGCGGTCACCTGTGAAGGACTCACCGGTGACCGCTAATCTCCTAAGTGACTGAAGTTAGCAGCCCTCTCTCATACTCACCAATCCCCGATCCCCGGCGCTGCACGGCATTCACACTGCTCCGGCGGCTTTTACTGTTTTGAAAAAGCCGGCCGCCCATTAAACAATTTCGTATTCCCTGCTTTCCCCGCCCACCGGCGCCTATGATTGGTTACAGTGAGACACGCCCCCACGCTGAGTGACAGGTGTCACACTGCACCCAATCACAGCAGCCGGTGGGCGGGTCTATACTGTGTAGTGAAATAAATAATTAAATAATTAAAAAAAACGGCGTGCGTTCCCCCCAATTTTAAAACCAGCCAGATAAAGCCATACGGCTGAAGGCTGGTATTCTCAGGATGGGGAGCTCCACGTTATGGGGAGCCCCCCAGCCTAACAATATCAGCCAACAGCCGCCCAGAATTGCCGCATACATTATATGCGACAGTTCTGGGACTGTACCCGGCTCTTCCCGATTTGCCCTGGTGCGTTGGCAAATCGGGGTAATAAGGAGTTATTGGCAGCCCATAGCTGCCAATAAGTCCTAGATTAATCATGTCAGGCGTCTATGAGACACCCTCCATGATTAATCTGTAAATTACAGTAAATAAACACACACACCCGAAAAATCCTTTATTAGAAATAAAAACACAAACATATACCCTGGTTCACCACTTTAATCAGCCCCAAAAAGCCCTCCTTGTCCGGCGTACTCCAGGATGCTCCAGCGTCGCTTCCAGCGCTGCTGCATGGAGGTGACCGGAGCTGCAGCAGACACAGCCGCTCCGGTCACCTCCACGCAGGTAATGAAGACAGCCGCGCGATCAGCTGCTGTCACTGAGGTTACCCGCTGTCACTGGATCCAGCGGTGGCCGCGGGTAACCTCAGTGACAGCTCAGCTGATCGCGCTACTCACCGCCGCTCCTATCACCTCCACGCAGCAACTGAGGTGAGTAGCGCGATCAGCTGAGCTGTCACTGAGGTTACCCGCGGCCACCGCTGGATCCAGGTAACCTCACTGACAGCTCAGCTGATCGCGCGGCTGTCTTCATTTGCTGTGTGGAGGTGACCGGAGCGGCTGTGTCTGTTGCAGCTCCGGTCACCTCCATGCAGCAGCGCTGGAAGCGACGCTGGAGCATCCTGGATTCCGCAGGACATGGAGGGCTTTTTGGGGCTGATTAAAGTGGTGAACCAGGGTATATGTTTGTGTTTTTATTTCTAATAAAGGATTTTTTCGGGTGTGTGTGTTTATTTACTGTCACTTACAGATTAATCATGGAGGGTGTCTCATAGACGCCTGACATGATTAATCTAGGACTTATTGGCAGCTATGGGCTGCCAATAACTCCTTATTACCCCGATTTGCCAACGCACCAGGGCAAATCGGGAAGAGCCGGGTACAGTCCCAGAACTGTCGCATATAATGTATGCGGCAATTCTGGGCGGCTGTTGGCTGATATTGTTAGGCTGGGGGGCTCCCCATAACGTGGAGCTCCCCATCCTGAGAATACCAGCCTTCAGCCGTATGGCTTTATGTGGCTGGTTTTAAAATTGGGGGGAACCGCACGCCGTTTTTTTTAATTATTTAATTATTTATTTCACTACACAGTACAGACACGCCCACCGGCTGCTGTGATTGGGTGCAGTGTGACACCTGTCACTCAGAGTGGGGGCGTGTCTCACTGTAACCAATCATAGGCGCCGGTGGGCGGGGAAAGCAGGGAATACCAGATTGTTTAATGGGCGGCCGGCTTTTTCAAAACAGTAAAAGCCGCCGGAGCAGTGTGAACGCCGTGCAGCGCCGGGGATCGGTGAGTATATGAGAGAGGGGGATAGACTGACATGGACAGAGAGTGAGGGACAGAGATAGTGACCGACTGACAGAGATTAGTGACTGACAGACATTGTGAGGCGCTTCAGAACGCAGCTTTTCAGCTGCGCTCTGAAGCGGACCTTTTTTAAGCTGCGGTGCAGAGCACACACCTGCGCACATAGCCTCAGACATCAAAATCGTATGAGGGATGTCACACGTTACAATTCACTAGGTTCGTGCAACAAACGCTCAATTCTAGAGAATGATACGATGTGTTTGCGATCAACGGTTTTGCGTTCAATCCTGATCGCAAGTAGATGTCACACGCAGATACCTCACAAACGATGCCGGATGTGCGTCACTTACAACTTGACCCCAACGACAGATTGTGAGATATATTGAAGCGTGTGTAGCGGGCTTAAGAGATAAATATTAGATTAGATTTTTTTATCTCCTTTATCTTTTTTAATGTTTCTTTTATATTTAATAAATATTAATTTCTTAATTTTATTTAAAATAATTAATAATTAATTAATTTATTAATTAATTTGCTTAATTTCTTTAGGAGCTCAATTCCCACCTCCGGTCGTCCTTAAGAATGCCAAGGAGGATATAGATTCTTGGAGCTGTCAATATCCCGAAGAAGAACATGGAGAGGAACATGGAAATGGCCTAATACATAAGCCCGACGTCTAATGAATCAACTAAGAGGACTTCAGAGAGAGCGAGAGAAACAAAACTAAATCGGAATGATCTTGTTTTGTTGAACTGATTCATTGGATGTTACATAACGACTGCTGGAAAGTCTCAACGGAAATATGCAAATGCCAAAATACCCAATGTGCCAGATCGGCAAACGGTTATAGTGGAATATTGTGGTTGCAAGGGTTAAAAAAAGACTTCTCTTTATCAAGTTCATTTCAAGTAAAGAAGATGTAATGGAAACTACATTTCCACTTGACATTTTCACCCCCCAAAATTTTGGAATTTGCATTTTTCTATATTCATAATGGGTGAAAACCACTCACCAACTACTTGTAGACGACTGTATGTACATAGTATAAATATAACGGTATTGTTAGATACAAAAAATCTGTAAAATCATGATAGGGCTTATTTTCGGAGAAAAACAGTACTTGATTGTCCCTGTACTGTGACTATAAAATGAGCGTATGCACCTTAATGACTTATGCTTTGATAAGTGAAAAACTGAGCTGTTACATCCCCATTTACAGTATTAGACAAAAAGACTGACGGCACTCCCAAAACTGCAATGTGAACAGGTGCATGACTGTCACTTACATGTGTGCATTATGTGTGCAAAGACGTCCTCTTCACGGCACAGTCTTCATGGTGAGGTCTTTATAATCTGCTAATTAACTAACAAGGAGCAGTCTGGTTTGTTACAGATACAGCTGAGCTGTAGTCCGGTCACAGTCACTATTTCTACAGTCTCTGAATGTTAGCAGGAAGAAAGTAAAGGGTTGCACTAAGTAAAATCTCTTCTTACTATGCCTCATGCTCAGTGGCGTAACTAGAGTATGATGGGCCCCGACACAAAGTTTGAGCCTGGGCCCCCACACATCTTGGTCAGTTGTATGGGCCGTTGTAGCCTTTTAAATCCTATAACGACATACGAGTTGCTCCTCCCTCCCCCTTCATTGCGTAGTACAGACCCCTATTCTTTACTAATGTACCCCATCTTGGGCCACTTCCTGGTATATTCCCCATCCTGGTGTATGACATCATCATTTCTATATTCTGGAATATATTGCCCCATACTGGTATATATGTCCTCATCATAGGCCCATCATGGTATATATGTCCTCATCATGGCCCATCCTTTTATATATGGCCCCATCCTGGTATATGTCCCCATCATGACCACATCCTGGTGCATAACACCATCATTGCTATATCCTGGTATATATGTCCCCATCCTGGTGTATATATATATATCCCCATCATGGCCCAATCCTGGTATAGATGTCCCTATAATGGCCCCATCCTTTTATATATCTCCCCACAATGACCCCATCCTGGTGTATATGTCTCCATAATGACCCATTCCTTGTATATATGTCCCCATAATGGTTCCATCCTGGTATACATGTCCCCATAAAGGCCCCATCCTTTTATATTTGTCCCCATAATGACCCCATCCTGCTATATATGTCCCCATAATGGCCCATCCTGATATACATGTCCCCATAATGGCCCATCCTGATATAAATGTCCCCATAATGGCCCCATCCGGGTGTACATGTCCCCATAATGGCCCCATCCTGATATACATGTCCCCATAATGACCACATCCTGGTATATATGTCCCCATAATGACCCTAGCCTGGTATACATGTTCCCATATTGGCCCCTGCTGGATTTACAGTGCTGTATGTCCCCATCCTGGCCACATCCTGGTACAGATTATACCCCGAGGCGCTGCGAACAGTAAGCAAAATAAACAATTATACTAATCTTCTTCCAGCTCCCTTGGTGTCCTCCTCCGATGATGGCATACTGCAACGTCACTGCCATGCACAATGTGCCCACTTATAGCACAGTCAGCTACCAGGTGCCGGCATATTCTCTGCTCCCCATGCCGTGGATTATGGCCATAGGGAGCTGTGAATATTCCTAGCCTTAATCGACATCGCAGTGCAGGGACCAGATGGGTCTCTGTGCTGCGATGTATTTCAGCACATCCAGCTGAAATAGGCACTGGGTTCGGCGGGCCCCCTGTACCCCCGGGTCTGGTTGCGTTTGCGAACGCTGCGACTGCGATCATTATGCCTTTGCTCATGCTAAAATTTAAGACATGAACAGCATGCAAGACGATAGGCCCAACTTAATGCATAGCGTAGACCACTCCAGTGACAATTGAAAATCTCACAGTGCTCTTAGATACCAATCAGTGCTCTTAGATATCCATTTAAAGTATATTTGTTTAATACCCATATACAGTATTTTTGAAAAAAACTTCTCCTTGAAAGCTCAGTCTTCATGCTGCCATCTTCCTGACTCACTAACAGGAAGATTATTATTATTTATTATTATAGCACCATTTATTCCATGGCGCTTTACAAGTGAAAGGGTATACGTACAACAATCATTAGCAGTACATAACAGACTGGTATAGGAGGAGAGAGGACCCTGCCCGCGAGGGTTCACAGTCTACAGGAGGAGAGAGGACCCTGCCCGCGAGGTCTCACAGTCTACAGGAGGAGAGAGGACCCTGCCCGCGAGGTCTCACAGTCTACAGGAGGAGAGAGGACCCTGCCCGCGAGGGCTCACAGTCTACAGGAGGAGAGAGGACCCTGCCCGCGAGGGCTCACAGTCTACAGGAGGAGAGAGGACCCTGCCCGCGAGGGCTCAGTCTACAGGGAATGGGTGAGGGTACAACAGGTGAGGACAGAGCTGGTTGCGCAGTGGTCTACTGGACTGAGGGTTATTGTAGGTTGTAGGCTTGTTGGAAGAGGAGGGTTTTCAGGTTCCTTTTGAAGCTTTCCACGGTAGGGGAGAGTCTGATATGCTGAGGTAGAGCGTTCCAGAGTATGGGGGAGGCACGGGAGAAATCTTGTCTAGTTTGTTACAGTAGAGTTGCAGTTCGGTCATGGTCACAGTTTAAGCTTCACCAGGGAGAGAGTAAAGGACAGGGTTAATTTAAATCTACATTTACCATGTACAATTTTGAAATGAAACTAGACTACAGCATGCGAATGGGACAACCTAAACACAAAGCATAGAACACTCCTAATTTAATTGTAAATTAGTAATGTGAGTTTGCACATTCAGGTCCTGTATATTATATATCCTCTGTTTCTGAAGTGTATCATTAGAGGTATCCTTTAATCATGATACACTTTTACTCTTGCACATTGTGGTGATTTATTAGCCAGAACTTTTTTATTTTTATCTGCTAAAATAATTTGTGTCATTTTTTCCATGTTATACATTGCTATTTCTTCGGCTTTTAGTTTTGCTAATATTAAAAAAAAAAAAGTGAACTGCCAAACTGCTTTGTCATATTAATAAATTAATTTATAGCATCAAGTGAAAAAGGAGGCTGTGCGTAAATTGAGTTGAGGCAAAGTGCTTTAGTGTGTTTTTTAATAGTTTTGCACATGCATAGTAATAAAGTGTCTCTCTCCCACTCTCTCCCTCTCCCTCTCGAACTCTCTGTCTGTCTCTCCATCACTCTCTGTGTTTCTATCTGTGTCTGTTTCTGTCTCTCTGTTTCTCTATGTCTCTCTCTCTTTCTCTGTTTCTGTTTCTCTCTCTGTCTCTCTCTCTGTCTGTCTTTCTCTATCCATCGCTTTCTGTCTCTGTTTGTCTCTGTCCCTGTCTGTCTCTGTTTCTCTCCCTGTCTGCCTCTCTGTCTAGATCTCTGTCCATCTCTCTGTCTGTCTCTCTGTCTTTCTCTGTCTGTCTCTCTGTCTTTCTCTGTCTGTCTCTGTCTGTCTCTCTCAGTCTGTCTGTCTCTCTCTGTCTCTGTCTGTCTGTCTTTCTCTGTCTCTCTCGGTCTGTCTGTCTCTCTCTGTCTCTCTCTGTCTGTCTCTCTGTCTGTATGTTTCTCTCCCTGTCTGCCTCTCTGTCTCTCTCTCTGTCCATGTCTCTGTCTGTCTCTGACTTTCTCTCTCAGTCTGTCTGTCTCTCTGTGTATCTATCTCTCTGTCTGTTGCTCAGTCTTTCTCTGTATGTCTCTCTGTCTGTCTCTTTCCCTGTCTGTCTCTCAGTCTGTCCATCTCTCTTTACCTCTCTGTCTGTCTCTGTCTCTCTACCTGTCTTCCTCTTTCTCTCTGTTTCTATGTCTCTCTATCTCTCTCTCTGTCCATCTCTCTGTCTGGCTCTGTCTTTCTCTCTCGGTCTGTCTGTCTCTCTGTGTATCTATCTCTCTGTCTGTCTCTTTGTCTGTCTCTCTGTCTTTCTCTCTGTCTGTCTCTGTCTGTCTCTCTGTCTGTCTCTCTCTGTCTGTCTCTCTGTCTTTCTATATCTCTCTACCTCTCTGTCTCTGTCTCTCTACCTATTTTCCTCTTTCTCTCTCTTTCTATGTCTCTCTATCTGTCTCTCTGTCTGTCTCTTGGTCTCTCTGTCTTTCTCTGTCTGTCTCTCTGTCTGTCTCTATCTCTCTACCTGTCTTCCCCTTTCTTTCTCTTCTATGTCTCTCTGTCTGTCTCTCGGTCTCTCTGTCTTTCTCTGTCTGTCTCTCTCTACCTCTCTGTCTGTCTCTGTCTCTCTACCTGTCTTCCCCTTTCTTTCCCTTCTATGTCTCTCTATCTGTCTCTCTGTCTGTATCTCGGTCTCTCTGTCTTTCTCTGTCTGTCTCTCTCTACCTCTCTGTCTGTCTGTCTCTCTACCTGTCTTCCCCTTTCTTTCTCTTTCTATGTCTCTCTATCTGTCTCTAATATAAGCAGATTTTTTTGTGAATAACTGTAAAGCGCAGAGTTAAATTTTCCCCTCAAAACATAGTCTGTGACGTTCCCTGAATCAAATGAGACATAGTTTTGTGATTGTAAATGCGACAGTGCAGATTCCTTTAGCAGACATAGATATATACATGCGTACAGTATGTAAGTATTCATACCCTGTAAACTTTGCCACATTTTTCACGTTGCACTCGCAAACTTAAATGTATTTTATTGGGATTTATTGGGATATACCAACAATAAGTAGCAAGTATTTGTATCATATTAAGGAAATGATATATGGTTTTCTATTTTAAAAATATAAATCTCAGAATTATGACGTGCATTTGTATTCAGCCCCTCGAGTCAATCCTTTTTAGGATCACTTGTTGCTGCAATTACTGCTGCAAGTCTTTTGGGTGATGTCTCTACCAGTTTTGCTCATCTAGAGGCTGAAAGTTTTGCCCATTCTTCTTTAAAAGTAGCTCTAGCTCAGTGAGATTGGATGGAGGCGTCTGTGAAGAGCAATTTTCAAGTCTTGTCAGATTCTCAGTGGTATTTAGGTTTGGGCTGTGACTGGGGCGTTCACACACATGAATATGCTTTGATAAAAGTCCTCCTTTGTAGCTCTGGCAGGATGCTTAGGGTCATTGTCCTGCTTAAAGGTGAACCTGCGGCCTAGTTTAAAATCTTTTGCAGCCTCTAAAAGGTTTTCCTCCAGAATTTCCCTGTATTTAGTTTTGAACAGCTTCCTATCAACTCTGACCAGCTTCCCTGCCCCTGCTGAAGAAAAGCCTCTCCACAGCAGGATGCTGCCTCCACCATGTGTGATGGTGGGGATGATGTATTCAGGGTGGTGTGCAGTGTTAGTTATCCGCCACACATAGCTATTTGCAATTAGCCTAAAGATTATCCTATGGTAACATCTGACCAGAGCATATTCTTTCACATGCTTGCTGTGCCCCCTACATGGCCTTTTGCAAACTGGACTTCTTATGACTTGCACTCGAATATGTCTATCTTGTTGCCACTCTTCCATAAAGGGTAGATTTGTGTAGCATACTTCTAATTGTTGTCCTGTGGACAGATTCTCCTCCGTGAACTGTGGGTCTCTGCAGTTCTTCCAGTAACCATGAGCCTCTTGGCTGCTTCTCTAATTAGTGCTATCCTAGCTGGGGATGTCAGTTTAGATTCTCCACAACTTTATCCCTGACCTGTCTGTTGTGTTCCTTGATTTTCATGATGCTATTTGATCAATAATGGTCTTAAAAAAACATCTGAGGCCATCACAGAACATTTGAAGTTATACTTTAAATAAATTACACACTGCTGAACTCAATTTACGAATTAGTGACTTCTGGAGGGATTTTGAAAAAGTATTCATACCCTGACAACTATTACACATTTTTCACATTTCACCCGCACTGTTTGTTCTCCCCAGGGGACAATTAATATACCATGGCACCTTTGGGCTTGTTGAAGGCCTGTCAGTGTCATCTTTGTATACCTGTGAAGCTCAACCCCAGGCTAGTATTCAGCGTTAGAAGCAATTTCTACTACATGATGCAATACAGCAGTATTGTAGCATATAGTATATTCAATCAATTGATTGATCGTTAAATTCCACCCGTTAGAGAACTAAAAAAAATTCAAGTAAAAAAAGTTATATTGTTTGATCATTATATGACTATTTGTCACCAGTGTCTCCAGTCATTAGGAGACTTATGACAGGTTTGGGACCAGAGCCTCACATTGCCTTGTGAGACTTTTTTAAATTTTGGATTTTAAATGTGATTTACATTCTTTTGGTGTAGCAAGGATTAATGTAATTTTCCTTGCTAACAGCTTAGTTCACCTCAGATGCAGCCGGTTTGTGAGCATTCCCATCTCCTTTAAATAGTCACATGATCCATCACTTGATGCCAGTAATAGAATTAATTCTGTTTCTGACCACCTTACAGGGAGAGGTTCTCTAGGGGCTGTTGGTGATCCACTGCTGGAGCATTTGTAGTGTTATTCTTTGGAGCCTTGTCATCTGCAGCCTTGGTATCTGGCTGCAGATGTGAAGTTCATTGGAATATTCTTTTGTCTATGTCCCCCTGTCTATCCTTCCTCCCCTGTGTGTCGTTACCGTAGTACTCACCGGTCTTGTCTCTTTTAAATAGTCACATGATCCATCACTTGATGCCGGTAATAGAATTAATTCGGTTTATGACAACCTTACAAAGAGGAGGTTCTCTAGGGGCTGCTGATGATCCACTGCTGGAGCGTTTGCAGTGTTATTCTTTGGAGCCTTGTCATCTGCAGCCTTGGTATCTGGCTGCAGCTGTGAAGTTAATTGGTATATTCTTTTGTCTATGTCCCCCTGTATATCCTTCATCCCCGGTGTGTCATTCCTGTAGTACTCACCGGTCTTGTCTCTTTGAAATAGTCACATGATCCATCACTTGATGCCGGTAATAGAATTAATTCAGTTTATGACCACCTTACAGAGAGGAGGTTCTCTAGGGGCTGCTGGTGATCCACTGCTGGAGCGTTTGCAGTGTTATTCTTTGGAGCCTTGTCATCTGCAGCCTTGGTATCTGGCTGCAGCTGTGAAGTTAATTGGTATATTCTTTTGTCTATGTCCCCCTGTATATCCTTCATCCCCGGTGTGTCATTACTGTAGTACTCACTGGTCTTATCACTATACAGGGTGAATGAAGGTGAATGATGGGACTAGGAACGTGATGACGATGAGGGGAAGGACTCGTATATGGGTGTTAGGGAAGCTTAAGGACCAGAGACAGGCTAGTATCAGGAAGTGTCCCATCCCCTGCTCCTTACCATCAGGTTCCTCCTATATCATCCCCGTTGAAACCAGTGTTTTTCGCTGTGAGCCGTACAGTTGTTGGCCTGTGCTCATCGGTCACTCCATATTTTGGGCACTCACTGAGAGGGATAGTATTATTCTGTCTTCTACTATGTTAAAATATGTAGATTAGTGCTTATGTGGAAGCAATGTGTATCTTTATCACCACATACAGGTTCAAAGCTGCACTGCTCTCCATATCTAGGGATGAGTAACAGGGCCGGTTCCTCAGATATAGGTAGTTCCCGGTAGCAGCTAAAATGTCTGTATTACTGGTATTAACACACAGCGGTGTCTAACCACTGAGACCAATGACTAACTGCAGCTGTCAAGTGCTGGCCACATCTAAACATAGACAAGGAGTGCTACTGGAGGGTCAGCTCTGGATCGTATGCAATCAAAAGGCTGAAAAAAAAAAATCTTCAAAGCCTCTTCTGGAAATTAAAAACGCTTCGAAAAAATTTACTGCATTTAACCAATTTTGGGGTTTTAAATCCAACTTGTTACAATGCAGTGAAACGCTACAATGCAGAGTGTTTTGATGGCCGCTCAGTAGGACGTTTATCCAACACTTGTATCATTGACGCACAGCATGTCAGTCAAAGCTCTTCTTTTGTATCTTAAGGTTGTCTAACCAAAAAAGTGGTTCGGATTTGCTCCAACCTGAAGTTAATTGAGCTTATTAATAGACTTTATTTTTACCTAAGCCAGCCTACTAATCCATCACAGCTGATGCAGAGACAAGGAAGGAGGTTAATTTGGCTAATAAACCGGGACAGATAACCACCACCCTTCATTCACTTCATTGGTCAGGTGAAGACATAGATAAGAAGCTTTTACTTTGAAACATATCCAAAATCCTTTTTAGTTTAGTTAAGACTAGAAATAAATGAATACATACATGGGACTCTGATCCAGTCCATAGCTGTGGGATGGAAGCCATTCGAACTGCCTCCTACCTGCTGGGAATTCCCAATGCCTTTTCTGCTTTGTAGGCCTTGTGTCATGCTAGGTATAGGGAAGTACTACGCATACGGCAACAGGGAAGGGAGACTCTGTGTCTACAGAAGGGGGAGATAGTGGCCCCCTCATCAAACCTTCCACTGGCCCCTGGCTCACCTGACCACCCTAGACAGGTTTCGCACCTATGTGCCGAGCAGGATAACTGACCCTGGCTGACCCTGAACTGGGCCCTTGGTAAGGAGCGGATGGGATGAGCGCTTAGTCAACCTTACTAAAAGCTAAATAAGACAAAGTGAGCACAAACAGAATCACTGAACAAATAACTTATCTCCAAGAAGACTCAGTGAGAGAAACAGCAATTTTCCCTTACTGCAAGTTGCTTGATTGGAGCTCAGCTGTAGCCTTTTTTAACCACCCCCCTCCTCCTTAAACAGGCCCATCAGCCACCTCATCCTTGCCAGTAATAGAATCTTTCTACCAAGTTCTGCCGTGGAGAAAGAGAGTTGTTCACAGATGCTGGTGTAAGTGTTGCTGTATACTTGCCGTTGTTGTTGAGATACCCCTTGTCTTGTATTTTCATCCCAGATTTGGTTTTTTAACCTTTACCATTTGTTGTCTTATTCCTCTGTGTTTTAATGCAGTGTGACTGAGTTTTGGTTTTCCCCCTGCTTGTCTATTTTTTGTGTGGTTACCTCTCTGATCCCAGTCCCCTTCTTGGGTAGTGGAAGGGAGGGGTACTAGTTAAGGGCTGGTTAGGAGCAGGGTCAGGGTTGAGACCCAAACGTCCTCACCTTCAGAAGTAATTCTGGGATCAGGGATAGCTGGGGCCCCCTGACCTTAGGGTCAGTCCAGGAGCCCTTATTCACTGTTACCTCTATTCCTTCCTGTGATACTTTATAGGAACTGTATAGGAACTATAACTATATCACCAGAAAAAAAACAGGGAAAATGGGAGTATTTAAGGACACAAGGAGAAGTGATCATTATAAGCTGAAAGGAGAGGATATCCGCAGGATCCTAAAAGGAAAGGGAGAAACCCCAAGCAATGAAGATACATAGATTTCTATTTACACTACAGAAAGAATAATAGAAGGTCAGGGAGCAGTTTGCGTAGCCAAACACTGCGACCTTCTACAGCCAGACACCATGGGACCGTCTGTCAACCATACCACATCTGTGATACCTGGTGGCTCACATCCAGCATACACAGATAATCCACATAATAGTTTCCATTGAGCAGTAAACATGAGAAAAATATACATTTTATCAAACGGTAAAGAAAAAAACAAAGGCTACAGAAAACACTAAAAATGAGTTAATTTTTTACAGAGTTGACTAAAAGTCAGTAAATAAATATTTTTTATCAAAGGAATAAGAAACAAGGAAAAACAAACATTCTCATTATTCTATAATATGGTTGGTCTAAACCATTGATAAGTAACCTGAGACCTGAAACCTTTTTATTCTTGACCTTGAAGAACTTGAACATCAACATAATCCAATAGCGAGTAGACTTGGATTTGACCAATACCTTAAAATAAAAGTGAACTTAATTTTATTGAAAACTGTGACTGAAGAAAAATCTATGACTATTGATCCTACAGAAAGGTACTATTGAATTCCCTGAGTTTCTTTCTTTTTCTTGCTTTAGCTTAAACATTTACTTTGAAGAAAAACTAAAATTCGGTTTGGTCCATAAATCGTCACCAGATGATCTGAGATGGTAATCTGGCCACCATGATGTCTTGCTTCTAGGCATCAATATCCCATTTCCCTGTTCCATGTTTGTTACGCATGTCCAAAAATGACCCTGGTAAAATAAGTCTTGGAGGTTTGGAATGGCTCAAGACAGTGAGGGTGATCAACGAGTGGAACAGGCTGCCACAAGAGGTGGTGAGTTCTCCTTCAATGGAAGTCTTTAAAAGAGGTTGGACGGACATCTGTCTGGGATGATTTAGTGAATCTTGCTTTGAGCAGGGGGTTGGACTAGATGACCCAGGAGGTCCATTCCAACTCTAATATTCTATGATTCTATGATAACCCGTGCACAACTGAATCTTTTGTTTTGTCCAAATTGATATGTGTTCTAGCACTGTGCACAAAAAGTCATATATCAGATGAGTTAGAATGTAATTTATGTTCCAACCGAGAACTGAGAAGATGGTGATGACATTGGAGGCCACATTACCTTGTTGGTTGGTTATGTGGAAAATACAGTAAAATAGCACTGAGTACATTCTGAGAAAATTACTTAATTCTATGGCACATACCATAAAGCCTTAGCAATGACTCTAGACTTATCACATCATTCACCTTCAAGCCTTCGTAAAGACCCTAGATCTATAGTATGCACCTTCAAGCTTTCGTAATAACTCTGGATCTATAGTGTACACCTTCAAGCCTTGGTAATGACGCAGGATCTATAGCATGGACCTTAAAACCATCGTAATGTCTCTACATCTATTGCATGCACCTTCAAGCCTTGGTAATGACGCAGGATCTATAGCATGCACCTTCAAGCCTTCGTAATAACTCTGGATCAATAGTGTACACCTTCAAGCCTTGGTAATGACGCAGGATCTATAGCATGGACCTTCAAGCCATCGTAATGTCTCTACATCTATAGTATGCACCTTCAAGCCTTGGTAATGATGTAGGATCTATAGCGTGCACCTTCAAGCCTTGGTAATGACTCTAGATCTATAGCATGCACCTTCAAGCCTTGGTAATGATGGAGGATCTATAACGTGCACCTTCAAGCCTTGGTAATGACTCTAGATCTATAGCGCGCACCTTCAAGCCTTGGTAATGACTCTGGATCTATAGCGTACACCTTCAAGCCTTCCTAATGACTACATCTTTAGCATGCTCCTTCAAGCCTTCCTATTGACTCTAGATCTATAGCGTGCCCCTCAAGCCTTCACAATGACTCTAGATCTATATTGGTACACCTTCAAGCCATCGTACTAACTCTAGATCTATAGTGTGCACCTTCAAGCCTTCATAATGACTCTAGATCTATAGCGTGCCTCTCAAGCCTTCACAATGACTCTAGATCTATATTGATACACCTTCAAGCCATCGTACTAACTCTAGATCTATAGTGTGCACCTTCAAGCCTTCATAATGACTCTAGATCTATAGCGTGCCCTTCAAGCCTTCACAATGACTCTAGATCTATATTGGTGCACCTTCTAGCTTTCGTAATGACGCTAGAGCTATAGCGTACACCTTCAAGACTTCGTAATGACTCTAGATCTATATTGGTGCACCTTCAAGCCATCATAATAACTCTAGATCTATAGAGTGTAACCTTGAAGCCTTCTTAATAACTCTGAATGTATAGTTTACACCTTAAAGGCATAGTAACGTCTGTACATTTATAACGTGCACCTTCAAGCCCTCATACTAACTTTGGATCGATGACCTAGTAACCAATGGAATACACTCTCATGGCTTTATAATGATTTTGAGAAGACAAGTATAGGTTCCTATACACTTCTGACCTCTTGTTCAACCAACTGTTACTCTTCCAAACTATTCTATACACAGTCAAGTTTAGTTTGGCTGAGTGTGCATGTGTTCCCAACAGGCAGATGTGAAGAAGTAACTGCTGGATACTATCAGTGGCTTTTTTGTACGAATCTGGTGTTGAATTTCAGAATGCTCAATCCTTTGTTCTCCAGACATCACCACTTGGAGGAAAATCGGGAGGTCTCGATACACATCAGATACAATAGATGGTCCAGACAAAATTGGTAGGTTCCGATGACTTCTCTCTAGTTTGCAAGTATGGAGGCCTCAAATATGAAGAGTCTTCCAAGGTGTCCTCATGTAAGTGTGACGCCCTGGCCTATCAGGTTGTCACAAGGTATTGTGCAATCTGCCCTTCTGTGCAATATCCACCTCCTCCTTCGTTACAGGTCCCCAACGTATGGTGTTGCCAACACCAGCCAATCAAAATCCTAGGAACACTCTGCACCACACCCACCAGACACACCAGTGGACGGCCTGAGTGGAATAGGTTCGCCCACTAGGGGGGTTGGTAAGGGGAGGTCAAGAGTGTCAGGAGTAGGTCAATGAAGCATAGGAAATGAAGGAGAGAGGAGGTCAGGAGCTGGGCTCCTTGGAATTAACTAGGTGGCAGACGGTGGTCTGGGCCTAGTAGGAGCTGGACCCCCGGTCGCAAGGGATCGTGACAAGGGGCACGGAACTATCAAGGCAGACAGCCGGCGGCCTTGTACCATCACCGGGCTGGGACCAGGGCAAGACGGTGTACGTGGACCCTAGGTCAGGGAGTAGTTTCAGGCAACCTGACAATTCAGGACGGAGCCTTCAAGATCCGTTCTTTACCCGCTCCAGAATCTGGGTACTAGCGCAACAAGGGGGATAGGACTTTCCACTAAAACGGTCCAGAAAATTTCAAGCGTGAACCCTGAGAACAAGCTCTCACAGTTAGCCACACTGGGGAGCGGGACCCGACTAGTTTTATACTATAGGGGCCAACTAGCAAGAGAACTTAGTGCCAAGGGAAAGGTCATAGATCATCAGGCAACACCAATGAGAACGGGACCCAAACTAGCTCCCCTCGGCGGCAGCGGTGTCCAGAACTTTGGTTTACCAAGTTGTCGGTGTCAGCTTTATGGACTGAGTGAGTGCACAATTGACCCTTACATCCCCAACGGCACTTCCCAACACCATCACTGAGTCCTGGGGCATCTCCCCTACCCGTGGAGGGTCACAACACATGACTGCCCCCCGTCATCACCCTGGGTCCTACCCAACGGCAGCGGTGGTACTCCACCTTACCACACACCACAGGTGGCATCACGAACTGTAAATTTATAATCCCCTGTAAATGCCCCCTTCATTTAAGGGGCCGCACGACCCACGGGTCCGGAGACCCCTCGATCCACCGCGGATCCGGATCCGAGCAGCCCGGCTGCTGACACGGGGGCGGCACATAAGCATATTTATGGTCCTATATGATGTGTTGTACGGAAACTTGAGTCATGGTTGGTGAAGGACACAGATGTTGTCTCGGACACTGCTATATTCCAAAAATTGCTTTGGCTAGTTTTTGCTACAAATATGATTTCACACCTCATTTTGTCTTGCCTTTTTTGGCTCGTCCTTTTACTGATCAATCAAAAATAGACAAAGCTCCATCCAATCCTTCAGTGTCTGGGTGACTCATGTGCACGATTGTAAAATGATAAGTTCCTCATCGATAGTCTTGTCAACACGCTGACATTTAGGACTGATGACGGTTGGCGATGACTGGATGTTTTCGAACCTTAACCTTTGCTTATCTTCTATATTTAGGAGGCACAGAAGGAAGTGGGTGCAGGGCGACACCACAATGGATATGATGAGGCTGCAAAACAACAGTAATTTATTTAGTTACTACAAAATATTAAATGGGATCACCACTGATAAAAGTTAGTACGGTGAATGTGGGCCATGAGAACTCTAAGTGGTCGGATACTGTATTTGGGGCCCGAACTCCGGTTATTTCTCCTTAAATATCAGTGAGTTGTCATACCAAGAGTCAATAACTTGAAGAAATACACAAATGTATTGAGAAAAGTACAATAAGTACCTTCTGTAAATGGAAAATCCATTGAGTGTAATCTTCAGGAGTCATACAGGAAATTAATATGGGTTCCATTAGATCACCTAAAAAAAGAAGGTTTTTAGAATTTTTAGACTTTTTTGCTATTACTATGAATCATTTTTAGTAAATGGTGGTCCATATTGTGTAAGTGATTTCTAAACTACAAAATGAAGCCCTGATAGAGCTGTTATCAGTCATTGTATAGGAGGAGGAGGTGAGCTGTGACATCACCAATTGTGAATGATGGATCCTATCTTATCCAGAGATCACCTGCTATAACTGGAGGAGGAAAGAAGGTGTCCATATCTGTAGCCAATGGGCAATTTTCCTATGATGAAGTGAAATTTCATTTCCCTCCTTAAATGCATAAAACAGTGTAATAAGGGTCTGCTTTACCTTTTTAGCGCATCAAACTAATATTGTATATCTGTCACGGGGTATTAAATGACAGAACAAGGACGCTAGGCTGGCCCTCAGACTTGAGACCCTGCGCTGTCCCTTATCTCTGAGGTAGGCTTGATGGTAGCCAGGTCTGAACCCTCAGCATGACCCTAAAGGCCCCGTTACACGCAACAACATTGTTGATGTCATTGGGGTCAGGGAATTCATCACGCACATCCGGCCTCGTTAGCGACGTCGTTGCGTGTGACACGTACGAACGACCGCTAACGATCAAAAATACTCACCTTATTGTTGATCGTTGACACATCGTTCAAATCCCAAATATTGTTGATGGGACTGGATGCAGGTTGTTCGTCGTTCCTGAGGCAGAACATATCGCTACGTGTGACACCCCAGGAACAACGAACAACACCGTACCTGCGTCCTCCGGCAACGAGGTGGGCGTCACTTTCTTTCAGCTGCTCTCCGCCCCTCCGCTTTAATTGGACGGCTGCCATGTGACATCGCTGTGATGCCGCACGAACCGCCCCCTTATAAAGGAGGCGGTTCGAAGTCCGTGTGACAGGGACTAACGATATTGTGCACCACGGGCAGTGATTTGCCCGTGACGCATAAACGACGGGGGCGGGTGCTTTCACGAGCAACATCGCTAGCGATATCGCTGCATGTAAAGCCCCCTTTACTCCTGTCCAAGCGCTGATCTTACTCCCCCTCTCCCCCACCCTTGGGGCGGGAGTGAAACAGAGTAACAAAACCCCACAGAAATGACACAGACAAGGGAGAAGGAAAACTCATACACACTGCACTCAAACACAAAGAAAAGACAATATATGTATAGGAAAATAAGGAAAAAGGAAGGAAATAAATTTACGACACGGAAACTTCCACACCATATAAAAAAGCAACTACAGATCACCATGAACTGGATCACTATCAAGACCGGAATCGCTGGAACTATGCAGAAGCTATAATCGGCGCTGAGTAGTAAGGTCCAGAATCTTATATAGGGAGGAGGCGGCTGTGTTTAGTAATTATCAACCTGAGCTCCTAGCAGAGTTCCCCAGGTCAGCAGTAATTAACTCCTGCCAGACTGAGACACAGAGCACATGAAACAGCCGACGCCCAGCTCTGGCTGAACAACTAGGAGACATAAGGTTACCTGTCAGGCTCTGCAGTGTGAACAGAACCTGATGCAGCCGTGACACCTAATAAGTCTGGACCTGAACCGCATGACAATATTATAGTGGGCAATATTCATAGTTGACTCGTAAAGAGACTTATAAGCCGAGCAATTCTCCTCTGGGAAATTTAATATGAAAATCGCCTCTAAATGAGAGGACAAAAACTCTAGAGCCACCTATTGGAAGTAGCAATCTTAAAAGTAAATATCGACCTTTGAACATGACTTGTCACTTAGTTACTTAGGATAAAAAAACAAACAAACAGGAGCAGAACATGTTTCAGGGTGTTTGCCCTTCATCAGTGCAAAGCAGGAGATTTGATTTTGCTGGATGAGAAGCCTCTGCCAGGGACTTCTAGACTGGAGCTCATCCTCTGCGCAGTGTGAATATTAGTGATGATACTTTAGTATAATCCTAGAGAAAAAGGAGCCAGCACGATCTGAAATTGGCATGCATCATATAAAAAGTGAAAATTCCCCCCTATTGAGATTTGCCGTGACGTTGGCAGGGGTGGCTCAAAGAATTGATCAATTATTTGCTAAAAATCTCATTTATATTACAGTACAGTTGGAATAAATCTGTGAATTTGCACTTTTTATATGATGCATGCCATTTTCAGATCGTGCTGGCTCCCCTCTCTCTCTGTTTGGTTGTAGTTATGCTACAAATGTCTGGTGGCTGGTCACCACCATGCTATGCACGCCTGATCTTGGTTTGCAATATATTCCTCCTGTTGGTAGCTGTACACATTCAGTTGCCTCACCCTTTCCACAGGCATTGCTAATTAAGCACCATTCTTGGATCTGGTCCGCCTTTATCAATGGTTGCTCTCTGGCACTGGGAGGGTCAGTTCTGATATAGTCCTGGTATGTGTAGAGCTTGCTCCACTTGCTGGGACCTGGGCTGGTCTCTCCACAATTGCCTTTTTTGCAACATGGAAGCGGCTATATACAGGTTACAGGTATGTGTGCTCCATTATGGTTCTGCTTTTAACTTTATCTAGGAGGCCGCATGGCACATGAAATACAGAATATAGAGTAGGACCCCCCTATTGAGATTTGCCGTGACGTTGGCAGGGGTGGCTCAAAGAATTGATCAATTATTTGCTAAAAATCTCATTTTTATGGTACAGTTGAAATAAATCTGTGAATTTTCACTTTTTATATGATGCATGCCAATTTCAGATCGTGCTGGCTCCTTTTTCTCTGTTATGACTGTAGTTATGCTACAATTTCTGGTGACTGACCATCACCATACCATGCACGCCTGATTTTGGTTTGCAATGTATTCCTCCTGTTGGTAGCTGTTCAGATTCAGTTACCTCACCCCTTTCCACAGGCATTGCTAATTAAGCACCATACTTGGATCTGGTCCGCCTTTATCAATGGTTGCAGTCTGGCACTGGGAGGGTCAGTTCTGATATAGTCCTGGTATGAGTAGAGCTTGCTCCACATGCTGGGACCTGGGCTGGTCTCTATCCACAATTGTCTTTTTTGCAACATGGAAGCGGCTATATACAGGTTACAGGTATGTGTGCTCCATTATGGTTCTGCTTTTAACTTTATCTAGGAGGCCGCATGGCACATGAAATACAGAATATAGAGTAGGACCCCCCTATTGAGATTTGCCGTGACGTTGGCAGGGGTGGCTCAAAGAATTGATCAATTATTTGCTAAAAATCTCATTTTTATAGTACAGTTGGAATAAATCTGTGAATTTTCACTTTTTATATGATGCATGCCAATTTCAGATCGTGCTGGCTCCTTTTTCTCTGTTATGACTGTAGTTATGCTACAATTTCTGGTGACTGACCATCACCATACCATGCACGCCTGATTTTGGTTTGCTATGTATTCCTCCTGTTGGTAGCTGTTCAGATTCAGTTACCTCACCCCTTTCCACAGGCATTGCTAATTAAGCACCATACTTGGATCTGGTCCGCCTTTATCAATGGTTGCAGTCTGACACTGGGAGGGTCAGTTCTGATATAGTCCTGGTATGAGTAGAGCTTGCTCCACATGCTGGGACCTGGGCTGGTCTCTATCCACAATTGTCTTTTTTGCAACATGGAAGCGGCTATATACAGGTTACAGGTATGTGTGCTCCATTATGGTTCTGCTTTTAACTTTATCTAGGAGGCCGCATGGCACATGAAATACAGAATATAGAGTAGGACCCCCCTATTGAGATTTGCTGTGACGTTGGCAGGGGTGGCTCAAAGAATTGATCAATTATTTGCTAAAAATCTCATTTATATTACAGTACAGTTGGAATAAATCTGTGAATTTGCACTTTTTATATGATGCATGCCATTTTCAGATCGTGCTGGTTCCCCTCTCTCTCTTTTAGTATAATCCTAGCAATTTCCTCTTTTTTTATACCATCCTCCTAAATATTTCTCATCAAACTCCATGTCAGCTTACCCGCAATCAGGAACTCCAGGCGGCCGTTCCAAACTAAACTTTCTTCAATGTGAATAGCGTTCAGTGGCAGAGAACCCTGTGATAAAATGAGATATAATCTCACCGTTTACCAATGAAAAGTCATTCGAGATCCAGACAATGGCCTGTATTGTGTACTCGAGGGATAGGCTGAGGATAAACGTAGAAGATGATGGGCCCCAATGCAAAGGTCAATATGGCCTCCCCATTATAGTGATGACAGGAGGGTGTGTGGATTGTTTCCCACCTAAATGACCGTTCCGTCTTCCCAACCCCCATTGTCTTATAACAAGGGGATTTCTGTAATTCTGTAGTCAAGGTTGAGCCCCAAAGAACATTTCTAGGGTTTAAATGCCCTATAGAAATATTACTGTTCAACTCCTATACAATATTATAGGTGGATGCCAATAAATATCACTTTACCATTAAGGTATAGCTGTGTTTTCTCTGTGAATGGTGGATCCTATGCTATCTACACTATATAGAGGTGTTATCAGTCATTGTACAGGAGGGGGGAGGAGGTGAGCTGTGACATCACATATTGGGAATGATGGATCCTGTGTTATCTACTGTATGTAGAGGTGTTATTAGTCATTGTACAGGAGGAGGTGAGCTGTGACATCACCTATTGTGAATGGTTGATCCTGTGTTATCTACTGTATGTAGAGGTGTTATTAGTCATTGTACAGGAGGAGGAGGTAAGCTGTGACATCACCTATTGTGAATGATGGATGCTGTGTAATCTAATGTGTATAGAGGTGTTATCCATCATTGTACAGGAGGGGGAGGAGGTAAGCTGTGACATCAGCTTTTGGGAATGATGGATCCCATGTTATCTACTGAATCTAGAGGTGTTATCAGTCATTGTACAGAAGGAAGTGAGCTGTGATATCACCTATTGTGATTGGCGAATCCTGTCTTATCTACTGTATATAAAGGTATTATCAGTCATTGAACAGGAGGGGGAGCAGTTGAGCTGTGATACCACCTATTGTGAATGGCGGATCCTGTGTTATCTACTGTATATAGAGGTGTTATCAGTCATTGTACAGGAGGAGGAGGGGGGAAGCTGTTACATCCCCTATTGTGAATGGTGGATCCTGTCTTATTTACTGTATATAGAAGGCGGTTTAGTATTTGTACACAATCAGGCACAGCGGCCAAAGTGAAAACTGCAAGCTTTCAGGTTTATTTTTAATATAGATAGTAATATGGAAAATGAGAAGAAAATAGTGCGAAACATAAAAAAGTTTTCATGAGGAAGATTTAATTGCTGTACAGAATACGAGGCCATTGAAAAGAGTGCCGGTATGTAGCAAATAATGGAGGGTGCAGGAGAGCAGAACAGAAGGGATTACCTGATGTATTACTGATGATTTATGGGGATCAGCACAGAGGAACACTAAGTCTTCCGGGAATAACACCATAATGCGATCTTCAAAGTCCTGTGAAATACCATAGTATAAGTTATTATATGACGTGTCCAAGACGACTTTTCCTTTCACCTAACATGTCAGTTTTAGTAAAAAATTGTAATCCCAGAAAATAAATCAGGAACTCCTGTGTTATTCCTCTGATATTCCTCCTGGACATGTAAAATAATAACACTTTGAAACTATCTGATCAATGTCATCAGACAATTTATTCTCTATAGACAAAGTGTCACACCCTGCGCTTTACACACATTCTTAAAAACACTCTATGGTAGGATCCTACCAACAGGTTTCGCCGTTACGAAAGGCTTGTTCAGGGGACATTATGGATCTAATGTATAAAGTTGTACCTACGCCATCTATCGTGTGTGCAGCTTGCACAGTGGATAAAAAAATGACCGGTCCCATGTGCTGGATGGCTTTCCCTTCCCATTTCTGGATGGGGCACGACATCAGATGCTTTATCAATTCTCTCTTCTTCCATAACTGATCACAGGGAATCTTAGAAAAAGATCAAAGAGTTGTATAAATAGGCAATAAATAGAATGATTGCATCAGAAATTAAAAGTTTAATTTTAGAATAATGATTTTTAAATGACCTTGTAATCCTAAGGTTAATAAAGGGATGTCCACTATTAATGATCTATTAGCCAGGGTGGAAAGCAGCTACAAAGACCACATGTAATGCCAAATTTGACCAGTAGGAGTGCTGCCTACAAATGAATCCAAAAAATCCCTAATACCCTGTTCTGTTTTCCAGAAAATAAGACCTACTCTAAAAATAAGCCCTAGAAGGATTTTTGAGGCTTAAAATATAAGCCCCACTCCAAAAATAAGACCTAGTTGTGGTTCCATAAGGAAGTGTCCAAGCAGGTAAAAAAGTTAAAGAATACAGCAGGACCCTTCATTGAAGAAAGCAGACATCTTCAAAAGAAAGCAGATACCCCCAAATGAAGGCAGACACCCCCAAAAGAAAACTGATAACCCCCCCTAAAAAGAAAAAAACAAAAAAAAACAAACGCACTCACCCGACCCTAAACAATCACAACTGGCAAGTGCTGATGGTGGATGGGCTCTCACACAGAGATCTGTGTTGCTGTCAGGTCCTTCACTATTCTATCTGTATTGCACTGCAACTCTCACAGACAGATCGGGTACCAGTATCACTCCATGCGGGTAATAGTGCTTCCAGCCACCAGGGGGAGCCAACCACTGTAGAACACAGTGGGACCTGACAGCAATGCAGATTTGCATGTGAGAGCCCATTCACTTGTCAAATCTAATTGTTTGGAATCTTTTTTTTTTGGAGCAAAAAATAATATAAGAGCCTGTCTTAAATTCAGGGAAACATTGGGTAGATTGCTGATGATTCTAATAGATGCAAGCAATGTGACGCCATGTAATCAGCTTTTCTGCATAGCAGCCTTAGACAGAAGATGATAATATTTATAGAGCTTCACAAGCTTTGATGCAGATCCTTTAAAGCTGCCCAATAGCCCAGTGTCACACAGACAGTCACTTCCAGTGTATTATACATTTCCCATTGAAGTCTGCAGCAATATGTCAATGTGAGACTAGGCAAATGTTGCCATCTAGTGGAGATTTACAGAATTGCATGAACAACATCATTCCAATGCTCTTTTACTGGTTACTAAAGTCATTGATCTTACTATATTGTTCACTTTTTTTTCCTCCCTGTGAACTCACCAGATATGATAATATGCTGATAGTTGGAGAAACTGGAGAGTAGTGGCTGTTTGCTTCTTGGATGTGTTTTTGCAAAGCTGAGATCCAAAGACTCTTTTCGCTCGAGCTCAGGCAGGACACTTGGCGAGGCTCAATCATTGGACCTCAATAGAGTTTAATGAAAGATACAAAAAGGGTTAAGGCGTATTCACACATCTGTATTTCATTGTCAAAGTATAAGCATATATGAGGCCGGTCCAGCCATTGTGTATATCTGAATCTGAGCTTAGAAGACATTTTTGGTAAATTTGTTTGTTCTGCTCCATCTTCACCTTACATACCTCTGTGAGAGGGGACACTCATGTGGATCAGGGCATAGCTGGCAGCTCACGTGCTCTAGGTGATGAGAGCCTGGAAGGTGCCACCTTGCAATAAGGCAATCGATCCTGGTGACCAAGTGAATCAGGGCATCAAGAGATGATGGTAGATGTCTACCAACCAACTCATCGCTGCCTGAAGGTTGCCACCAGACCATCTTCATTCCAAGCTAGCTTTGCCGCCAAGGTACGGAAGCGTAAGGAATACCGAGCCAAGCTGTCAAAGTTCTGTTTCAGGGACAAAAGGAACAAAGCAGCTGAGGACATGCGGCAAGGAGCCTGGAATACCTCAGAAAATCCCCAGGAACTTTCCAACATCACAGGTCTCCAGACCACCATGCTCCCAAAAGGGCTCTAACCAGGGCTTGTCTGGATAGAAGAGAGACCATAAATGCTATTGACGCGCCCATGGAGTCGGGGGCTTACTCGTTACCGGGCCGCGGTTCTTCTCCCGGGTAATCGCGGTGGCCTCGCCTGGTACCGTGACCCCGGCGGTTTCAATAAAGCTGGGGAAGGGGGTGATGGGGGTAGTTGTTTGTGATGCCACCTGTGGTGTGCAGCCAATATTAGCCGCCGCTGCGGGACGTCTCTTTTCTGGGGCAGATGGTGACGCAGCTTGGGTGTTGCAGCTCTCCACAGGTAGACCCCAGGGAGGATGATGGTGGTAGTAGTCGCCTATGGCAAAAGGGCCCGCGGTTACAAGCGTCGGCAGTGATGGGATGCCAAAGCGGCTGCAGTTCAAGTTCTTTTACCACTGAAAACACGCTACCGTTGGAGTGCCGGACAATGCGGTGATGGGCTTCAGCCGATCCGGGATACTTCGGAGGTTGAGGCCAGTCTTTCCTTCTGTGCATCACCCTTCGACGGTTTCCCTCCACCCCAGCTCCTAGGCCGTGGAACGGATCACGGGTGCCTTCTGCACTTCCCGCAAACCCTGGGATCCCCCTTCTTTCCTAAGAACCTGGGTCGAGGCTCAAGCTCTAGACCACGGGCCCCGAACTGTCCGTCTTTGCTTGCTTGTTCCAGAGTCCGACCTGACTCAGACGCCGTCCTGCGCAAACTGCTCTTGTGTGTGTGCGATGGCTCCTAACTTTCCCTTTGGAAGCCCCGCCTCCTGGATTCCTCAACCAGTGGGAAAGAGGTCCCACACCTCATGATGGCCACCCCAACACCTATCCTAGCCCAGTCCCAGTGGAAGAGCTCCTGTGTGATGTGTTGAATGAGTGTTTTGGTGGTGGTTACCGGTGATGACCTCCTCCATATCCGAGATGAATGCCGCACCTCGGGTGAGGTGCAGTACCCTGTGGCGCCTAAAGCCTCAGGGGTGCCACACTATCTTGGTCTGGTCTAATGGGATGAGGTGAGCATGGAGTGTGAATTGGGTCTGACATTGCCATGGAATTGATGGCGCTATAATAATAAATAATAATAATATCATTGATTAATCAAGCCTCAGCTCTCTTTGGGGTTCCTATCTCAGTGGGACAGAAGTAGAAGCTGAAGTTTAGCACCATAAATTGAAGCCCCAAGTGGTTCCCTCAAGGAGGCTTATGCTTCTGGGGAGAATTGGCCAGACATGGTAGAGGCGGGGGGGGGGGGGGGGGGCAAGATGGACATTGCAGTGGACAGACACGGTAGCTGGGTTGCTACCACATTGATATCCTGCATCATCTGGTCCTGAAGCTCATATTGAGAGCACACCTCCTTGTACAAAACTTGCTCATGGGACTTGGCATTCTGGATCCAGATTTGCCAGCAGTGTCCATGGCCCAAACATAATGTAACGCTGGTGGGTGTGGACTCACTGTGCCACAGGCCGGGCATTCCCTGGCGGGGCACTGTTAAGTGTCTTCAGAGCTTTTGATGGTGAAGATAGGCTGGGCTGTTGGTAGATACTGGGTATCTCTGAGGGTCAGAGACATGAGACCGAGGTACAGGAGGGCAAAACAGAGGTGTAGTAAGATGGTCCAAGGTCAGGGCAGGCAGCATAGGTGCATGAGAGCTCAGCATTGAGGCCTTACATTTGAAGGAGCAGTAAACACAGTGAGACGCCAGTACGCTATCCCCGTGACAAGCACCTTCTCCCAACAGCAATTTTAAGATCTCTCCACAGTTGTTCACTAGGAATTAGATTAAGACAAATTGCTGCCACTTCAGAATTCTTCAGAGCTTTGTTTCCACCCATTTCTCGGAGCTTCTTGAAGTATGTTTTGGGTCATTGTACTTCTGGAAGACCCATTATCTATGACGCCACTCCAGCTTTCTGACACTGGGCTCTACATTTCCACGCAAAATCCTTTAAGAATCTTCAGATTTTATGATGCCCTGCACACAGTCAAGGTCCTCATTGCCAGAGGCAGCAAAACCTTGAACCTCCAACATGTTTGACTGTAGGAGCTGTGTTCTTTTCTTTTTAGGCTTCATTCCGATTTCGGTAAACAGTAGAATGATGTACTTTACGAAAAAGCTGTATCTTGGTCTTATCTGTCCAAAAGACACTTGCCTAGAAGGATTTTAGTTACTCGCGTACTGTAGTCTAGCTTTTTTATGTCTCTGTCAGCAGTGGTGTCCTCCTGGGTCTCCTGTGGTTCATTTAATCCAGGTGTGGACAAATAGTTTGTGCTGACAATGATGCCCCCTGATCTTGCAGGACACCTTTATTTTCTTTGGAACTTGATTGGTTCTGCTTATCCACCATCCGGACTATCCTGCATTGCAAACCTTCATCAATTTTTCTCTACCATCAACATCCAGGGAGATTAGTTACAGTGCTATGGGTTCTAAACCTAATGATTATGTTGCGCACTGTGGACAAAGGAACATCAAGATCTCTGGAGATGAACTTATAACCTTGAGATTGTTGATATTTCTCAACAATTTTGGTTCTCATGTCCTCAGTCAGTTCTCTTCTCCCCTTTCTGTTCTTCATGCTTAGTGTGGCACACACAGATTCTCAATGCAAAGATTATTATTATGTCAACTTCTCCCCTTTTTATCTGGTTTCAGGTGTGATTTTCATATTGCCCGCACCTTTTACTTGCCACAGGTGACTTTGAATGAGCGTCACATGCTTGAAACAGCTGTTTATCCACAATTTTGGAAAGGCGCCAATAATTTTGTGTGGCCCGCTTTTGGAGTTCTGTATGAAATTATGCCCAGTTTGCCCTTTTTTCTGTTTTTTGTTATGTTATTCTAATACACACAAAAAAAAATTATCATGTGTACAACAAAACATGTAATTGCAATAATTAAATGCTTCATTTTCGGGAACACTTTCAAAGGTGCCAACACTTTCGGCCATGTCTGTAGAAAAAGCAATGAACTGAATCCTTTTTTTTTTGGTTGAAGCTATCACTCAGGATATATTCCTTGCTACACCTCCATGCACATGACTCTGCTGCCTTTTAGAGCAAAAAGGTTAAAATACTTACCACTGACTTCAAAAGTATAGCCAATTTTGGACAGTTCACAGACAACACGCATTCCCGATAGAGGTAGTAGTCCCTGAAAATTAAAATCGGACAGTCAGGAAATATCCATGAAATATATTTTTTTTCTTAGAGACTCCTTCACTTTTTACAGCTGAATGTAAATGATCACTGGATAATGCAAGCTGGGAGATTTAAAAAAAAAAAAAAAGTTTCTATAGTGCTGGCAGAATGCTAAAGAAAGAAGAACCTCCTATTAAAAAAAAAAAGTGGAGGACAAGTTTCAGGTCACTAGAATTGGGACATATTAAGTTGATATGTGCACCAAATGCAGTTTCACTCCATAAGTTTACCAATATCATTATGATTTGATTAAATTCTGATACAACTATAGAAATAAATGTGGTCAATAATGAGAAAAATGTATGTGTAAGCCAACTTTTGTTTGGTTACACCATAAACACAATAGTTGCTTATACACAAGGGTTAAGATAACAGCTATTCTCTTAAAAAAAAAATCATCCACATATGTATGCGCCATGCTAATGAGCGTGCATGTGTGAGTGTGCATGTGTGGGCGTGCATGTGTGAGCGTGCATGTGTGGGCGTGCATGTGTGGGCGTGCATGTGTGAGCACACATGTGTGGGCGTGCATGTGTGAGTGCGCATGTGTGAGAGTGCATGTGCGAGCGCGCATGTGTGAGCGTGCATGTGTGAGTGTGCATGTGTGAGTGTGCATGTGTGAGAGTACATGTGTGAGCGTACATGTGTGGGCGTGCATGTGTGAGCGTGCATGTGTGAGCGTGCATGTGTGGGCGCGCATGTGTGAGAGTGCATGTGTGAGCGTACATGTGTGGGCGTGCATGTGTGAGTGCGCATGTGTGAGCGTGCATGTGTGAGCGTGCATGTGTGGGCATGCATGTGTGAGCACGCATGTGTGAGAGTGCATGTGTGAGTGTGCATGTGTGAGCGTGCATGTGTGGGCATGCATGTGTGAGCACGCATGTGTGAGCGTACATGTGTGAGCGCGCATGTGTGAGCGTGCATGTGTGAGTGTGCATGTGTGAGAGTGCATGTGTGAGCGTGCATGTGTGGGCGTGCATGTGTGAGCGTGCATGTGTGGGCGTGCATGTGTGAGCGTGCATGTGTGAGCGCGCATGTGTGAGCGCGCATGTGTGAGCGTGCATGTGTGAGCGTGCATGTGTGAGCGTGCATGTGTGAGCGTGCATGTGTGAGAGTGCATGTGTGGGCGTGCATGTGTGAGCGTACATGTGTGAGCGTGCATGTGTGAGCGTGCATGTGTGAGCGTGCATGTGTGAGAGTGCATGTGTGAGCGTGCATGTGTGAGAGTGCATGTGTGGGCGTGCATGTGTGGGCGTGCATGTGTGGGCGTGCATGTGTGAGCGTGCATGTGTGAGCGTGCATGTGTGAGCGTGCATGTGTGGGCGTGCATGTGTGAGTGTGCATGTGTGAGCGTGCATGTGTGAGAGTGCATGTGTGAGCGTACATGTGTGGGCGTGCATGTGTGGGCGTGCATGTGTGGGCGTGCATGTGTGAGCGCGCATGTGTGAGCTTGCATGTGTGGGCGTGCTTGTGTGAGCGTGCATGTGTGAGTGCGCATGTGTGAGTGTGCATGTACATCCGTCAGAAGCTTATCTTCTTAGAAACAAAAGTGTCTAGTAATAAAACATGCTCAATCCTTTTGTCCCCTAATATCACCTGTAGGAAGAGACTAGATTATATGGTTGACCTTTATGTAAAGGTCTCCAATAATGGAACATTTATGACATTCTCACTTGGTTTTGGGCAAATATTGTCATGGACCAGAAATAATAATGGGGGCAAAAAATGCAAATAAATATTTTATTACAAGCATTTATTGTTCTTTACCTGATATATAAATCTCCTCTCCTGATGATCCATGGAAAGAATTAATAAGTGCCGAGGAAACAGAACCATGAAGCACTCCGACATCTCCTGCATAGAAGATATAATGTAAAGATGATTGGTGAGGCTACTTTCACACCTCCGGCTTTTGCAATGCGGCACAATCCGGCACTTTGCAGGAAAACCGCAACCGTTTTTTTTTTGCTGCCGGTTGCGTTTTTCCTGCATAGACTTTAATTAGTGCCGCATTGTGCCGCATGGGCTTGCGTTCGGTCCGGTTTTTGCCGCATGCGGCAGATTTAGCCGATGCGGCGGCCGGATGGAACGTTCCCTGCTACGTTTTTTGCTCCGGCAAAAAAAACCGCATCGCGCCGCATCCGGCCGATGCGGCGCTTTTCCCAATGCATCCCTATGGATGCCGGATGCGGCACGATGCGGCAAAAACCGCATCCGGCCGCCGCATGCGGTTTTTGCCACTGCGCATGCTCAGTAGCATGCCGCAAGCGGCAAAAACCGGACCGGCTGCATGTAAAAAACTTATGCAAAGGATGCGGTGTTTTCACCGCATCCGTTGCATAGGCTTCACAGCCGGATTGAGCCGCACGGCTCAAACCGGATGTGTGAAAGTAGCCTCAGGAAGAGTTTACTGCTGAAATTAGTTGTACGGCTGCATAGGTCCTAGTATAGGAATACATTAGATATCTGTTGTGTTCTGGTGCTGAGAAATCAAGCAGAAGACAGATGAAAAATAGCCTAAAAGTGCAACAGAAATGCTGCGGTGTAAGGGGGACTAGTCAGATAGGCAGGGCCCTGATGACTTCTCCCCACCCACTGCCAGTGACTGACAGGTCTCTACTTATATGCATTCATAGGCAGAGACCTGTCAGATTAGCGCAGGGGGTGGGGATTGAGCCACACTGAAGACTAGTCAGATAGGCGGGTCCCCATCCTCTTCTCCCCACCCACTTCTAGTGATTGACAGGTCTCTTCCTATATATAGACAGAGACCTTACAATCCAGGGCAGGGGGCGGGGAGAATCCACCAGGAACAGAGCCATCCTGGAGACTTGTCAGACAGACGGGTCCCCATGCTCTCCTCCCCGCCCACTGCAGGTGACAGACAGGTCTCTTACTATACCCACACATAGAGAGGGACCTGACAATCCAGGGCAATGGGCGGGAAGAAGCCGCCGGGGACCTGTCTATCTGACTAGTCTTCAGGACGGCTCAGTCCCTCCCCGGTGGCTTTTAACATATGACGCAACATTTCAAAGACAAACATCAGTGATGTTCTAGAGAGGTGGAGAAATTACTTTCATATTCCCTGGTGGCCAAGTGTAGGAGAGGAGTTAATTCCTGCATTTCTTGTCTTGTTAAGGCAAATAAGAAGGTTAATACCAGACCATCGGGTTGTTTAGGATAGTAGAAAAATAATGTTATCTCTCAGGGGATTAATGGCCACTTTCCTGTTGGTCTACGGCAGTGGTTCCCAAACTCCAGTCCTCATGACCCCCAACAGGTCATGTTTTCTGGATTTCCTTAGTATAGCACAGGTGATGCCTTAATAATGATTCCATCACCTGTTCAATGTTAAGGAAATCCTGAAAACATAACCTGTTGGGGGTCATGAGGACTGGAGTTTGGGAAACAATGGTCTACGGTAATGGAAAAGTTAATATATAGTTTCTTGTTGGTCTACAATGGTGGACATGTTCATTCTAGCTTCCCTGGTGGTCTAGGGAAGTGGAGGGTTGTATATTTGGTAGTCCAGGTAAATTGAGGTGTAGGTGCTTAGTGCTAGGGCAGTGGAGGTATCTGTCTGCTTTGTATTGTCTCATATTGTCTGTACATGTCCCCTCTGAATTGTAAAACGCTGCGGAATATGTTGGTGCTATAGAAATAAAACTTATTATTATTATTATTCCCTGGTGGTCTAGGGGAGAGTACAGAATAAAGGCGGCGCTACACGGGACGATATATCGTGCGATTGCATGAGCGATCGCACCCGCCCCCATCATTTGTGCGTCACGGGCAATTCATTAACAAAGTCGTTGTCACACGTACTTACCTCCCTAACGACCTCGCTGTGGGCGGCAAACATCCACTTCCTGAAGGGGGAGGGACATTTGGCGTCACAGCGACGTCACACATTGGCCGGCCAATAGAAGTGGAGGAGCGGAGATGAGCGGGACGTAACATCCCGCCCACCTCCTTCCTTCCGCATTGCCGGCGGCCGCAGGTAAGCTGCAGTTCATCGTTCCCGGGGTGTCACATGGAGCGATGTGTGCTGCCCCGGGAACGATGAACAACCGGCGCGCAGAAGGAAAAACGATTTTAAGAAAATGAGCGACGTGTCAACGAGCAACGATAAGGTGAGTATTTTTTCTCGTTAACAGTCGCTCGTAGCTGTCACACGCTACGATATATCAAACGACGCTGGATGTGCGTCACGGAATCCGTGACCCCGACTATATATCGCCCGTTATATCGTACCATGTAAGACCCCCTAAGGCCGATACTAGCGATGCCAAGCACGATAGTCCCCGCCCCCGTCGCACATGCGATATCTTGTGATAGCTGCCGTAGCGAACATTATCGCTACGGCAGCTTCACACGCACTTACCTGCTCTGCGACGTCGCTCTGGCCGGCGACCTGTCTCCTTCCTAAGGGGGCGTGTCGAGCGGCGTCACAGCGACGTCACACGGCAGGCGGCCAATAGAAGCGGAGGGGCAGAGATGAGCGGGACGTAAACATCCCGCCCACCTTCTCCGTTCCGCATAGCCGGTGGAGGCAGGTAAGGAGATATTCCTCGCTCCTGCGGCTTCATACACAGCGATGTGTGCTGCCGCAGGAACGAGGAACAACATCGTATCTCCTATTGGTGCGACATTATGAAAATGACCGACACTACACAGATCACCGATTTTCCACACTTTTGCGATCGTTTATCTAGGCTTTACACGTTGCAACGTCGTTACCGGCGCTGGATGTGCGTCACTTTCGATTTGACCCCGACGATATCGCAGTAGCGATGTCGCAGCGTGCAAAGTACCCCTAACACTTGCCCAGTGGTCTTCACACCTCTCAGGCTCCAGTGATGTCTTCTGGGTCGTGGAAGTCTGACCAAAAGCTGAACGTGATGAAGTCTTCATTTTTAGCTTCATTTTCCAGCCTAACCCTTATATTACACGAAATACAGTCATAAGTTAAGAAAGCACTCCAGAGAGCACAACGTATTAGTATGTGGGGACAATATGGTAAAAGCCCCCACAATTGGCACAAACTCAAAAACATATTATATGTACAAGAGAACCAAGAGTTTTTAGTGTGCAAAAATAGACAATTTTATTGGATACAGAAGGTGAATAACCATAAAATCACATAAAATCCATTATTTACAAGACCCAGAGCTGGGATATAAACCATATCAGGGCTTAGTTTCAGACAACGATAATATAATATAACATAGTAATGCACCCATTCCGGTGCATGTATCAAATACAATTCAATTCAGTATCAACCTGTCAGAACTATTGCCCCTCAAGGCCCCATCATATTATGGCAATTGCCATGCTGTCTTTGGTATATCTACCAGTCAGTGGTGGGGTGGTATGGCCCAGCCTGGTCACAGCAAAGACCTCACAAGAGCGACGTACGTTTCGAATGACGATATGTTCAAATCTTCATCAGGGTGGAGGAGAATACCTGATGAAGATTTGAACATATCGTCATTCGAAACGTACGTCGCTCTTGTGAGGTCTTTGCTGTGACCAGGCTGGGCCATACCACCCCACCACTGACTGGTAGATATACCAAAGACAGCATGGCAATTGCCATAATATGATGGGGCCTTGAGGGGCAATAGTTCTGACAGGTTGATACTGAATTGAATTGTATTTGATACATGCACCGGAATGGGTGCATTACTATGTTATATTATATTATCGTTGTCTGAAACTAAGCCCTGATATGGCTTATATCCCAGCTCTGGGTCTTGTAAATAATGGATTTTATGTGATTTTATGGTTATTCACCTTCTGTATCCAATAAAATTGTCTATTTTTGCACACTAAAAACTCTTGGTTCTCTTGTACATACGAAATACAGTCATAGCCTGGATTCCGTTCACCTTGGCAATTGTTGGGTGTTCTGCCTTATTTGTGCACTATATAGCCTGGACAAATTGTTGCCCTGGTAGTGCGGTGTTTGCTCATCGGGGTACAAAACCAAGTGCAAACATTCAGTTCAAATCCAAAATATCTATAAAAAAAAATGCAATAAGAAAAAAAAGCTGTTACCTCCGTGTGACTGATCTGCATGACAGCCAGGGACGACATGACCACGTCTCCATACGATCGGATCCCCCGACCTTCCCATCCTTGGATCGGCTCCAGTAAAATCTTCTGATTCAATTCTTCTCGTGTTCTTCCCCAAAATAGAATAGGCTGCAAGAGATCAAAGCCAAATACAGTGCAAAGAAATGACTAAACATGGCCCCTACCGGTCTGCGTGCCGAGCACCCGAGCATGGTAGTGCTCACTCATCACTAATCTCTAGTAATGTACAGTGCCTTGCGAAAGTATTCAGCCCATTTGAATTTTTCAGCCTTTTCCCACACTTCAGGCTTCAAACATAAAAATAAAAAATGTTAATGTTCTGGTGAAGAATCAACAAGTGGACACAATTGTGAAGTTGAATGAAATTTATTGCTTATTTTAAACTTTTTAAAAAAATAAATAACTGAAAATTGTGGCGTGCAATATTATTCGTCCCCTTTAAGTTAATACTTTGTAGCACCCCCTTTTGCTGCGATTACAGCTGCAATCTTTTGGGGTATGTGTCTATCAGTTTGGCACATGGAGAGGCTGAAATTCTCGCCCATTCTTCCTTTGTAAACAGCTGGAGCTGAGTGAGGTTGGATGGAGAGCATTTGTGAACAGCAGTTTTCAGCTCTTTCCACAGATTCTCGATTGGGTTCAGGTCTGGACTGTGACTTGGCCATTCTAACACCTGGATACGTTTATTTGTGAACCATTCCATTGTAGATTTTGCTTTATGTTTTGGATCATTGTCTTGTTGGAAGACAAATCTCCGTCCCAGTGTCAGGTCTTCTGCGGACTCCAACAGGTTTTCTTCAAGAATGGTCCTGTATTTGGCTTCATCCATCTTCCCATCAGTTTTAACCATCTTCCCTGTCCCTGCTGAAGAAAATTAGGCCCAAACCATGATGCTGCCACCACCATGTTTGACAGTGGGGATGGTGTGTTCAGGGTTATCAGCAGTGTTGCTTTTACGCCAAACATATTGTTTGGCATTGTGCCCAAATAGTTTGATGTTGGTTTCCTCTGACCAGATCACCTTCTTCCACATGTTTGGTGTCTCCAGGTGGCTTGTGGCAAACTTTAAACAATACTTTTTATGGATATCTTTGAGAAATGGCTTTCTCCTTGCCACTCTTCCATAAAGGCCAGATTTGTGCAGTGAATGACTGATTGTTGTCCTATGGACAGACTCTCCCACCTCAGCTGTAGATCTCTGCAGTTCATCCAGAGGGATCATGGGCCTCTTGGCTGCATCTCTGATCAGTCTTCTCCTTGTTTCAGATGAAAGTTTGGATGGACGGCCGGGTCTTGGTAGATTTGCAGGGGTATGATACTCCTTCCATTTCAATATGATCGCTTGCACAGTGCTCCTTGGGATGTTTAAAGTTTTGGAAATCTTTTTGTAACCAAATCCAGCTTTAAACTTCTCCACAACAGTATCACGGACCTGCCTGTTGTGTTCCTTGGTCTTCATGATGCTGTGCTTTACACAGAACACTGAGACTATCACAGAGCAGGTGCATTTATACGGAGACTTGATTACACACAGGGGCTTATATTTATCATCATCAGTCATTTAGGACAACATTGGATCATTCACAGATCCTCAATCAACTTCTGGAGTGAGTTTGCTGCACTGAAAGTAAAGGGGATGAATAATATTGCACGCCACAATTTTCAGTTATTTATTTTTTAAAAAAGTTTAAAATAATCAATAAATTTAATTCAACTTCACAATTGTGTCCACTTGTTGTTGATTCTTCACCATAACATTAAAATTTTTATCTTTATGTTTGAAGCTTGAAATGTGGGAAAAGGTTGAAAAATTCAAGAGGGCCGAACACTTTCGCAAGGCACAGTGTATGATTATTACTGACCTTGGACACATACTGTGTGTGTACTGTGTGGTTATCAGACTTGCCAGGGGCTAGGATCTGCAGAGAGATAAACATTATGGTTGAACACTTAAAATGTCTTTATAGAATAATATCTGATCTCCATTATTAGTCATTAGTGTGGCAATTACACAAACCTCAGAAAGATGGAGGGTTAGATGAGCGCTTTCCACAATTGCCTCCCACACCCTGGTAATATACATCCAGTCTCAGACGCTTAGGCTATGCTCATACAAAAAAATAAATGTTCCGCCATAGAGCGTTTCCATCTTTTTCAACCACCCCTATAAAGCTTTATGTGCACATAATCTGAGGCTTTCATACTGTTGGTTATTACTTAAGGCATCCTGGACCAATCAACTGAAAGCTGGCAGTAAGTCTTAAAGGGAATCTGTCAGCAGGTTTTTGCTCTGTAATCTGAGACCTGCTTGATGTAGGGGCAGAGACTCTGATTCCAGTGATATGTTAATTATTAGGCTGTTTCAATACAATCAGTGTTTTATGATCAGGAGATTATCACTGCAGGACTAGGTGTCTTCTGCTTCTTAGTCCTCCTGCTCAGTTGTGTAAACCCCATCCCTACCACTGATTAGCAACACTGATATCATGATGTGACTGCTGGTGTCACGCCAGGTACGAGAGGATTCCCAGGAAGCAGTGCAACATGGGAGGGGACACCAGGGTAGCAATACAATGGAAGTTCCAAGTTCCTGGCGCTAGGGGGAGGGGAGCTGAGTCACCTCCTAACACTTACTTAAGGCTGTTCCCTGTACTCCCTAATTTCCCTAGACAGATACTTCCCCCTTGCGCCGCCACATCCTAGGCCCTGACTGGCCCGGAGCTCACCCTGACAAGTGAAGGCCAGCGAGACGCTAGTCTCACCACTGCAATAAGACAACACAAGGAAGGTAAGACAAACAGGTGGGAGAACACAACAAATAACACTCCACAGATTCTCCAGCAAAGAACTTCTCAGCTGCAACAAAAGGGACATCTCAGCTTCTCCAGAGACATGCCTCTTCAAAGTGGACAGCAAAGGTATAAGCTATAGCCAGCATAGGTGTGAGCTATTACCAGCATAGTGAGGAGTGAGGAGCGGAAAATTATAGCAGAAGGGAAAGGATGCAGCTGAGGTTCATACAACAAGTTAGATCACGGCAGGAGAGAAATTAACCTTAACCCCTTCAGCACCGGATAGAATGACATACACTCCAACACAGGGTAAATGATAAGCAGCACTAAAGCAGATCTGCAATCAACAGTGACCTTCTCATTCCAAACCCCCCAAGATCCCATTAGGCCATGACACACTCATGACAAATATACAGTATACACAGAAAGCTGAAAATCAGTGGTGTGGATGGGGTTATACACAGTTCAGCTTTCCAAGCTCTGGTGGATCTGCCGCAGAGAAAATAGGGATTGTATTGAAATGAAAGCATGCAGACCATCATTGGAATCAGGATCTCAGCCCCTATATATTGCAGCTCTCAGATTACATAGCAAAAACCTGCTGACAAGTCACTTCAATTTTTATATATATATACTACTAGCATACAAAGTTGACAATTCCCATCGATATTCAAGTTGTATTTTGTGAATAATGGACAGTGTTATTGTTATCTTGGTGGATCGTCTGCTTGGGGAGCAATATTCATGGCCTTAATCGGCAGCCGGAACATCGCAGTACAGGGACCCGACGGATTTCTGTGCTGCGATGTATTTCAGCTGGATGTGCAGCCTCCAACACACTTCTATCTGAATCAGAGGCTAGGGCCAGCGGGCCCCTGCACCCCTGGGCCCGGTCGCAGTAGCACGGTCGTTACACCCCTGTTTATACTATTGTTAATATATCTCTATATCTGGATTGGGATTTGCTATTCTCCTCTGCAGGTTCACTAATATTATTTGTAGCTCTACTTGTGGATTTATTATCTTTATGTATTGAAAGACTTAATTTTCCTTGTAGCGCCTCCACAGGGAAAATTAAGAATTACACATTGCCCATTTTGAGGAATGAGTTGTCTATGTAATGCAGGAGAGGACAGGACCTCCGGAGGCAGAGTGAACCGTGGATCCTCCTCTCTTGACTCTTGAATTCCCGGGTAGAGCGTGTAATGCAAAAAGATTTTCTTGACAAATCAACCTCTTTAAATTACAAAAACCCATTTAAACCTGTGATATCAGAATTTCAACATTTCCAGATGTTTCTTAATATTGTGCATGAACATACGATTTAGAGCACGATCTTTTTCTAAAGAACTCCAGTAACGTGGCAGCGGATGTGGTAGATAGCTACGTGGTACATTGCACAAGTGGGAAATTTCATTATTTTCTTCTTACTAGTAACTGGTTTCTGCTGCTGTATCCTATCCAGTTTTACGTCTGTGTAGCTTATAATAAGAATAAAATAAGAAAACTGACGGCAATTCCTAACAGATAAGTGTGAACAGGTGCAAACTTAACATGAAATATACTCTCACAAATATATAACTGCACTCTGAGGAGCTAGGACATGCTTTACTGTTAAGGAAATAAATAAAAAAAAATTGAAACACTTAGACCATAAAAAAGGCCAGTTTTATGTGGGCCCAGCAGCCAGTGTCAAGGCGTATCTCTCTTTGCTGGATCCCTGCCTAAATGCCTCTAGCCATGCTAAACAGCCCACAATATTAAGGGCAGGCAGGAACCTGCTAATAGAAAATTAAAAATCACTGATGGGAAGGAGTTCTCAGTCAGAAGGCATGACCCTTGAGACAGTTCAAGCATAAGAAAATACGTGGGCAGCACGGTGGCTCAGTGGTTAGCACTGCAGTCTTGTGGTGGCTCAGTGGTTAGCACTGCAGTCTTGCAGTGCTGGGGTCCTGGGTTAAAATCCCACCAATGACAACATCTACAAGAAGTTTGTATGTTCTCCATATGTTTGCGTGGGTTTCCTCCGGGTTCTCCGGTTTCCTCCCACACTCCAAAGACATACACATAGGGAATTTAGATTGTGAGCCCCAATGGGGACAGTGTTCCTGATGTATGTAAAGCGCTGCGGAATATGTTAGCGCTATATAAAAATAAAAAAGAAGATTTAAAGAAAAAAGAAAATACCAGTTTTATGTGAGCCCAGCAGTCAGTGTCAAGGCGTACCTCTCTTTGCTGGGTTCCTGCCTAAGTGCCTCCACCCCGGCTAAACAGCCTACAATTTTTTGAGCAGGCAGGAACCTGCTAATGGAAAATTAAAAATCACCTTAAACTGGTGGGAAGCAGTGCTTCGTCAGAAGGCATGACCCTTCAGACAGTTAAATCATATAAAAGACCAGTTTTATGTGAGCCCAGCAGCCAGCATCAAGGCATATCTCTCTTTGGTGGGCAAGCAGGATACCTTATTCCCTCAGTTGGTCCTAAACTCACCCTGTCTAGTGAGTAGGCCGATGAGTACACTAGACTCACCACTAAACTAATAAACAGGGAGGGAAAGGAAAGACAGATGGGGAATAAAAAAAGATGCAAAACACCAAAGTTCACCATAGAAGACAGATTCTAAAGTAGAAGATGGATGGGCACAGGACAAAACCTCAGCAGTTCCTTCCACCAGAGTGTCCAAAGGAGAAGTGATTCTACCAGCAACAAGGACTGCTGGGAAAGCTTCAGTATTTATCCTAGATTGGCCCAAAGCAGCTAGAGCTGACCTGCCCTGCTAAGAGCTGCTGACAACAAACCTGAAATTAACTCATGAGATGCCAAAAGAAAGGAAACCTCATGCAAATGAGGAGTCAAGATGGAGATATGGGAGGCTCCAGTCCTAAGGCTGTCACTAGTGTATAAACAGCAGGGAGACGGCCGTGACGCGTACAGTGACATACAGCGTGATGTGGGTGCTTGCAAGCCTAGGAGGGTCCACAGTTGGTGGTTCCTGTGCCTATCCGGCTCCTGCTGCCCAAGAATGAAGGTGGCATAGAGGACATTCTCCTCTCGGATGAGCGGTTCATGTACACAGCTAAGAAGCTTCATAGTGGTTGTCATCATATTGTGACCACCACTGTCATAGTTGGATTTGCCCTGGGTGTTTCTTGTATTCGAAATACCTGATGTCTTGGCATTCCTATTTTTGTCAGCATGGATATTTATACATATATACAGTGCCTACAAGTAGTATTCAACCCCCTGCAGATTTAGCAGGTTTATACATTCGGAATTAACTTGGCATTGTGACATTTGGACTGTAGATCAGCCTGGAAGTGTGAAATGCACTGCAGCAAAAAAGAATGTTATTTCTTTTTTTTTTTTTTTTTTTTTAAATTGTGAAAAGTTTATTCAGAGGGTCATTTATTATTCAACCCCTCAAACCACCAGAATTCTGTTTGGTTCCCCTAAAGTATTAAGAAGTATTTCAGACACAAAGAACAATGAGCTTCACATGTTTGGATTAATTATCTCTTTTTCCAGCCTTTTCTGACTAATTAAGACCCTCCCCAAACTTGTGAACAGCACTCATACTTGGTCAACATGGGAAAGACAAAGGAGCATTCCAAGGCCATCAGAGACAAGATCGTGGAGGGTCACAAGGCTGGCAAGGGGTACAAAACCCTTTCCAAGGAGTTGGGCCTACCTGTCTCCACTGTTGGGAGCATCATCCGGAAGTGGAAGGCTTATGGAACTACTGTTAGCCTTCCACGGCCTGGACAGCCTTTGAAAGTTTCCACCCGTGCCGAGGCCAGGCTTGTCCGAAGAGTCAAGGCTAACCCAAGCAAGGACAACAAGGAGGGAGCTCCGGGAAGATCTCATGGCAGTGGGGACATTGGTTTCAGTCAATACCATAAGTAACGTACTCCACCGCAATGGTCTCCGTTCCAGACGAGCACATAAGGTACCTTTACTTTCAAAGCGTCATGTCAAGGCTCGTCTACAGTTTGCTCATGATCACTTGGAGGACTCTGAGACAGACTGGTTCAAGGTTCTCTGGTCTGATGAGACCAAGATCGAGATCTTTGGTGCCAACCACACACATGACGTTTGGAGACTGGATGGCACTGCATACGACCCCAAGAATACCATCCCTACAGTCAAGCATGGTGGTGGCAGCATCATGCTGTGGGGCTGTTTCTCAGCCAAGGGGCCTGGCCATCTGGTCCGCATCAATGGGAAGATGGATAGCACGGCCTACCTGGAGATTTTGGCCAAGAACCTCCGCTCCTCCATCAAGGATCTTAAGATGGGTCGTCATTTCATCTTCCAACAAGACAATGACCCAAAGCACACAGCCAAGATAACCAAGGCCTGGTTCAAGAGGGAAAAAAATCAAGGTGTTGCAGTGGCCTAGTTAGTCTCCTGACCTTAACCCAATTGAAAACTTGTGGAAGGAGCTCAAGATTAAAGTCCACATGAGACACCAAAAGAACCTAGATAACTTGGAGAAGATCTGCATGGAGGAGTGGGCCAAGATAACTCCAGAGACCTGTGCCGGCCTGATCAGGTCTTATAAAAGACGATTATTAGCTGTAATTGCAAACAAGGGTTATTCCACAAAATATTAAACCTAGGGGTTGAATAATAATTGACCCACACTTTTATGTTGAAAATTTATTAAAATTTAACTGAGCAACATAACTTGTTGGTTTGTAAGATTTATGCATCTGTTAATAAATCCTGCTCTTGTTTGAAGTTTGCAGGCTCTAACTTATTTGCATCTTATCAAAGCTGCTAAATCTGCAGGGGGTTGAAGACTACTTGTAGGCACTGTATATACAGTACAGACCAAAAGTTTGGACACACCTTCTCATCTCTAGAACTACTGTTAAGAGGAGACTTTGTGCAGCAGCCTTCATGGTAAAATAGCTGCTAGGAAACCACTGCTACGGACAGCAACAAGCAGAAGAGACTTGTTTGGGCTAAAAAACACAAGGAATGGACATTAGACCAGTGGAAATCTGTGCTTTGGTCTGATGAGTCAAAATTTGAGATCTTTGGATCCAACCATCGTGTCTTTGTAGAAAAGGTGAACAGATGGACTCTACATGGCTGGTTCCCACCGTGAAGCATGGAGGAGGAGGTGTGATGGTGTGGGGGGGCTTTGCTGGTGACACTGTTGGGGATTTATTCAAAATTGAAGGCATGCAGAACCAGCATGGCTACCACAGCATCTTGCAGCAGCGTGCTATTCCATCCGGTTTGCGTTTAGTTGGACCATCATTTATTTTTCAACATGACAATGACCCCAAACACACCTTAAGGGCTATTTGACTAAGAAGGAGAGTGATGGGGTGCTACGCCAGATGACCTGGCCTCCACATTCACCAGACCTGAACCCAATCGAAATGGTTTGGGGTGAGCTGGACTGCAGAGTGAAGGCAAAAGGGCCAACAAGTGCTAAGCATCTCTGGAAACTCCTTCAAGACTGTTGGAAAACCATTTCCGGTGACTACCTCTTGAAGCTCATCAAGAGAATGCCAAGAGTGTGCAAAGCAGTAATCAAAGCAAAAGGTAGCGACTTTGAAGAGCCTAGAATATAAGACATATTTTCAGTTGTTTCACACTTTTTTGTTAAGTATTTAATTCCACATGTGTTAATTCATAGTTTTGATGCCTTCAATGTGATTCTACAATTTTCAGAGTCCTGAAAATAAAGAAAAATCTTTGAATGAGAAGGTGTGTCTAAACTTTTTGTCTGTACTGTATGTATAATATATGTCATTGTCCTTGTACAATCAAGAACCATCAGTCATTGTCCTTGGAAAAGAACCATTCGGTTGGGACAGTGGTTCCCCTGTAGACCTGTGCTTTGTAAAGCGTGAAAACCCCCTTAAAGTCCAAATAACTGATCTAGAAGAAATGATGACACCTCCCATTGTAGCATCACGCTTTAGAATCAGGATGAATGGACGGTTTTATTTCCTTTTATTACGATGATCTCTTGCCCTTTTCTTCAGTAAAGGTTTTCTGTGTCCGGGACAACGCTACATAAGGCCCTTTATGAAGTTCTGACTTTAGGCGTCTTATATAAATATTTGTAGAAGTCAGTGTTCGGATGTGGGACAGACACCGCATTGTTATCCGCACAGGGCCCGTCACATTGGGGATGAGGAAGTTTTACATTGTGCCATAGTTTACCCTCCAAGTCATATTTCCTGACCAGAAAAAAAAAAGATTAAGACTGAGATGACCGGGGACGTCAAGATGATCAAAAGCCCATTGTGGAGTCTTCCTTACAGTTTAGTATTTTTATTCTTCAGGGTTTTTTCAATATCAGAGATTTTAACATCACCTGACCCTGAACAGACATCGTGCTGAATATCCTTAATAATAAGTCTACATACTGAGTTGGACCTCTTACATGAAAGCCTTCATATCTCCGACTGCATCTACTTCTTATTCAGCTGAACACTACCCTGCTCTGTGCTGATGAGAGGCAATAAACCCCAAACAGTGCTCTCAATAGATGGGTTTCTGGCTAGATTGGTAAGAGCTATTGTGCATATATTTATTCCCATGGTGCATCGCCTTTAAAATAAGTCTTCATACTGATTTTGGATTCTTACATCTGAACCCACGAGCTCCATCTCAGCAATCCAGTACTCTGCTCTGCACTGATGAGGAGCAAGAAGCCCAAAACTGAGTTACAGTTAGGTCCAGAAATATTTGGACAGTGACACAATTTTGGCGAGTTGGGCTCTGCATGCCACCACATTGGATTTGAAATGAAACCTCTACAACAGAATTCAAGTGCAGATTGTAACGTTTAATTTGAAGGTTTGAACAAAAATATCTGATAGAAATTGTAGGAATTGTACACATTTCTTTACAAACACTCCACATTTTAGGAGGTCAAAAGTAATTGGACAAATAAACCAAACCCAAACAAAATATTTTTATTTTCAATATTTTGTTGCGAATCCTTTGGAGGCAATCACTGCCTTAAGTCGGGAACCCATGGACATCACCAAACGCTGGGTTTCCTCCTTCTTAATGCTTTGCCAGGCCTTTACAGCCGCAGCCTTCAGGTCTTGCTTGTTTGTGGGTCTTTCCGTCTTAAGTCTGGATTTGAGCAAGTGAAATGCATGCTCAATTGGGTTAAGATCTGGTGATTGACTTGGCCATTGCAGAATGTTCCACTTTTTTGCACTCATGAACTCCTGGGTAGCTTTGGCTGTATGCTTGGGGTCATTGTCCATCTGTACTATGAAGAGCCGTCCGATCAACTTTGCGGCATTTGGCTGAATCTGGGCTGAAAGTATATCCCGGTACACTTCAGAATTCATCCGGCTACTCTTGTCTGCTGTTATGTCATCAATAAACACAAGTGACCCAGTGCCATTGAAAGCCATGCATGCCCATGCCATCACGTTGCCTCCACCATGTTTTACAGAGGATGTGGTGTGCCTTGGATCATGTGCCGTTCCCTTTCTTCTCCAAACTTTTTTCTTCCCATCATTCTGGTACAGGTTGATCTTGGTCTCATCTGTCCATAGAATACTTTTCCAGAACTGAGCTGGCTTCATGAGGTGTTTTTCAGCAAATTTAACTCTGGCCTGTCTATTTTTGGAATTGATGAATGGTTTGCATCTAGATGTGAACCCTTTGCATTTACTTTCATGGAGTCTTCTCTTTACTGTTGACTTAGAGACAGATACACCTACTTCACTGAGAGCGTTCTGGACTTCAGTTGATGTTGTGAACGGGTTCTTCTTCACCAAAGAAAGTATGCGGCGATCATCCACCACTGTTGTCATCAGTGGACGCCCAGGCCTTTTTGAGTTCCCAAGCTCACCAGTCAATTCCTTTTTTCTCAGAATGTACCCGACTGTTGATTTTGCTACTCCAAGCATGTCTGCTATCTCTCTGATGGATTTTTTTTCAGCCTCAGGATGTTCTGCTTCACTTCAATTGAGAGTTCCTTAGACCGCATGTTGTCTGGTCACAGCAACAGCTTCCAAATGCAAAACCACACACCTGTAATCAACCCCAGACCTTTAAACTACTTCATTGATTACAGGTTAACGAGGGAGACGCCTTCAGAGTTAATTGCAGCCCTTAGAGTCCCTTGTCCAATTACTTTTGGTCCCTTGAAAAAGAGGAGGCTATGCATTACAGAGCTATGATTCCTAAACCCTTTCTCCGATTTGGATGTGAAAACTCTCATATTGCAGCTGGGAGTGTGCACTTTCAGCCCATATTATATATATAATTGTATTTCTGAACATGTTTTTGTAAACAGCTAAAATAACAAAACTTGTGTCACTGTCCAAATATTTCTGGACCTAACTGTATATGCAGAGAAGTCTCTGGTTTGGCTGGAATGAGCTATTTTGCATATATTTTTTTTCAATGAATCTTTGCTTTGGAAGAAAATCTCCATACAGTGTTTGGTCTCTTTCTTCAAAGCTGGATATTCTTTAAAAGGCAACCTGTCTCCAGATTTGGCCACCGCCCTTATAGTATTTTAGAATACTCTATATAAGAGCCCAGACTGCTGTGTATAACGTAAAAAAACAGCTTGTATTATACTCACCTGCAAGGTGGTCAGTTCAAATAGGCGTTGCAGCTCTCAGGTCTAGTGCCTCCTACCTTCCTTCTGGACCACCCTAGGCGGGCGAGCTGCTCGGATTCAGGATAGCTGTGGCTCGAGGGTCCCCGGACTCGGCTTGGCGGACACTCCAATCCGTAAAAGGGGTTATTTACAGGGAAGAAGTTCATGACGCCGCCTGCGGGTTGAGGTAATGGGAGTACCACCGCTGCTTGGGAGAGGACCGGGGCAGATGGTGTGGAGCAGCTAGGTGTCAGTCCCTTCGCAGATAGGTAAGGCCCCGGGCTCTGGGGGTTGTTAGATTTGGGAGCACAGGGTGCAGGAACCAGGGTACTCACTGCGGGTAGTCGTGGTGCAGGATGAGGTGGAGAAAGGAGACACACACACTGTAGGTAAACCAAAGTCTCTGAGTACAGCTGCCGCTGCCGGGAGCCTGTCCAGGTGCCCGCTCCCACCGGTGTCACTTAGTGATTCGGAGCCTGCCTCCATGCACAATTAGTTGTCAATTGGTGGTCCCCGTGGCTTGAAGCTGTTGGGGGGCCTGCTCACTATGTGTAGTGAAGCCGTGCTCCTAAGGGCTGGCACTTGGGACCTCAGTGGGCTGCTGTGTCCTGAAAAATCCTGTCCCACGCGTTGTGCTGATGCCCTCAGTCTCTGACCGTCAGGGAGGTCCCTGGAGAACCTCTCCTTCTTCAGGTGAATTGTCAGGACGTTAAATCGGCTCCTGACCTAGGGTCCTGTACCCAGTCGTGCTTGGTACCGGTCAGTTCTTTTGGGCCCTTCTGGTGCCGACAGTCCCTCCAAGACTACGTCCGTCACACCCCTGTTCATGTCCCTACAACCGGTCCCCAACTCCTCTGGTCCCAGATCACTGCTTGCGACTCAATCAGTTTTCCTAGCTCCCCAGTAGCTAACTCTCCCTGCTCCTCACTCTTCCAAACTCTCCATCTCCTCCCCTCAGTCTGCCCAGTCTCCAAGTGGCTTGCCCAGTTTCCGGTTAGTCCAACCCCCCTGGTGTGTCTGGCAGTGACTGATGTGAGGTGATTGGATTTTGTGGTGCAGATGGGAGTGACACCGGTTTCCTAGGAACCTGGAACCATGGAGGGTAGGCCCTGCACCCTGGGGAAGGATGCAGTTCCCTGTAGCACCCTGATGTATTCAGGGGCACTACACTTCCATCCCAGTCCTCCTTCCCTGTACTGTGTGGATGTGGCGTCCTAGGTCTTCCACACAGAGGCCTCCATTGTCCTCCCGTGCACGCGCACTTCTGTCTGCAGAGAGCAGATCACAATATTGTAGTGCGCATACACAGGCGTTCTTTGACCTTTTCTCATGCATGTGCACTCCAATCCATTGATCTTTAAGTAGAGAGATGTGCACATGCGCAGGAGTGCAATGGAGGCCTCTTTGAGGATGACGTAGGATCCGTAATCCACACGAAGCAGGGAAGGAGGACCCGCGTTTCAGCGTCCGATCCGGGTCTGACCCGGTCGCGGGAATCCGGCTGCACGATCCGGATCCGGGGTTTGTTGTTTTTTTTCTCTCTCTCTCTCACTCTCTCCCCTTAAGATGAGTATAATAAAAGCTGTTTTTTTATGTTATACACAACGGCCGGGGCTCCTATATACAGTATTCTAGAATGCTGTATATAGGAGTCCACTGGTGGTGGCCGCTGCTTATAGTGGACAAATCTGGTGACAGGTTCCCTTTAAAAATAGGAGCCTTTGTTTTAATTTCTATAACAGGGTTTATCGAATCTGATAAAATTCAATTGGCGGAGATTCACTCAATTCTGAAAGGAAATTTGACTTTACATTTCATGAATTTGTGTAAAATATCTGAAAAAGCCACATTGATGTAAAAATCAGAAAACCATCTAAACTACAAGATACAGCTTGAAAAAAGGTGAAAAAAGTTAGAATTTGTCGCAATTCAAAAAGTCACACCCAAAAAACATGGCGGAAATGCAATGATAAAATGGGCACTGTGAACGGTGCGGCTGAGCGCAGCTCCAGTCAATATGTAGCGGCTGCTGCTGCGCTCCACAGAACAGCTCCTGAGCAAATAACAGCTGAAGGATGGAGGGGACGGTATCACACTCCCTCCATTCTCACATTGATGACTTATCCAAATGATAGTTCATCAGTATAACCTGACCTGACCTTTCAATATTAAAAAAAACTCAATTTTTTTCAAGAAAAATGATTAGCTTACTCACAGCCAGCTCCTGGGGAATGCAGTAAGGGCTTCCATTGGGAGATGGGATATAAGGTGTGCTGACTGCTGATGGTTTCCTGTGAAGGAAAGAAATAAGGTAAGACCAAGATCAACACTCTATAATATAAGGATTATCTTCTTAGAACATTGCCTTGTGCCGTTCCTCTGTTATTCCTTCTAGAAATTAATGATTACAATGATAACTAGCTGTTACCAAACCCCTTATCTAACGTTTGTCATCAAAATCTGTTTGACACTGTCCCCTGAATGCCGGCCATGACAAACTGTATATTGACAATCATCCTATTGATTTTGAAAACTTAGGTATTGCTATTACTATTTCTGCTCTCCTGTCTCTATGTATTACATGTTCAGAAGCAGCAGCATGGAGGACATACATCAGTGCTGAGAAGTGCAGCTGTGAATTCAGATAGCAGCAGCATGGAGGACATTATACAGCAGTACTGAGCAGTGTAGCTGTGAATCCAGATAGCAGAAGCATGGAGGAGACTATAGAGCAGTACTGAGCAGTGTAGCTGTGAATCCAGATAACAGCAGCATGGAGGACATACATCAGTGCTGAGAAGTGCAGCTGTGATTCCAGATAGCAGAAGCATGGATAACATACATCAGTGATGAGCAATTTAGCTGTGAATCCAGATAACAGAAGCATGGAGGTCATTATACAGCAGTACTGAGCAGTATAGCTGTGAATCCAGATAGCATAAGCATGGAGGACATTATACAGCAGTACTGAGCAGTGTAGCTGTCAATCCAGATAACAGAAGCATGGAGGACATTATACAGCAGCACTGAGCAGTGTAGCTGTGAATCCAGATATCAGAAGCATGGAGGACATTATACAGCAGTACTGAGCAGTGTAGCTGTGATTCCAGATAGCAGAAACATGGAAGACATAATACAACAATACTGAGCAGTGTAGCTGTGAATGCACAAAGCAGCAGCATGGAGGACATTATACAGCAGTATTGAGCAGTATAGCTATGAATCTACATAGCAGAAACATGGAGGACATAATACAGCAGTACTGAGCAGTGTAGCTATGAATCCAGATAGCAGAAGCATGGAGATCATTATACAGCAGCACTGAGCAGTATAGCTATGAATACAGCACTGGGGGTGAGATAAAACACTTAAAGGTGAGTTATTCAGCTCCTTACACAGGGTGTTTGTGCTGTGTGGCGGCCATTGTTGTGTTGATTTTGTGTCTGTGGAGTGGCGTGGCCTGGAGGTTTTGGGACTCATTCTTTTAGTATGGGTGCTGTGAAGTGTGGCGCCCCTGACCTGGTCAGGCACCACTGAGTACTGCACCCATGCTGGGGACAGTACAATACAGGTAATCCAGAAGGCTGACCGAGGTGTGACTACACAGGCGCATAGTGATCAGGTCTCACACATGTACCTTTGGGAGGACCCCTGGGGATCCCAGGAGGGGGCAAAGCCTTCACCTCCACTTGAGGAGTGGAGGGGGCGAAGCCTCCATCTCCACTCAAGGGGTGTGGTAGAGAGCCTGGTTGCTAGGTGGCGTAGGCAGGCACAAGGGGAAAAGAGAAGGAGGAGTAAACAGTCTGAAGCAGAGTGTGGAGGAGTGAGGAGCATGGAAGTGGAGCTCAGACAGGAGCAGCAGTGCAGGTCCCACGAGTGAGTCAGTTTAGTGTGCAGCTCAGGAAGAGCAGAAGCAGACCCTGGAGCTGTTGCAGTCTAACAGCGTCCGCGCAGTGACTACCGACGGGGGAGAACGGTCACCTGGTAGTGCTGCCCGAACACCACACACAGCTGGAGAGAGAGCAGTGCAGTGGAAAGTACGGAGACTGTCAGGGAGTACCAGGCCCAAACGGGCGGCAGATCCCGGTGCGGGGATAGATCCACCTTTCCTTGCTAAACCTGCCGGTGTGGGGCCCTTAAAGCCCACGCCACAACACCACAAAAGCCGCAGCCACGTAGCCACAGTTAGGGCCCATAGTTCACAGGAGGCAAGCAGCTGGAGTGATCTGGTCCAGGCGACAAGCAAACGGCAAACAAACGAGGGGAGCAGCTACTTCCCTGGGTGACCCCCATAGGGACTAAAAGTCGGGGTTACCACAAACCACAGAAGGGCTAAGGAAGGCGAGTCGGTAGCCACCCTCATCAGTCAGCCTGAAGGATACCTGGTTCCAGCCTGGTTCATCTCAGCTACGCCCGGGTTACTCACCCTGCCACCTTCTGTGAGTAAAACCCCTGAAAGACATTCTGCTTGTGTGGAGTTATTCTGCGCCTTGTGGTTCTACACACCTACACAGGGCCCTGGGGCTTGCCTCACTCTCAGGAGGCTATTACAACTGGCTGCACCCACCATCAGCCCCAGGCATCCCTTAATCTGCAGTGGCGGTCCCCACTGACCGCAATTCTGAGAGTGGCGTCACGACAATCCTAAAAGAAGATCTCCTACCTGTGACAAGATCCAGCTGCGTGGAGTCCCTGAAGGTAATGCACCGACACAGCACTTGTGGGGCTTCACAGAAGCACCAGGTCACCTGCCCTGCTCTTGCATTGTTCCAACGGCAGTGGTTGGCGTACAGCGCTGCACCTTTAAAGCGTCAAGGTTAGGGACCCACTCAGAGGTTTACCTTGACGTGGCAGTGGGCTTCATACAGTCTGATCAGAATGTTTAACCAAGAATCCCATGTTCACGTGCATAATTTTTGGCCTAGCGGCATTAGATCAACTTATGATTTTTGGATGTGTGGTCCATGTCTTTTTCTACAACTATGTTGCATTATACAGCAGTACTGAGCAGTGTAGCTGTGAATCCAGCACTGGGGATGAGATAAAACACTAGACAGCAGTAGCGCCATCTTTGTATGTCTCTCTCACTATGCACCTCCCTGCTCTCCCCATCCATAGACTTTAATAGACAGCTGTAATCTGATCTCTCAGTGGGCTGGTGGTATATTGTTTCTTGAGTTGTCTTTTAGAGTGAACAGTAAGTTCAGGAGGAGAAAAAGGAAAACAGCACATATCTCCAATAACATATCTAACATAGTTTGTGGTGTTTACTTGTACTGATTGCAGCAAAATTTGGTGAAACAGCAGTGACCAAATTACCTTTCTTGATACTGGACATACAGATATCTTGAATATCGGGCCCCTTTCTTTGATACTAATTTAAGAGCTAAATCTGGCTTTCTCTGGCAGATGTTGGCTGTGTTATTTAGCCATCATCTGCCTCTAATATCAACGGATGGAGCTCAGGTCTGCCCGATGTTGCCAACCTCTTTCTCAAACAGTGGCAATAATAGCGTGTGGGCCCTGGGTGCCTTTCCACACACTCATTAGCCCCCTGTGATATAGTTGTCGCGGGCGGGGAGGAGGGTGTCAGCACACCGCGCTCACCCCTTCTGCTCGGGTCCGGCAGCTGCTCCTGGTGGCTCGAGCCGTAGGCCGGATCCCGGGGTTTCTCGAGCGACACTCCTCGCCCGTGAGTGAAAGGGGGGTGTTTGTTGGGTGTGGGGATTGTTATAGTTCGTGACGCCACCCACGGTTGTGGTGATTGCACCACCGCTGCTCAGTGTGGGGGTCCCGGGGATGGTGATGCGGAGCAGCCAGGTGTTGTGTTAACCCTCCGTGGGTAGGGGTTGGTGATCCCGGGGCCCAGTGAAGAGATGTAAAGTGTAGGGCCTGGAGGGCGCAGGGACGCGGGGGCAGCGCTGTGCCTTGCGGCACTGTGGTACTCACTCAGCCTGAGACTTGGACACAGTTTGTACGGTAAACCAAACGGCTGGTAGGACGGTCCCTTAGACGGCTGCACCTGCACTCCCGGTAGGTGACGGTGATGTCCCTCTTCCTTGCACCTATGGTTGACTGATGGTAGCGGTGGATTCCCTCCAGTTACCCGCTCCCCGACTGCAATCTGGGCCGGAGGAGCTCTACACTTTGCCCGCAGGCGCTGGCCCTGGGGAAACTGGTGCCCTGGCGATGGCGGTGTCTCCCCTGTAATGGTCGGGCTGTTCCCGTCAATCGGGACTTGGTTGCTGGGGGATCTACGTCCCCTTCACTGACGGATTCGGCAAATTTGGCGACTCCTAGCCTTGCCGGGGTCCGAGAGGCCGCTGCCCTGGTGCTGACTGTCCTTCGGAACACTGCTCCAGACCTCCGGGCACACAGCCAATGGGGTCCTTCCAGGAACTTCCAAACGGTCCCCCCTCCGGACAGTCACCGCCGTCGCTGACCTTGCTGTTCTGGCCCTACACAAAGCTGGGCTCTCAGGCTTTCCTTCCTTCTTGTCACCTCACTTGCTTTCCTCCTTTACTCCTCTTTCTCTCCTCACTTTCACTTCGTTGTTTACACTTGCCCTCCCTGGGCTAATCTGCCTGACACTTCCTGCCTCCAGAGCTGTGAGCTCCTTGGTGGGCGGAGCCAACCGCCTGGCCCACCCCCTGGTGTGCATCATCAGACTCCTGGAGGAAGGCAACAAGGATTTCTGGTTAGCAGATGTGCCTACCTGGAGTGTGGGGTGTGGTGGTGTTGTGACCTGTGTCCCCTGGCTTGCCCAGGGCGACACATTCCCCCTTAGCAAAATGCAGACCGTCCGCGGGCTGCCGTCCTACACCGGTTTTATTTTTCTGTAAAAAGGGATAACAGGGTTAAACATACAATAATAACATTTTTATAACTTCTTCCCAAGACGGGAGGCACATTTACTTTTAACGTTGCAACGGTATACGGTCACGGTTTCCGCTCTCTCCCACCCAAGTAACCTGGCCCTGATGCTGCCCCTAAAACCCAGGCAGCACCCCTTGACCCACAGTCCAGCACACGGTACCCGAGCGGGATCTGTCCTTCCCTCCAGAGGGTAGCCACCGGTTCCTTTGGCGGCTGGGCCCTGGCCTGCTCTGCTCAGGGCCCTCCCTCCAACCTGCCTCTCCGGAGGCGGCGTTGCGGAAAACGGTAACGGTACCCAACATATTTACAAGCCACTAACGTTTGTGGTTGCCCTGCAGAGTTCACGGGCTTGTCCATGGATAGTTCCCATGCATTTTTAAACTTTAAACGGTCCCCACGGGGACAACGGTGCCGGCTCCAGCCGGTTGCAAATCAACAACAAATCAGGTTACTTCTTCGGTGTGATCATTTTCATTATTGGCAAAACTTTCAAACTTTTCAAAACTTTTTCAAACAGACACACAACACTCTTTTACATTTGCGGACCCCTCTTACTCATAGAACGGTCTCCCTGTACCTAAGTGGGGGTCTACCTAGGTTGGAACGGGTGGACCTTCGGGGCCCGGTGTCAGTGGTGCTAGACATTGGGGTAGAGGGAACAATCGGTTCCTCCTCCCTGCTATAGTGTGGAGCAGGCGGAGGTGCAGGGGGGCTGGGTACAGATTCATCCCTGGGCACTGGCACTGGTTCTGGCTCACGGTTAACCGCTTCCACTACTTCTTCATCCACGGGTTGTGGGAACAGTATCACTGGAAGTATCACCGCGCCGTTCTGTGTAGGCCAGTTTGCTGGGAAGTCACCCATCACAGTGTGGATTACCTCTGCTGCCTTTTCCACTGGTGGAGGAACCGGTACTTCAGCCTCTGCCTTCAACGCTGGGGGGCATTTTTTTAGATGGTCCCGAGAAACTGTGGCCAGGGTGCCCCCTTGGTCACGACTGATCTGGTAGGTCTTCCCATTGTCCCACTCGGTGGGTTGTACAACGTAAGGGACTTGCTCCCACTGGTCATCCAGTTTATGGGCTTTTCTCTTCCGTTTCAGCACCACATCTCCTGGCTGGAAAGGACCTGCAGGCGCCTTCTGGTTGAACCGGTGCTCTTGCTGTTCTCGACTTCGACTGAGGTTTTTCTCCACATACTCCTGGATTTGCCGGTACTGGGCCCTCCTCCGACTTTCCCACTCTGCCGTTGAAGGGAGTGCTTCCGGAGCCTCCAACCCCATCTCCAGATCCACCGGCAGGTGGCCAGGCCGAGCCCTCATCAGATACGCTGGGGTGCACTTTGTCGAGCTGGACGGGATATTATTGTACATGTCGACCAAGTCGGGTAACTTTTCCGGCCACATGTTCCGTTCTTCCAGCGGTAGCGTCTTGAGGAGCCCCAGGACCAAGTGGTTCATTTTCTCGCACATGCCGTTGGTTTGGGCGTGGTACGGAGTGGTCCGGATCTTCTTGCAGCCGTACAACTGGCAGAATTCGTGAAACACTTCTGCTTCAAAAGCCGGGCCTTGGTCAGTCAGCACCTTCTCGGGGTACCCATGGGGTCGGCAAAAATAGGCCCGGAACGCTCGAGCAGCGGTTCGACCAGTCAAGTCCTTAACGGGGACTACCACCATAAATCTTGAGTAGTGGTCTACCATGGTCAATGCGTAGGTGTACCCACTTCGGCTAGGGGTGAGCTTGACATGGTCCAGGGCGACCAGTTCCAGCGGCTGATGGGTAACGATGGGATGTAATGGTGCCCTCTGGCTAGTCTCGTCCTTTCTCCTCAGTGTACAAGGACCGCACTCTCGGCACCAGGCTTCCACCGATTCCCGCATCCCACTCCAATAGAACCGCTCCCTCAACAGCATCTCCAGCTTTTTCCACCCGAAGTGGCCAGCACCATCATGGTACGCCCGCAGGACAGTAGCGACCTCAGCTTGAGGAACGATCAACTGGCATATTTTCTCATGGGTCTTTGGGTTGATCAGCTCACGGCACAGCCTCCCTTGGTGTAGGTAGAGCCGTTTTCGTTCCTTCCACAAGCGTTGGGCTTCGGCTGGAGCGCTAGGGTCCATTCCCATGGCGCCCTGTTCCACCAGAGTCTTGACAAGGCGGACAGCCGGCGCTTGGTCCTGGGCGTCCTGCCACTCTTGACTGGGCCGCGGGTCCAGATCCACCCTTTGTTGACATACTTGTACCTTCTCAGGAGGCGGCTGATGAAACGCAGGCAACTCAATCTCCTCGAGGTCGTCATCCTCGCACCCCTCTTCTGACAAATGGGGCATCCGGGAGAGTGCATCTGCATTGATGTTGACACGACCAGCTCGGTACTTTATGGTGAAATCATAGTTGGCTAACCGGGCTACCCACCGCTGCTCCAGCGCGCCCAACTTGGCCGTGTTCAAGTGAGTCAGCGGATTGTTGTCCGTGAATGCGATGAATTTTGCTGCCGCCAAATAGTGACGGAACCGCTCCGTGATAGCCCACACGAACGCCAGTAGCTCGAGCTTGAAAGAGCTATAGTTCTCAGGGTTCCTTTCGGTCGGCCGGAGTTTTCGGCTGGCGTAGGCGATCACCTTCTCCTTTCCATCCTGGACCTGGGAGAGGACCGCTCCTAGCCCCACATTACTGGCGTCCGTGTGGAGGATGAATGGGCGCCCGTAGTCAGGGTACGCCAGGACCTCTTCTCCGGTCAGGGCTGCCTTCAACTGGCAAAAGGACTCCTCATGCTTGTCCTCCCACGACAGTGGGGCTCCGACGGGTCTACCACCTTTGGTCTGTCCCACGAGGAGATCTTGCATGGGGGTGGCCATCTTCGTGTACCCCTTTATAAAGCGCCGATAGTACCCCACCAGACCCAAAAACTGCCTTACCTCCCTCACGGTAGTGGGCCTCGGCCAGCTTTGGATAGCAGTGATCTTCTCAGGGTCGGGGGCGACACCATCCGCACTCACCACATGCCCTAGATATTGCACCCTGGGTTTCAGCAGGTGGCATTTTGAGGGCTTCAACTTCATCCCATACTTAGCAAGGGACGCGAACACCTCGGCCAGGTGCTCCAGATGGGCTTCATACGTCTGGGAATAAACAATCACATCATCCAAATACAGCAGGACGGTCTCGAAGTTTAAATGTCCCAAACAGCACTCCATCAGCCGTTGGAAAGTCCTGGGGGCATTGCACAGCCCAAACGGCATGCTATTGAATTCGCAGAGTCCCATCGGGGTGGTGAAGGCGGTCTTCTCCCGGTCCTCCGGGGCCACGGCCACTTGCCAGTATCCGCTGGTGAGGTCAAGGGTCGAGAAGTAGTTTGCAGTTCTCAGTGCAGCCAAAGATTCTTCGATACGAGGCAACGGATAGGCATCTTTATGGGTTATCTGGTTGATCTTCCGGTAGTCCACACACATCCGCATGGTACCATGCTTCTTCTTGACCAGTACCAACGGAGCGGCCCAGGGACTACAGCTGTCCCGAATAACCCCTGCCTCCTTCATATTCTTCAACATATCTTTGGCACACTGGTAATGTGCAGGGGGAATAGGTCTATACCTCTCTTTGATAGGGGGATGTTCTCCCGTGGGAATGTGGTGTTGGACCCCCTTAATCTGCCCAAAGTCTAGGGGGTGCTTACTGAAAACCTGTTCGTACTCCTGCACCACCCTGTGTACCCCTGCCCTGTGATGTGTAGGGGTATCATCAGTGCCTACATGGAGCTGTTGGTGCCACTCCTTTGTGTCCCCCTGGGGTGGGGAAGTGTTGGTGGTAGGTGGGAGTGTGGATGGACTGGCTTCCTGGATAGTGTGAGGGTCCAGGGTGAGCAGCTTGGCAATGGTGGCATACCGGGGGAGCCTGACTTCTTCCTCCCCACAGTTCAACACTCTCACGGGCACTCTCCCTTTCTTCACATCCACCACCCCTCGGGCGGCTACTACAGTGGGCCAGTGCTCGGAAGGCATGGGCTCCATCATCGCAGGGTAGTCACGCCCCTGAGGCCCTACCGCTGCCCTACACCAAATCATCATCTCACTCCTAGGGGGCACAGTCAATGGAGCAACATCCATCACTCTCACTCCACCAATCTCCCCTCCGGTTGAGCTTACATGCTGGCGGTACATCAGGGCGCGGATCTCACGCTGCACAGCCCTCTGCCGGCTCCCCGCCGCCGTAGCGGCTAGCTGTTGCAATAGGTTCAACACATCAGCCATGCAGTGTTCCATCACATTGGTTCCCAGCACTATTTTCGGGTTATGATCACTGGGTTCATTCATGATCACAATCATACCCTGGTGTTGCAGTTCAGCTTGCCCCACTGTCATAGCCACCTGTTTATACCCCACCTGGGTCAATGGAAGTCCATTAGCGGCAATCAAATTTATACTATTGTCTGGCGGCGCCAGCTCGTCTGTGGCCCAATATTGCTGATACAACGTGTACGGTATGGTAGTTACCTGTGATCCAGTGTCCAAGAGAGCCATCACTGGTATGCCGTCCACAGCCACAGGGATGATAGGGCGGGCCCCGACATATCGGTCTCGCCAGTCCGGGGGGCCACGGTGTTCTACTCCTGAGGATTGGCCCGGGGCCCCAGGGGTTGCTCGTTTAACGGGCACTGTCGGTAATAATGGCCCGGTTTACGGCAATTGTAGCAGATTGGAGGTCTGCTCCGCGGGTTGTTAGCGCTTCTCCGTTGCATCCAGGGAACATCTTCGGGACTGTCAGCAAGCTGTATCTGTGCCGGAGGCTGAGATCTAGTCAGAGGTTGTAGCGCAGCAAGGATCTTGGCAAGGTCTCCGTCCATGCGACGGACCTGGGCTGCCAGTTCTTCCACTGTGCTGCTCGGGGCTGCAGGTATTAAGGAGGTTGGTTTGGCTGAGGCCGCCACAATGGGAGCTGTCTCGGCGGGCCACGGGACGGGTTCCAGAACTTCAGCAGCTGGGGGCTGTAGTGCTTTGATAGCCCGCTCTTTTAACACAGCAAAGTCCACATCAGGGTGTTCCAGGGCCCACAGCCGGAGTTGTTTACGATCCTCAGGGGACCTCATCCCCTGCGCAAATTGCTCCACTAACATCTTGTTGCTGTCCGCCTCATTAATAGAGTTCACTCGCTTCAGCGTGCGGAGGGCGGTCTGCAGACGTAGAGCATAGTCCCGAATGCTATCCCCAGCTCGTTGCCGGCACTGGTAAAACTGCATCCTCAGCTCAGCTTCGGTCCGGGTCTCGAAGGCAGTCTGTAGCTTCTCGAAAATGGTGGCTACAGAGAGCCGGTCCCCCTCGGCCTAGGTCTCCGCTTCCTGCTCTGCCGCACCGGTTAGCTGGCCTAGCACTATCGCTGCACGTTGCTTATCAGTCAGGGGGTACAGCTCTAGCAACGGGTTAAGCTTTTTCCGGAAGGCCTGTAGGGCATCCGGTTTCCCGTCATACTGCGGTAGCCAGGCAGCTCCGGGCGCATAGGGCAAGGAAAACGGCATGACCTGAGCAAGCGCGGGGGCCGCGGCACCTCCTGCCGGTACGGCCGGGACCTGGGCAGGCCCATTCCCATCTGCGGGTGCCGCTGCGGCTGCGACCACCGCTCCTCCAGCGGCTCTGTCGGGCGCAGACATCTTGTTTCCGTCCCCCTTAGCTCTTTCCGGCCCCTCCTCTCTCGGGGCGGGGTTTTGGCCTTCGCGCCTCTACTGCTCGAGAAGACGCTCGAGCGGGAACTTTTCGCGCCAAAGATGGCGGCTTCTGAAATTTTTCTGCCGGATACCTCCGGCGGTAACAAGGCGCACCTCTACCAGACGGCAGAGCGGTAAGATCCTGTTCGTGACGCCAAGTTGTCGCGGGCGGGGAGGAGGGTGTCAGCACACCGCGCTCACCCCTTCTGCTCGGGTCCGGCAGCTGCTCCTGGTGGCTCGAGCCGTAGGCCGGATCCCGGGGTTTCTCGAGCGACACTCCTCGCCCGTGAGTGAAAGGGGGGTGTTTGTTGGGTGTGGGGATTGTTATAGTTCGTGACGCCACCCACGGTTGTGGTGATTGCACCACCGCTGCTCAGTGTGTGGGTCCCGGGGATGGTGATGCGGAGCAGCCAGGTGTTGTGTTGCCCCTCCGTGGGTAGGGGTTGGTGATCCCGGGGCCCAGTGAAGAGATGTAAAGTGTAGGGCCTGGAGGGCGCAGGGACGCGGGGGCAGCGCTGTGCCTTGCGGCACTGTGGTACTCACTCAGCCTGAGACTTGGACACAGTTTGTACGGTAAACCAAACGGCTGGTAGGACGGTCCCTTAGACGGCTGCACCTGCACTCCCGGTAGGTGACGGTGATGTCCCTCTTCCTTGCACCTATGGTTGACTGATGGTAGCGGTGGATTCCCTCCGGTTACCCGCTCCCCGACTGCAATCTGGGCCGGAGGAGCTCTACACTTTGCCCGCAGGCGCTGGCCCTGGGGAAACTGGTGCCCTGGCGATGGCGGTGTCTCCCCTGTAATGGTCGGGCTGTTGCCGTCAATCGGGACTTGGTTGCTGGGGGATCTACGTCCCCTTCACTGACGGATTCGGCAAATTTGGCGACTCCTAGCCTTGCCGGGGTCCGAGAGGCCCCTGCCCTGGTGCTGACTGTCCTTCGGAACACTGCTCCAGACCACCGGGCACACAGCCAACGGGGTCCTTCCAGGAACTTCCAAACGGTCCCCCCTCCGGACAGTCACCGCCGTCGCTGACCTTGCTGTTCTGGCCCTACACAAAGCTGGGCTCTCAGGCTTTCCTTCCTTCTTGTCACCTCACTTGCTTTCCTCCTTTACTCCTCTTTCTCTCCTCACTTTCACTTCGTTGTTTACACTTGCCCTCCCTGGGCTAATCTGCCTGACATTTCCTGCCTCCAGAGCTGTGAGCTCCTTGGTGGGCGGAGCCAACCGCCTGGCCCACCCCCTGGTGTGCATCATCAGACTCCTGGAGGAAGGCAACAAGGATTTCTGGTTAGCAGATGTGCCTACCTGGAGTGTGGGGTGTGGTGGTGTTGTGACCTGTGTCCCCTGGCTTGCCCAGGGCGACACATGATCACAGGGTGCCGATAGGGTAATGAAGACCAACCTCTGGCTGGTGTTCATAACAGACATTGATTTTTATCATGTTCTGCAATACTATGGTGTTATGTACACAAGCAATCGTACAATCGTAGATTCAAGTCCCCAAAAGCTCCATCTACTGTACATAAAAAGCAAAATGTCACAGGTCTCAGAATATGGTAACACCAGAATTTTTTTTTTAGGAAAACTGCAGCAATCGTTTTCGTGAAGTGGCTTCACCAGCGGTTTTGCAGTTGCTCGTGCAGCACTTAAGCCGCTGGAATGTTTTACTCTATACTTTCCAGTGTAGAGAGTGAACGGTTTTGTAGCGGAAGCTGCTGTAGGAATGAGCATTTTACTCCGACTACTGAAATGGGTTGGCCACTACTTTTACATCGATGGTCTATCCTTAGGATAGGTCATCAATGTCTGATCGGCTGGGGTCTGACACTCCGCATCCCCGCCGACCAGCTGTTCTCGGTGATGGCAACCGGAAGTGCTCAGCTCCAGAGCTGTCACGTCCGCCTCCTATTCCCGGCCACTATCAATTTACAGGACAGCTCCGGAACTGAGCATTTTCGACCGCCTGCAGTCGGCGCCGGAACAGCAGATCTGCGGTAGTGCCGAGTGTCAAACCCCAGTTGATCAGACATTAATGACCTATCCTAAGGATACTATGAAACATATACAGCTGCACACTAAAATGCTAACAATGAAAAACTGAACTCTGGTATTCCATTACTGCGACAGGAATATTTGAAAAAGAGATATTTAGTTTATGTATTGGCCAATGCATGTGAGCCCAGTAACCAACGACAAGGTAATCTCTTGTATACCAGGACCCTAACGTGAAATGCCACTTTCTGGGTAAAAAAAACCTCCATGTCTGGGCAAAATGCCACTATCTGCTTTAAAATCTCCATGTCTGAGCAAAATGCCGCTATCTGGGTTAAAACCTCCATGTCTGGGCAAAATGCCGCTATCTGGGTTAAAACCTCCATGTCTGTGCAGCTTAACTGTTGCTATAAAGGGAAGTGAACACAGCCTGGTTTAGGGCAGAGTGCTCAATCAGAAAGAAATGCACTACAATTATACAAAAAGACTGACCCGCACATCCTATAGGTGTGAACTGGTGCCAGCTGGAAAACACATTATAATTACAAAACATATACAGCTGCACAATGAAATGCTAACCATGAATAAGGGAACTCTGGTATTGCATTACTGCTATAGGAATATTTCAAAAAAGAGATATTTAGCTTATGTATTGGCCAATGCATGTGAGCCCGATAACCAACAACAAGGTGATCTCTGTATATCAGGAACCTAACTAGAAATGCCACTTTCTGGGTAAAAACAACCTTCATGTCTAGGCAAAATGCCGCTATCTGTGTTTTTCAGCTAGTACCTGTTCACACCTATTGAATGTGCGGGTTAGTCTTTTTGTATAACTATTAAAGATGATTGAATACCACAAATATTCGACTTCGCGAATATTCGCTGAATAGGTCGTCGCTATTCGATTATTCGCGAATATTTGATGCGCAATGTAAGTCTATGAGAAACCCGAATAACAACTATTCGGGCTTCCCATAGACTTACATTGCGCATCGAATATTCGCATAGCGGCGACCTATTCGTCGGATATTCGCGAAGGCGAACATTCTGGTATTCGATCATCCCTAATAACTATCCTAAGGATAGGCCATCAATGTTAAAGAAGTGGCCAACTTAAAAAAAGCCACATAAGACAGAACATGCACAGAAATGTCATATTTACATTGCTGTGTATTATGCGCATTTCATGGGGCGCCGTTGTTGCGCTAATTCAAGATGGATTCTGTACAGATTCATACTGAAAAAGATGCCCTCTGCACATACCCATTGAGGTTTTTTTAGCCTGTTTTAGAGCAAAAACTTAGAAGAAAGTCTCCGAATCCTCCTCAAAAACGCAAAACTCTTCAAAAACTTGTTCAGTTTTTGCTTCACAATCTCTGCAAATTCACTCCAAGTGGACATAGCCTTATGCCGGCGTCACACGGTATGATCTATCGTGCAATCACACGAGCGATTGTACCCGCCCCCGTCGTTTGTGCGTCACGGGCAATTAGTTGCCCATGGTGCACAAAGTCGTTAAACCCCTGTCACACGCACTTACCTCCCGCACGACCTCGCTGTGGGCGGCGAACATCCACTTCCTGAAGTGGGAGGGACGTTCGGCGTCACAGCGACATCACACAGCGGCCGCCCAATAGTAGCGGAGGGGCGGAGATGAGCGGGACGTAACATCCCGCCCACCTCCTTCCTTCCGCATTGCCAGCGGCCGCAGGTAAGCTGTGTTCGTCGTTCCCGGGTTGTGTCACACGGAGCGACGTGTGCTGCCTTGGGAATGATGAACAACCGGAGCACAGAAGGAGGAACGACATTTTGAAAATGAACGACGTGTGAACGAGCAACGATAAGGTGAGTATTTTTGCTCGTTCACAGTCGTTCGGAGGTGTCACACGATGCCGGATATGCATCACTAACGACGTGACCCCGACGACATATTGCCCGATATATCGTACCGTGTGACGCCGGCATTAGGCTCCGGGCACACAAAGTCTCTTTGCTGCGTTTTCTAAGCAGAAACTCAATGTTTTTGAGGAGCTTTGAGATTTGTAGGAGGATTTGGAGAGATTCCGCTCAATTTTTTGTTCCAAAAACTCCTTGAAAAACTCTAAAGCCTGATCCGGCAGCCAAATAGCAGGTTTTGTGATTTGCTGGGAATATTTCTTTAGCATATTGAACAATATTCATTTTTTTCATCCCACAAAGCAAAATGGAAAATGTAAGTTTTATTCCAACTCTCCTGTAAGATTAAAAGCAGCAAAAGAAAAAATCCTAAAACCTCTCGCGGACGTATCAAGTCAAAATATAACTAAAGTGTAAATCCTTCCATTTCTTTCTGGTTCCCTTCTTGCTGCTGCTGTAACATGAGATTTCGGCTCTTCCCCGTGACTCCAGAAACCGCCAGAGGGGATAATAAAATAAATTATCGCTAAAAATAACAATTCAGCTACAAAAAAAAGGAGAAAGTTGTCTTTCACTTCCGTCACTTTTAACGGCGTTTGTTGATCGGCGGGATAAATGAGCTCAGCGGTAATTAGTATCACATTTATTGCCTTAATTAACATTCATACATTTCATTATCCGTGTATGAAAAATGGTTCTATAAAGCTGAAGTCGTATCGCCATAAAACAAAGCGCTAAGAACGGAGCGGCGTACATGACGAGACAACGGAGATCAATCATCGGTGCGGTTACTGCAAGAAGTAAATGAAGCGAGGCAGATAAAAATCCTCGAAGCAAAGCCTGGAGAGGATGAGGCACCCTGAAAATTCTACTTTTTACCTCCTTTGATAGATTTATCCACTTTTGATCCCAAACACAACGGTTCACTTTAAAAGCTTTGTCCCATGAACAGGATATATCACCTATACACAAAGCAAGTGATAAATGCATGATCCATTGTCATGCAGTAACTACCGGGGTTCCGCCTTGAGTGCCACAACACATAGGGTACACTACAACGGTGGGCCCTTGCGCTAGGGAAAAAGGAGCAGGGTCACCTCCTAAACTCACCTGATGCTGATCCTTGCACTTCCTAACGTCCCTATACTGGTTCTTTCACCCCGTCGCTGTTCACGTGCCTATCCCTGTCTTTCCCTGGACTCAGCCCTGCATAGTGCACAGGGTAGCAGGAACGCTAGTCCCACTCTAGGTTAAAGACACAGAGAAGATAATACAGACATTGGTAAAATAAACAGCAATCTGTCATGATCCAGGCCTGTATCGGCCGCTGTGGATTGATTATCTCACCCAGATCCGGCCTGGTCATGTCAGGGGTTAACACCTCCCTGCCTCGTTCCGGTTTCTGGGATGCTATATCCAGGCGCTGCATCTCCGGTTCAGTGTCAGTGATAGTTTATGCTCTGCAGCATGTGTTACTGGCTCTGGTGAGTTACCTGATGTGTCCTGCCTCCCAGCTACCTTGTTCTGACCCGTACCCTCGTCTGTTCATATGTGCGTCCGCACCAGTCCCTGACTACCCACTCCTGTCTGCTGTGTACCATTCCCTGTCTGTCTCATCCTGGTCCTGACCTGTTTGTCTTCCTTTGTTTGTACTTGGACTTCCCAGCATCTGACCCGTATCCACGTTCCTGACTCCGGCCTCCGTATCTCTCTTCTGCTATATCCATGACTTCCCGGCTTCTGACCCTCGGCTATCACCTGACCACAATTTGATTATCCCTGTACTATTGTAGAGACCTCCTGCTGCTGACCTGGTTTACTGACTACTCTACTGCCCTCTGGTGGTTTGCCTGCTAACTACACTCTGAAGCTGCACTGCTTGTAACTTCAGCGTATCCCTTTGTACAGCATGACACAATCATACAAAGCACTCCAAACAAGAGGTAATAATGGGGAACAGACCAGAGGGGAAATAACAAAAAGGACAAAAGAAGGGAAAAACTCAACACAGCTTTCACACAGCAAATGTTCTCTGAATGGCTTCCTGGTCAACAGCTCACAGGTTCCCACTAGAGGCAAGCTAAGCAGAAACTGTCACCAGCAGTTACCTGGACTAGTAGGGAAGTCTTTATAGCAGAGCTAATAGCAATATAGAACAGATGAATATTGCTTTTGTTCAGAGTTCAGGAAACCAGAGGAGCTACTTAACGCTAGCAGTGCTTTAAAAAGAAGAATCTGCACAGCCAACAGTATTAACCAGAGCAAGTGTGTATGAAGCCCTACGCTGTGATCTCCCTGACACCAGAAATAGGAAGGACCACTCTCCGTCATGGTACTGTCATGACATCAATATGGGTCTGATCGCTGGGATCTCTACAAAGGGGGCGGTCACATGTCCACAATTATGGGATTTGCATCCATGTGGTCATATGCCCACTAGACGTGCACAGCCTCGCTCAATGCAAGTTAATTTAGACAGAAGGCGCTAACACTAGAGAATCTTGACAGTGTGCAATGTGCACACTGTGCGGATTCAAACGTCCACAGTTAGATAGAGTGACAACCCCTTTAAGAACTATTTTCAGCATGAAGAAGAAAAAGAACTCCTAGAAGTGATGATCCGGCCTCACAAAGCCCTGAGTCTGTGTGGGACTAAATGAAGAGATGGATCTGCACGACATCCAGAGAAGATCTGTGGTTTGCTCTTAGCGATGTTTGGAACAACCTCTCTGTTGAGTTCCTTAAATAACTGTGTACAAGTGGCCAAGAAGAATTGATGATGGCAGAAGACGGTCACCAAATATTGATGTGATTTATACTTCTCATTTATTCATTCACTTTAAATTTTGATAAAAATAAACTATTCATAGTGATGGGCGAATGGTGAAATATTCGGGTTCGGATTATTCGTACCAAGTACTATTCCAGTATTTGTCATGAATAACGAATTTAATTCAAAGTCAATGGGGAACAAGAGCATTTTTCTGGGAAATCTTGAAGAACAATGCTCACGTTACCCATTGACTTCTAAAGCCTGCTTTACACGAGACGATAGATTGTGCGATAGCACAATCGATCGTACCCGCCCCCGTCGTTTTTGCGTCACGGGCAATTAGTTGCCCATGGCGCACAAACTCGTTGACCCCCCCGTCACACGTACTTACCTTCCGGACGACCTCGCTGTGGGCGACGAACGTCCACTTCCTGGAGTGGGCGGGACGTTCGGCGTCACAGCGACGTCACACGGCAGGCGGCCAATAGAAGCGGAGGGCCGGAGATGAGCGGGATGTAAACATCCTGCCCACCTCCTTCCTTCCATTAGGCCGTCGGGTGCCGCGGGAGGCAGGTAAAGCTGCTGTTCATCGTTCCCGTGGTGTCACACGGAGCAACGTGTGATGCCACGTCAACGATGAACAACCTCCGCCATTTTAATTAAACAATTTTATGAAACCTAGCGACGAGTACACGACTCACGATTTGTGAGCGTTACTGCGTCGCTAGGAGGTGTCACACGAGACGACGTCGTGCGGTATGCCGGATGTGCGACATATCGCACAATCTATCGCCTCGTGTAAAGCCCGCTTAATAGATTCATTATTGGTGATGAATACTAGAATAGTACCCGGTATTCGGTACAAATAATCCGAACCCAAATATTTAGTATTCGTCCATCACTATTAACACTTCTATATTTTACAGCTTCTTGCTTTGTAGCATCTTTTCCCACCTGCCTAAAACGTTTGTACAGGCTAAACCTTTTGGGGATTTATGAATAGTTGAAATAATGTGCAAAGACCAAAATATGTTGAGCTTTTCCCTGCACTGAGTAATGTGCAAAGGCCAACATATGTTGAGCTTTTCCCTGCATTGATTAATATGCAAATACCAGAATATGTTGAGTTTTCCCCCTCACTGAGTAATGTGCAAAGGCCAAAATATCTTGATCTTTTCCCTGCACTGAGTAATGTACAAAGACCAAAATATGTTGAGCTTTTCCCTGCACTGAGTAATGTACAAAGACCAAAATATGTTGAGCTTTTCCCTGCACTGAGTAATGTACAAAGACCAAAATATGTTGAGCTTTTCCCTGCACTAAGTAATGTGCAAAAATCAAAATATGTTGACCTTTTCCCTGCACTGAGTAATGTACAAAGACCAAAATATGTGGAGCTTTTCCCTGCACTGAGTAATGTGCAAAGATCAAAACATGTTGACCTTTTCCTACACTGAGTAATATGCAAAGACCAAAACATGTTGAGCTTTTCCCTGCACTGGGTAATGTGGAAAGACCAAAATATGTTGAGATTTCCCTGCACTGAGTAATGCGCAAAGACCTAAATATGTTGAGCTTTTCCCTGTACTGAGTAATGTGCAAAGACCAAAATATCTTGAGCTTTTCCCTGCACTGAGTAATGTGCAAAGACCAAAATATGTTGAGCTTTTCCCTGCACTGGGTAATGTGCAAAGACCAAAATATGTTGAGCTTTTTCCTGAACAGGGTTTGTGCACACATATATGACACCCCTGGACTATCAGGTCGTCACAGGGTACTGCACAAGCTGCCCTTCTATGTTGTATTTCGCCTCCCTCTTGGTTCCGGGTCCCTATCTAAATGGTGTTGCCTCCAACAGCAAATCAAATCCTAGATACACCCTGCACCACACCCACCAAACACACCAGTGGACGGCTTGAGTGGAATAGAGTCGCCCACCTGGGGGGTCAGGGAGGGGAGGTGAGAAGTGTAGTCAGTCTGTGAGTGGAGAGAGTTGGGAAGTAGCCCTCGAGCTGTAAGGAGCTCAGAGGAGGTCAGGAGCAGTGGCTCCTATAAGAGCTGTCTAGGTTGCAGATGGTGGTCTGGGCCTAGAGGAGTCGGACCCCCGGTCACAAGGGATTGTGGCAAGGTGCCTGGACCTGTCGAGGAGGACAGCCGGCAGCCTAGCACTGTCACCGGTCCAGGACCGAAGGCACGACGGGGTACACGAACCCTAAGTCAGGGAGTAGCTTCAGGCAACCCGACAATTCACCTGAGGAGAACGGAGCCTTTATGATCTGTTCCCACCCGCTCCAGAATCGGGGCATTAGCGCAATGAGGGGGATAGGACTTTCCAATCCAAAACGGTCCAGAAAATCCCAAGCATGAGGCCTGAGAGCAGGCTCCCACACTTATGCGGGCGTCACAAGGGACGATCTATCGTGCGATTGCACGAGCGATCGTACCCGCCCCCGTCGTTTGTGCGTCACGGGCAATTAGTTGCCCGTGGCGCACAAAGTCGTTAACCCCCCGTCACACGTACATACCTCCCGGGCGACGTCGCCGTGGGCGGCGAACATCCACTTCCTGAAGGGGGAGAGACATTCGGCGTCACAGCGACGTCACACGGCAGCCGGCCAATAGAAGCGGAGGGGCGGAGATGAGCGGGACGTAAACATCCCGCCCACCTCTTTCCTTCCGCATTGCCGGCGGGACGCAGGTAAGCTGTGTTCGTCGTTCCCGTGGTGTCATACGGAGCCACGTGTGCTGCTACGGGAACAATGAACAACCTGACGGACGATTTTTTTTAAAGTGAGCAACGTGTCAACAATGAACGAGAAGGTGAGTATTTCTTCTCGTTCACCGCTGTCACACGCTACGATATATCCAACGATGCCGTATGTGCGTCACTACCGACGTGACCCCGAAGACATATCGCCCGATATATCGTACCATGTGACGCCCGCATTAGCCATAGTAGGGAGCGGGGCCCGACAAGTTCCATACTATCGGGTCATCAAGTTGAAGTCAAACTTAGTGCCAGGAGGCAGGTCATGGATCACCAGGCAGCACCATTGGGGACGGGACTTGAACGAGCTCCCCTCAGCGGCAGCGGTACCCAGAGACTTGGTTTACCCGGTTGTCAGCGTCTGCTTATGAACTGAGTGAGTACGAGAGTGACCCCTGCACCCCACGGCACTCCTACGCCGAGTCCCGGGGCATCCCCCTCCTACCCGTGGAGGGTTACGACACCTTACTGCCCCACTTCATCACCCCCGGTACTCCCAATGGCAGCGGCGGTACTCCCCAAATTACCGTACACCACGGGTGGCGTCACAAACTATATATCAACTCCCCTGTAAATATCCCTTTTACATTTGAGTGGCCGCACAAACCCCGGGTCCGAAGACCCTCGAACCACCGCGAACCCGGATCCGAGCAGCTCGGCTGCTTCCATGGGGGCGGCACACACAGTATTCGGAAATATCAGCACAATTTCTGCACCATTTGGCAGAAAAAACACAGCGACAAAAATGTGCGGGTTTTTTTATGCAGATTTTTCCCTTTCATTAGTATGGGTGCAAGCTACAGAAAAAAAATAAAACACAAAAAGAATTGACGTCTGCACCAAATCTGCAAAAAGAAAATACTCAATGTGCCCATGAGACTTCAGGATTCTCATTCACTTTGCCAGCATTAGGAAATCCTTCATTTTTTTTCGATAAATCTGCACTGAAAAACGCATCAAAAATGCGACAAATCTGCAATGTGTTCACACAGGGTAATTATACAAATACATCATATATAGAAATGCCCAATATCTGCCCGCCTGAAGGCAGAGATCACCCCGGACATACCGCAGCCTGATTGTGACATGATGGGTGGGGTGCTAAGCACGAGGCGAGCAGCGGGCGGACACTGTTTCCTATCTGTCTACTTGCGGTCAGCTAAGTGTAATCAAGAATGTGTCATCTTGGTTACTCGGTAAAACCTCTGAAGTTGCAGAAATAGCTTGTAGATTGCAAACCGTTCAGTGTATACAATAGCAGAACTCCTGTCCACTACCGGGAATACTCCTGTGCCATCAATCACATCATGGAAGCCACCATCACCATTCCTGGAGAATTCAGAAGAATGGATATTCCGGGGTCAAATGTTCAATTCTCATCACAGCGGCTTCTGAATTATAAGAAATGACTGTGCGGCTCCCAGAGCGAGGAAACGCAGCTCAGTCACTCAGCCATCGCGGAGTTTCCTCTCCGGCAGATTGAGCTGAAATACACAGACACCTCCAGATAGCCCAGAAGGGTCCTGATAAATGCACTACGATATGTTTTATTAAGGGCGCTTTACACGCAGCGACATCACTAGCGATGTCGTTGCCGATCGCACCTGCCCCCGTTGTTTGTGCATCACGGGCAAATCGCTGCCCGTGGCGCACAATATCACTAGGCCCTGTCACACGTACTTACCTTCCTAGCGACGTCACTGTGGCCGGCGAACAGCCTCTTTTCTAAGGGGGCGGTTCGTGCGGCGTCACAGCGACGTCACACGGCAGGCGTCCAATAGAAGCGGAGGGGCGGAGAGCAGCCGCAGGAAAGACACACCCACCTCGTTGCCGGAGGACGCAGGTACGGTGCTGTTCGTCGTTCCTGGGGTGTCACACGTAGCGATGTGTGCTGTCTCAGGAACGACCAACAACCTGCTTCCAAAAGCAGCAACGATATTTGGGATTAGAACGACGTGTCAATGATCAACGATTAGGTGAGTATTTTTGATCGTTAGCGGTCGCTCGTACGTTTCACACGGAATGACGTCGCTAACGAGGCCGTATGTGCGTCACGAATTCCGTGACCCCAACGACATCTCGTTAGCGATATCGTTGCGAGTAAAGCCCCCTATATTCTTATTTCTTTTACTAAAATTTAGAGATCTGCTTAACAGCCATCACATGCACCATAGGACACAACAGACTGGAGAAGTTTATTGACTTATGGGGGAGTGTTTGTGGGCATGCTCTGTGATCTGTGCAGAAGTCACTGTGCAGGGAGGAGGAAGAGGCAAGCTGTTTTATTACCTCTGTGAGGTCACTGTTAGAGATGAGCGGACCTTTGGGAGTTCGGTGGATTGTGTATGTGGTGCCCCTGATTGTCAGGTGCCACAGGGACTACATCTAACCCCAGATCCTAGAAGACAAGTGGCGGTAAAACAACACAACACACAAGGAAACCACGCCCTTTGCTCTCAGACTGGGTAACAGGCTAGAGAAGGGTCTAATGGATGGTCACCTATTGGTTGTGACGCATCCAATCCACTAGTCAGAAACCTGGGAAGAGGAGGGGCTAGTCAGTGAAGTGGACGGACGACGAACATATTATTAGTTAGAAAGTAACCAGACACCAAGTCAGTGAGAAGTTGACGTGCTGACGGGAAAATGTGCAGTGACTACTGAGTAAAAAGGAGTACGGTTGCCAGGGAGAGTACGGTGAAGTACTCACTAGACCAAGCACCGACGGGGTACAGAGCCCTAGTTCAGGAGGATGCTTTAGGCTCGTCTGATAATCTGCCCGGGGAGGGGACCATCAAGGACCTTACCGACGTTAGTGTCCCGGGCACAGCAGCAGAGAGGGAACCTGGGAACTGGCACAGAGGTCCGACCCACGAGAAGTTCAAGCTGCCTGCCATACGGGCCAGGACGGAGACAACAGGAGGGAGATCCCAAAAATGCTCCAAGCTACAGGGACCCACCAACTACTACAGGGTGCATGGAGGTTAAGCTCACCAGTTCACTGCACCGGCACTGGAACAAAGGGAATACCGGATTGGTAAAGACCAGCACGAACCGGCTGGCAACAACTCAAAACCAGTGAGTAAAGCACAAGTTAAACGCAGCCCCTGTGTCATCTGAATTATTCTTACGCCTTTGCACCCATAGACTAAAACCACTAACATCCTCTCCTGGGGCATAGCTCTACTTGCATAGAGCCATCACACCTAAGCTGCCCAATACCACCAGCTCCAGCAGTGAGAGTCACGACAAAACTATTTTTATTTTATTATTCTCCCCTGTAAATTCCCTTTTAAGCGACCCCAGGGTCACGGAACCAGGCAACTGCCACCCAGTGAACTCTCCCAGTAAATATACTGCCCGGGACCGAGTACCCCACAGCCCTGGGGTGCGCCATGTACAGCCGGACTTTAGATAAAGCTTGGGTTGGGACCAGAGCCCCAATAGAAGTCACTAATTGGAAAGTTCGGGTCTTTGCCCACACGCAGCCAGCCATTAACAGATCACTTCCGGGGGCAGGAGGGTGAGGTTTCTCCATTTTTTAGTTTGGTGCACACTACATCCAATCACGCTGTTGTTACCACCAGTGTGAATCATTCAAAGACTGTAAGCGATTCACACCAGGCTGAGGACCAAGCCTACCCGAGTGGTTTGCCTACGTAAACTACCAAACTCCAAACCCAAACTCTGTTTTTTCGTAAAGTCTTTGGTCATCTCTGATCAGTGATCACTGTCTTCCTTTTTACTAGAGATAAGCGAACCCGAAGTTCGGTGTTCGAACATAACACAGACTTTACAAAGAGTAAAGAGTTTGGACCAAACCGAACTTCCACGGGTCCACTCATCTCTACTTTTTACCCTTATATAGACTCCTGTTTGGATCTTATAGGTGAGAAAGACAAAAATGGATCCTTTGTTGACAGAAACTTGTGTTATGGTAAACTGACTCTGTTCTGCTGACTTAGACTACATTTTGACAGCATCAGACGGAGGCCATGAAGGTGGTGGTGCTGTCACATAGGAGGAAGTGCCTGACAGCAAGTGTGTGGATGGCCATTTTGTGAGAGGTGCATGAGGGAGGACATGTGAATCTTCATCCAGCGTCATACGTGGGGGCCATGTAACCTGGTGAGACAAAACCACTCCAGTTAACAGACGACATCATCCTGATCCAGTTACTCTGGTCAGGGAGAAGGTTGTCTCATTGATGTTTATGGCAGGGAGCAGAGACAAAAGCCCCATGAGCAGGGATCAGTGACGCAAGTCGGCGGGGGTGCCATGTATTTGTTGATAAAACACTACTTTCCTCTCGACCACACAGCTGTCAGCCAGACGGACATAATTTCACAACATTAGAATGACCAGACCCACGTTGGTAAGTCCTGAGCTCAGGCCCCACCACAGTGCTCACGTTGGAAGCGGGCACGCAAAAGCAGTTAGTTTGGCACTAAACACAGTCCAACAGATATATGTTCCGGATTGTATCAGTGCCCAACAGACTTAGCTTTACAGAATTTGAATGGGAATACAGCTATAAAAAAGTGTGCACAACACCATATCAAACATTTCTGCTGTGCTGCACCACCAATAGGCCATCCTTGATAATCATTTGATTACGCCTTTATACTAGGTAACTTCTCAGCTAATACACTAGGCGGGGGTAATATTAAGCAAATTATAGTGACATAGTGACTACATCTGGACCTATTGAGTTATGCAGCACAGTGGTCTTGGTCCGCATTGACTGGTTCAAGATCTTTGGTAGAAAGTTTATTTGGCAAGCCTGGTGATTGGCTGTTTTCCGTGTTATAGGTTTCACTGTATCCCGTGGATCCCACCCGGGTGCACGGTCTACATATCATGTACCATATTACCTATATTTAGCATACTTTCAAACTCTACTGAAATGTCCTCTAAGCTCCCAGAAAAAGTAAGAACATTTTGGAACCCTTGGAAGAGTTGGCAAATCTTTGGGGCTCATGATACAAAAGCAGAACTTCCAGAAGGTGCATAGTGTGTACTGCCATGATGCTTCATCATCAGACAAGGTGGATAAAGGTTATAACTTCTGAAAGCGTTCACGGTCAGGGGGAACATTTTTCCCTGGTGCTATTTGCTCACCGCACTCAGCAAACTCCCGAAAGGCCATCGCTGCCTTTCATTGTGTTCCCGCGTGTGACGATAATGAGAAGTGATCCCTACAGAAAAGGAAGCATCTGCCTAATATTAGGGTAAGTGGTCAGAGTGAAAACTGCAAGATTTCAGGATTATTTGTAAATAGTGAAAGTCGTACAAATGTAAAAAATAATAAAGAAAAAAAGCTTAAAAAGTATATTCATCATAAAAGTTATGATTCTGTGAAACTAATGTGACTGTTAGAAATTATTGCACTTATTGACAAATGGTACAAACACTCCATAATCAATATAAATACTTAGATCATTCATAAAACAAATAAGAACAGGGAAGACTTAATTTTACAGATGGAAACAAACTATAGAAGGCGTATAAATGTTAGAAAATATGTCCAAAATGGCAAAATATAAAATTTTATTATATAAACTAATCATAGAAGAATAATGTAACTGCGTAACTTCAGCCAAATGCGCAAAAATAATTTGTAGAAAAATAATAACCCCCAAGGGTATTTGTGTTGTGACCCTTACGCGCGTTTCGCCTAATGCTTCATCAAGGGAACGCTGTAATGTATCACCATCTGTTTGTAAATTTGTGACATCCCTTTTTATCATTTGCTTTTAATAGTTATATAACTGGATAAAGTATTTTTAAAATATTGATTATGGAAGATTGTGCGCCTGTTTGTAAATATGTAGGGTAAATTTTCCCTACGTACATAGCTATATGTTTACAATTGAGCTGTTGGTGTTTTGGTGTATGTTACAATTACTGTTTCTGCTAAGTTCCATGTTTTATAGTGGGTGTTTACTGCTTCCTGTAATCATAGTATGTGAGCAACAGATCATATGACAGGGTGTGGAATCTACCTTTGCGTATAATCAAACATTGTGTTTCCCTGAAAATAAGACATACTCAAAAAATAAACCCTAGCAGGAATTTTCAGCCTTTTTGGAGTATGCTTAAAATATAACTCCAAAAATAAGCCCTAGCTGTGGATCAATAAGGAAGTGTGCAAGCAGCTAAAAAAGCTAAAGAATAGAGCAGGACACTTCATTAAAGAAAGAAGATACCCCAAAAGAGAGAGGACAACCCCAAAAGAGAGGACAGCCCCAAAAGAAAGAAGACATCCCCAAATGAGAAAAGACAGCCCCAAACGAGAGAAGACATCTGAAAAGAAAGAAGACAGACCCAAAAGAGAGAAGACAGCCCCAAAAGAGAGAAGACAGATCCAAAAGAGATAAGATAGCCCCAAAAGAGAGAAGACATCCCCAAAAGAAAGAAGGCACTCCCAAAAGAGACAAGACAGCCCCAAAAGAGAGGACAGCCCCAAAAGAGAGAAGACAGATCCAAAAGAGAGAAGACATCCTCAAAAGAGAGAAGACATCCCCAAAAGAGAGAAGACAGACCCAAAAGAGAGAAGGCACTCCCAAAAGAGAGGACAGCCCCAAAAGAGATAAAATGGCCCCAAAAGAGAGGACTGCCCCAAAAGAGAGGACAGCCCCAAAAGAGAGGTCAGCTCCAAAAGAGAGAAGATGGCTCTAAAAGAGAGAAGACATCCCCAAAAGAGGTAAGATAACCCAAAAAAAGAGCAGACAGCCTCAAAAGAGGGGACATCCCCAAAAGAAAGAAGATGGCCCCAAAAGAGAGAAGACACTCCCAAAAGAGAGGACAGCCCAAAAAGAGGTAAGATAACCCAAAAATAAAGAAGACAGCCCCAAAAGAGGGGACACCCCCAAAACAGAGAAAATGGCCCCAAAAGAGAGAAGATGCCCCCAAAAGAGAGAACACATCCACAAAAGAGGTAAGATAACCCAAAAAAGAGAAGACAGCCCTGAAAGAGGGACGATACCCCCAAAAGAGAGAAAACAGCTCCAAAAGAGAGAAGAAACTCCAAAAAGTAGAAGAAAGCCCTAGAAGAGGGAAAATACCTGCGAGAAGAGAGAAGACAGCCCCAAAAGGGGTAAGATACCTCCAAAAGAAAGAAGACAGACCCAAAAGAGAGAAGACACTCCAAAAAGATTGAAGACAGACCCAAAAGTGGGCAGATACCTCCAAAAAAGAGAAGACAGTCACAAAACAGAGTAGTATCCTCCAGTGGTTTATTTGGAGTGCTTGTTGGGGTGTCGGGGATACAAGTCTCACTCTACCTCCTGCATAAAGCTAAACTGCATGAGTTGCATAAACCTCAGACCTCTATTCAAAGGTGCAGCTTGTAGCCCATGAGTCCTGATGCAATCTTTGTACAGTGTCCCTATATCACGTACATACATGATTATTGTATACCATTGCATATGTCATGTCCCTTCTGGAATCTGTCTTCAGGATTTCAGCCCCCCAAACTCTATACATGCACTAAGCACTTCGAAGACATATCCATCAATGCCTTTAGATGACCAGTCCAGTCCTTCGTCACTGAGAAATCAGAAGTTGAATTGATATACAAATGAGGCTAAAGAGCTATGGTAGATCTGAAACCTCTGTCATTCCAGCTCTATTCCCAGCACAACAATGCCTCATGATTGACTGACAGCCTCTATGTAGAAACTGGAAAGACAAATGCGCAAATAGGGTCTTACTTAAGTAATCAGAATTAAATTGACTTGTAGGAAAAGGCTCACTTGGTGTGGTTGTGAGAATCATAACCACTGTAAAGGCCCACGTGTAAGGAGAACTGAAGGACGCGAAGAGAAGGGGTTAAACCTTACATGATAGCATGATTTAACTCCTTCAGCCTCTATGCTGTGTGACTTCAGGCATAGGAGCCATCAGTCAAGTAGGAAGAGGCAATGCTGGGTGGAGAATAGAGCTGGAGTGACAAAGGCTTCAGATCTACAAATAGTCCTTTAGCCTCATTTGCATATAAATTAAAATACTGATTTCTCAGTAACAAAGGAATGGATCGTCCATGTAAAGGTATTGCTGGACTTGTCTTTAAAAGAGCTACATGATCATATAAAGTTTGGAGGGTAAAATCCTGCTGACAGATTCCCTTTAACCCCCCTCTTCTATGAGCCTTCACTTTAGCATTTCCCTTTATACATATGCATTAATATGAAAGACCACATCACCTGGTGAGAAATTAGCATAATATGTTACAGCTCAAACAACAAACTCAGCTCTGCTACATCTGCAGCACAGTATAGATGAACGCACAAGATTATACTCCATAAATCACTATGAGCTGAGAACATGAGAAACCCAATCTACAATAATAGACACTGAGGCTCCACGGGGCCTCGCTGACAAAATCAGGTAATAAGATTCACCCAGAAGAAGAAAAACAAAAACAAGCCGACTTGTCACAAAAATTGCCTATTTTGATAAATACTTGTATTTCCAATAAAATATAAAATCTAAATCAATTTTTCATAGAGCTGTGTATTGTGCTGTTCCTCTGTTACTCCTCGTGGGCGGTCCCAATTGGGGCTTTCCCCTGCAGAACCAGACATTAGCCAATCAGGGTTTACGGTATCAGGCTGTATAAGGTCATGATGACAGTTTCATCAAGAAATATGGTAACACCCAGTTGTCCATTTTTTTTTACTAAATTTAGAGTAGAAATGACAGAGGAACGGCATAACACTGAGTGGTGAGAAAAGATATTATATGATAGTGTGTCCCCTCTTTTTCCTCTCCATACAAAATGTTTGTATGGCATGGTGGTTGAGAATGTACATAGCATCTCCATTTAAAGAGGCTTTCCGTTCTTGGAAAACCCCTCTTCTCTGGCTGCAGTTTGCTTGTTAAATATAAAAATCTAGCTTCACTCACTCTCCCCAGGTCCTGAGCTGAGTTTGTTCCCTGGCTGCAGTTTGTTTTATAAAAACAAAAACTGTTCTTCATTCACCCTCCCCGGGTCCTGAGCTGAGTTTGTTACCTAATTGCAGTTTGCTTTAAAAAAACAAAAACTGTGCTTCACTCACCCTCCACAGGTCCTGAGCTGACTTGTTCCCCGGCTGCAGTTTGTTTTATTAAAACAAAAACTGAGCTTCACTTGCCCTCCCCAGGTCCTGTGCTGAGTTTGTTCCCAGCTGCAGTTTGCTTTTTAAAATGTAATACTCTGCTTCACTCCCCCTCCCCAGGTCTAAGCTGAGTTTGTTCACTGACTGCAGGTTGTTTTATAAAAAGAAAAACTGTTCTTTACTCACCCTCCTGGGTTCCTGAGCTGAGTTTGTTCCCAGCTGCAGTTTTTTTTATCAAAATTAATACTCTGCTTCACTCTCTCCCCAGGTCCTGAGCCGAGTTTGTTCCTCGGCAGCAGTTTGTTTTATAAAAACAAAAACTGTGCTTCACTCACATACCCCCAATTCATGAGCTGAGTTTGTTCCCAGCTGCAGTTTGTTTTATACAAATTAATGCTCTTCTTCACTCACCCTTCCCAGGTCCTGAGCTGCGTTTGTTGACCAACTGCAGTTTATTTTATAAAAATAAAACCTGTGCCTCACTCACCCTACCTGGGTCCTGAGCTGAGTTTGTTCCCCGACTGCAGTTTATAAACAAAAACTGGGCTTCACTCACCCTCCCTGAGTCCTGAGTCGGGTTTGTTCCCAGGCTGCAATTTGCTTTATAAAAACAATAACTGAGCTTCACTCACCCTCCCCTGGTCCTGAGCTGAGTTTGTTCCCCGGCTGCAGTTTATTTTATTAAAACAAAAACCGACCTTCACTCACCCTCATCAGGTCCTGAGCTGAGTTTGTTCCCTGATTGCAGTTTGTTTTATAAAAACAAAAACTTGGCTTCACTCACCCTCCCCGGGTCCAGAGCTGAGTTTGTTCCCCAGCTGCAGTTTGCTTTATAAAAACAAAAACTGAGCTTCACTCACTCTCCCCGGGTCTTGAGCTGAGTTTGCAGCCCTGCTCCCAGCATATGTTATTTTCTGCAGCGCTGACGTCAAATCAAAAGCGCTACAGTCAATCAGTGAGATCAGCGGCTCGAGCTCAATTGCCGGCTGTCAACATGACCAATAACAGACATGTAGAGAAGCCAAAGACTCAGCACGGGACCAGGGGAGGGTGAGTAAAGCGTGTTTTTTATTTTTTTTTTAAATGAAATGCAGATAAGGGACAGGGGTTTTATGAAAATGGAAAATTCATGAAAAATGCAGATTTTCCCAGGGCTGAAAACAGTCTGAAAGTCCAGTTCATCTGTCAATTAAGTGCACGGATCCAGTAAAAGTCCAAAAAGGGAGTCAGCACTCTTACTTTTGGAAAAAAAAATTAAGGATTGAGATAAAAATGACGGTTTTATAGAGCTAGATTCATTTTTGGACCGGTGAGCTGGATCCTTTTTGGACCTTTTTTTTTGCATCTACTAGATCCATGATCCGTGCACTTAATTGACCGGTGAGCTGGGTCCATTTTTTGACTTTTTTGGCATCTACTGGATCCATGGATCCGTGCACTTAATTGACCGATGAGCTGTGTCCCTTTTTGGACTTTTTTTGCATCTACCGGATCCATGGATCCATGCACTTAATTGACCGGTGTGCTGTGCCCCTTTTTGGACAATTTTTTAGCATCTACTGGTTCTATGGATCCGTACACTTAATTGACCAGTGAGCTGGGTCTCTTTTTGGACTTTTTTTTGCATCTACTGGAGCCATGCACTTAATTGACCGGTAAGATGGATCCCTTTTTGGATTTTTTTGCATCTACTGGATCTATGGATCCGTGCACTTAATTGACCAGTGAGCTGGGTCCCTTTTTGGACTTTTTTTTGCATCTACTGGATCCATGGGTCTGTGCACTTAATTGACCAGTGAGCTGGGTCCCTTTTTGGACTTTTATTTGCATATACTGGATCCATGGATCCATGCACTTAATTGACTGGTGAGCTGGGTCCCTTTTTGGACTTTTTTTGCATCTACTGGATCCATGGCCCCGTGCATTTAATTGACCGGTGAGCTGTGTCCCCTTTTGGACTTTTTTTGCATCTACTGGATCCATGGGTCCGTGCACTTAATTGACCGGTACGCAGGGTCCTTTTTTGGACTTTTTTTTTGCATCTACTGAATCCATGCACTTAATTGACCGGTATGATGGATCCCTTTTTGGATTTTTTTGCATCTACTGGATCCATGGATCCGTGCACTTAATTGACCAGTGAGCTGGGTCCCTTTTTGGACTTTTTTTTGCCTTTTACTGGATCCATGGGTCTGTGCACTTAATTGACCAGTGAGCTGGGTCCCTTTTTGGACTTTTATTTGCATATACTGGATCCATGGGTCTGTGCACTTAATTGACCAGTTAACTGGGTCCCTTTTTGGACTTTTTTTGCATCAACTGGATCCATGGGTCTGTGCACTTAATTGACCAGTGTGCTGTGTCCCTTTTTGGACTTTTTTTTTTGCATCTACTGGATTCATGGATCCATGCACTTAATTGACCTGTGATCTGTGTCCCTTTTTGGACTTTTTTTTTTTTGCATCTACTGGATTCATGGATCCGTGCGCTTAATTGACCGGTGATCTGTGTCCCTTTTTGGACTTTTTTTTTCATCTACTGGATAAGCGGATTTGTGCACTTAATTGACCGGTGAGCTGGGTCCCTTTTTGGACTTTTTTTTTTGCATCTACTGGATTCATGGATCCATGCACTTAATTGACCTGTGATCTGTGTCCCTTTTTGGACTTTTTTTTTTTTGCATCTACTGGATTCATGGATCCGTGCGCTTAATTGACCGGTGATCTGTGTCCCTTTTTGGACTTTTTTTTTCATCTACTGGATAAGCGGATTTGTGCACTTAATTGACCGGTGAGCTGGGTCCCTTTTTGGATTTTTTTCAGCCATATGGGAATCACCAGAAAAAAATCAAAGTATGTTACGATCAAGAATATAAAAGGTTCTTACCTGCTTTCGTCTGTTTGGAGCAACTCGGCTTCTTCGTGGCCATCGCTGGTGTTCTCCTTGGTACCCCGCGCAGTCACACTGCAGCAACCCATGACGGGACGGTCAGAAAACCTCACATGGGCAAGTGGAAGATGTGCGGAGATGTGGGATCGCCTCACACATCCTTCCTCCTCCAAATCACATTAGTGAGGAAAGGAGGGAGCTGGACAGAGGCAAAAAAAAAAAAAGTCGAAAACTCACAAACCGGTAGTGTGAAATGGAGAGAGCTTCCTGTTCAGTTGAAGCTTGTTTCTCTTTCCTGCAGAAATGAGATGACCTGAGGTGAGGGGGAGGGAAACCCGAGCAAGTTTTTCACTTTCAGGAGGAGAATAGAACTTTGCAGAAAAAAAAAAGGGAGAAAGACATTGACAAAAGGAGTAGATGACACGGGATTAACCCTTTCGTTGCACATTACACGCGAAGACTCACCGTACCGGATCGTCCGGCTCGACAAGAACTAAGTCCAAGTCCTAACGTGTCATTAGGTACGAAACCGCCACCGACAGCAGCTGACGCGTAGAAGTAATTCTGCAAGTCGACGGCTGTCAGGTATTTCCCAATACCACGGCGGGTTTAGGGGTTGTTTTTTTCTGCGGGTGGAGAATTGGAGAATAAACTGGAGAGAAATGGTAAACTTTTAAAGAAAGTGTCATAAATTTTAGATTTAATACTTTTTAGGGTCTGGAAAGATATATAGTGTGTCCACCCATATCCTGTCCACCGCCATTAACTTGAGAACGGCGGCAGCTATAGGCATAGAAGTGGTGTCTAGGTATAGTAAAGTAGCCATGTGCTACGCAATAAAACCACCTATAGCGCCACCTGGTGGAAACAACGGAGTTAGCATTTTTATCTCGAAAACGGAACGAGATAGAGGAAAAAAAGTGAATTACAAAGTTGTAGGGCATCATCAATTCAATATGAATCGACACCTTGCATACAGAAATGCTATGATTAGAACGTGTGAAACTCACAAGGCTGCGGACGTGAAGCGATACCTCATGGAGACCTTCCTACAAGTCATTGGGTATGGTGGCTGTGTGGAGTGGCCTCCGCTCACCTGATCTGACCCCATTGGACTTCTTTCTGTGAGGTCACATCGAACAGCAGGTGTATGCGACCCCTCCACCAACACTGCAGGACCTACCACGACGTATCACAGATGCTTGTGCAAACGTGTCACCTACCATATTGCACAACGTGCAGCAAGATACAGTATGCTGTGCAGAGGCCAGATGTGCATTGCAGCTGACGAGGGCCACTCTGAGCATCAAAGTTAAATGAGCGCCATATGTGTGACCAGCATTCAATGTTTTTGGGGGGGGGGTCATGGGTTTCATATCATAGCATTTCTGTATGCAAGGTGTCGATTTGTATTGAATTGATGATCCCCTACAACTTTGTAATTCACTTTTTTTCTCTATCTCGTTCCATTTGAGATAAAAATGCTAACTCCGTTGTTTTCCACCAGGTGGCGCTATAGGTGGTTTCATTGCGTAGCGCATGGCTACTTTACTATACCTAGACACCATTTCTATGCCTATAGCTGCCGCCGTTCTCAAGTTAATGGCGGTGGACAGGATATGGGTGGACACACTGTATATAGCTCCAGCAGGGGGCGCAATGTGATGTCCAGCTCCAGCCCTTACTTGTGCTTACGAAAAAATAGCGTCTGTCTGCTGTCTCTAATATTATGTTCTCTTTCTATGTGAAATTGAATCTTTCCAAAACTGAGCCTCTTGTGTTTCCTCCTCCACCCGATACTATTATTTCTATTGTAGTGCTTCCTAGCCAGCACGCCGCGTGTCCTCGGGTAATATTTGATTCAGGTCTTTCCTTCACTCCCTGTATCCAGTCACTCCCTCATGTAACCTGCACCTCAAAAACATCTCTACCATAGAATTCATCCTTACTATGGAAAGTACAAAAGCTGTTCTGTTGCTCTGATTAATTCTTGCCTTTTCTACTGCATCTCACTACTTATCCGTCTTCCTCTCACTAAACTCTCCCCTCCCAATCTAATCTGAATGTAACAGCCAGACTCAATGCTGTCCAGCTGCTACACTGTTGCATCTACCCTGTGCCAGTCATTGCACTAGTTGCCAGTCTGCTACAGATTACAGCATAAACTTATCACTCTCACCCACAAAAACCTTCCAGAATGCTTCTCTACCTCACATACCTTTCCCTATTTCTGTCTACCATTCTATCTGTATTTTCCATCTTGCTGTACTGCCCTATATCTCCATCTACCATCCTACCCATCATCTTCACAGAGCTGCACTGCCAAACATGTCCATCTACCACCATACCCATCCTCTCCAAAATGCTGCAGTGCACTATGTCTTCTCTGTCATCTCTATGTACCACCCAATCCATCCTCTCCACTATACTGCAGTGCCCTATACCTCAATCTAACACCTTATCTATTCTCTGCACAGTGCTGCACTGTCCTACATCTCCTCCCTCATCTCTATGTTCCACCATGCCATTCTTCTCCACAGTGCTTCACCAGCCTACATCTCCTCCCTTATCTTCATGGTCCATCATACCAATACTCTCCACAGTGCTGCACCATCCTACATCTCCTCCCTCATCTCTATGTTCTACTATACCAATCATTTCCACCAAGATGCACTGTCCTACATCTCCTCCCTCGTCTCAATGTTCCACCATGCCATTCCTCTCCACAGTGCTTCACCAGCCTACATCTCCTCCCTTATCTTCATGGTCCATCATACCAATACTCTCCACAGTGCTGCACCATCCTACATCTCCTCCCTCATCTCTTATGTTCCACTATGCCATTCCTTTCCACAGTGCTGCACCGTCCTACATCTCCTCCCTCATCTCTATGTTCTACCATACCAATCTTCTCCACAGTGCTGCACTGTCCTGCATCTCCTCCCTCATCTCTATGTCCCACCATGAGATTCCTCTCCACAGTGCTGCACTGTCCTTTATCTCCTCCCTCATCTCTATGTTACCATACCAATCTTCTCCACAGTACTGCACTGTCCTACATCTCCTCCCTCATCTCTATGTTCCACCATGCCATTCCTCTCCACAGTGCTGCACTGTCCTACATCTCCTTCCCCATCTCTAGGTTCCACCATGCCATTCTTGTCCGCAGTGCTGCACCATCCTACATCTCCTTCCCCATCTCTAGGTTCCACCATGCCATTCTTGTCCGCAGTGCTGCACCATCCTACATCTCCTTCCCCATCTATAGGTTCCACCATGCCATTCTTCTCCACAGTGCTGCACTGTCCTACATCTCCTTCCCCATCTCTAGGTTCCACCATGCCATTCTTGTCCGCAGTGCTGCACCATCCTACATCTCCTTCCCCATCTCTAGGTTCCACCATGCCATTCTTCTCCACAGTGCTGCACTGTCCTACATCTCCTTCTTCTTGTCTAGGTTCCACCATGCCAAGACTCTCCAGGGTGCTTCAACGGAACTTCCATCTGCACATGAAGAGATGGGGTCTCAATTCTGACCCTCTGTCAAGTAAGAATATATTAGAATTATAAATGTTGAGAGTGATATTTTGTAGTAGGACCTAGGAGCTTCAGTTTACAAATCTATAAGCCTTGAAAAAGATATTTGTGTGTGAGTGGCAAAGCACAAGTGCATAAAGGTAATATGTCACCAGGTTTTTGCCACGTAATCTAAGAGCAGCAAGATGTAGAGGCAGAGACCCTGATTCCAGCGATGTGTCACTTACTGGGCTGCTTAGTGTAGTTTTGATAAAATCATTGATTAATCAGCAGTAGATTATCATTACAGGACTACTTGGCATGCTGCAGGTAGTCCAGCATATTCATGAGCTCCGTATAACTGCTAGATCTGCAGCAGGAAAAACATTCATTCTATCAAAATGACAGCAAACAGCTCACATGCCTGTGTGATCCACATGGGGACATGACCGTTTTTTCCTGGCAGCGCGAATCACACATACAAGTCAATGGATCAGTGGATTTATTATTTGTTTCCTTTTGCAAGTCCTGGGATGTTTGAAACTTTATTTCTAGATAACTTTAGTAACGCTTGTTGGGCATTTCCTGTGTGGGTGGAATTGAGGGTTATATCACAACACTGTCTGATTCATTGCTCTGATCATGTCATATGGTAAGCGTCACATGAATAGCACACAGATAGCAGACAAAACACGGATGGCCACATGGATGAACAAAATGGAACGTGCCATACATGTGGTTTTTTAAGGGACAAAAAAACGGCCTTAGTTAATTCTTCTCTTTTTCAGAGATAATCCATCTTCCACACAGGTAAGGCTCACCTGTGCAATAATAATGCTGAACAGCCTAAAGGCTGCTTTACACCAGACAATCTATCGTGCGATAGATCGTCAGGGTCACGGTTTTTGTGACGCACATCCGGCATCACTGGCGATGCCGGCCTGTGTGACACCTCCTAGCGACGCAGTATCGCTCACAAATCGTGAGTCGTGTACTGCTCGCTAGGTTCCATAATATCGGTTCTGAAATCGGGCGCCGGTTGTTCATCGTTTCCGTGGCATCACACGTCGCTCCGTGTGACACCACGGGAGCGATGAACATTGCGTACCTGCCTCCCGCGTCAGCCGCCGGCTCTATGTGGAAGGAAGGGGTGGGCGGGATGTTTACATCCTGCTCATCTCCGCCCCTCCGCTTCCATTGGCCGGCGGCCGTGTGACGTCGCTGTGACGCCGAACGTCCCTCCCACTCCAGGAAGTGGACGTTCGCCGCCCACAGCGTGGTCGCACGAGAGGTAAGTATGTGTGACGGGGGTTATCGACTTTGTGCGCCACGGGCAGCGATTTGCCCATGATGCAAAAAGGACGGGGGCGGGTACGATCGATTGTGAAATCGCACAATCAGTCGTACCATGTAAAGCAGCCTTTAGGCGCACCTGTGCAACAATCATGCTGGACAGCCTAAGGCGTACCTGTGCAATAACCATGCTGGCCAGCCTAAGGCAGACCTGTGCAATAATCATGCTTGGCTAGCCTAAGGCACACCTGTGCAATAATGATGCTAGCCAGACTAAGGCACACCTGTGCAATAACCATGCTGGCCAGCCTAAGGCACACCTGTGCAATAATCATGCTGGACAGCCTAAGGCACACCTGTGCAATAATCATGATGCAATCAGCCTCTTGATATGGCACACCTGTGAGGTGAATGTATTATCTCTGCACAGGATTAGTGCTCACTAACACAGATTTAGACATTTGTGAACAATATTTGAGAGAAAAAGGCCTTTTGTTCATAGAAAAATTCTTAGTACTTAGATTTCAGCTCATGAAAAATGGAGCAAAAACAAGTGTTGAGTTGATATTTTTGTTCAGTATTATGTTCTGATGACACATTCTTTTTAATGTACTTTACAAGGTCATGTAATTAGTCCCTTAAAAAATAAAGACACCTAGGGATCTGAGTGATTACCCATAACTGCTTTCTACCCATGTCTAACCCTACCATTAAGCCCCCCATCATACCGGAATGCCGACCATATTGCCTTCTATGGTTTCTACTAGAGTCAAGCAAATAAAATTTAAGACCCTAGTCATGATGTCACAGAGGCTAGTAATCACAAGCGTCATTCAGGATGCTGTCATTTGAGTGGCGTGTAGCGTGGCACAGGTCAGTAGTTGCGGGCGAGGTCATGTTCTGTTTCTGCCACGGCACGTCACAGGAAAGATGGGGTGGTCCTGGCCGGGTGTGTGGACTTGTGTCGTCAGGTCAATTTGCCCGTGCAGGCCGCACTCTGCCAATGGCTTTGGCTGGCCAGGACCAGATGTTATCTACAGCACAGAAGCAGACCGCCAATTCTTATAACAAAGTCTTTTACTTTAATGCAATGTGACAAACACAGTACACGGGGAATAGAGGGCACACATCTTCATGGATGCTTCATATTTAATACGAAACATCTCCACCAATAGTCCCTCCATTCCAACCTAGTTCTTCCTGTCCTCATGAGTACTGATTGTTTCACCACCACCCCCCTTAACATCACAGTGTGGCGCCCTGGACAAGCCAGGGGCCACAGATCACAACACACACACACCCCCACCCCCAGCAGTTCACAGCAGACATCCCCAAAGTGACCTACTTTCTGCCTCGGGCTCAGACAGACACACCAGGTGGGCGGAGTCAGGAGATGGAGACGCCCACCCATGGGTTTGGCTGGCCTGAGGCAGGAAACAAGCCCAGTCAAGTCCTAGGAGAGGAAGAGAGAGGAGGTCTGCAGGGAGGCAGACGCACACTGGGGCCTAGGATTGGAGCCTAGGGTCCTCGTGCAGCAGAGAGTCAGGCAGACGGTAGTGGCCGTCTGCAGGGAGTCGGGGAGACAGCTGGTGGAACCGTAGGTAGCCGGGGCTGGGCGGTGGCCCACCGGTACTGAATCAGGGAGCCAGCTGGAAGCCGGAGCGCAGGAGGAGTGTACGGAAGGTGCAGGAAAGGACTTACACCACCAAACTGGGTCAGGGGAAAACACCGCAGCCACCTGTGGGACCCGTCCATCCAGCCGAGTGTTTTACCAAGAACTGTGTCCTGATTTCTGGCTAAGTGAGTACCCCGTGCCGTGCGGCACAGCGCTGCCCCTGCGACCCTGCACTTCACCAGGCCCCGCACCCGGCCTGCCATCCATCCCTACCCCATCATCGGGCCCCGGGACAACCAACCCCCTACCCACGGAGGGGAGGACTAACATCTGGCTGCTCCATACCATCACTCCCGGGATCCCCGTCCAGAGCAGCGGTGGTGTTCCAATCTCACCACAACCGTGGGTGGCGTCACGGACAATCTCCCTTACCAAATCCCCTTTTACTGTGGAGCCTGGGATCACAGACCGGGTCACGCCACCGTGATACCCACAGAAGTGACTCCGTGGCCCGGATCTGAGTACCCCCTGGTCCCCGGGCGACACACTTGGCGTCACGAACAGGATCCTACCGCTCTGCCGTTTGGTAGAGGTGCGCCTTGTTACCGCCGGAGGTGTGCGGCCGAAAGTTTTGCAAAGCCGCCATCTTGGGCGCGAAAATTTCCCGCTCGAGCGTCTTCCCCGACCAGGAAAGGCGTGAAAGTGGAGCCCCACCCCCTGAAGAAGGAAGTGCTAAAAAGAGGCTAAGGGGGACGGGATGGCGTCCGGCCGCATGTGAACCGCGGCTGTGGAAGCAGGGACGCCAGGACTCTGCCAGTGTTTGGTTCCTGGAACACCGCTGCACAAGATGTCCCGTCCGTCCGGCACCGCTGAAACCTCGGTGCCCGTGCTCGCAGCCAACGCCCCGACCGACCCGTTACCCCTGTCACCGGTAGCGGAGCTCGCAGCGTCTGCAAGGGAGGGCCCTGACCTGGGGTCCCCAGGTCTTACCTTTGTCAACGCCCTGCCACCGGTCCCGGCTTCCATCCCAGCGGCACCGCCGATGATGACGGCCCTGGCAGTCCGCCTGGCCGCGACAGAAATGACGACGGCTCCGGCAGTCCGCCCGGCCGCAACGGCAGCGAAGCACCCACCCCGTTAACTATCTGGGCAGCCTGGTTCTGGACTGGGGTCAAGGGGTGCTGCCCATTTCTTAGGGGCAGCATCAGGGCCAGGTTGTTTGGGTGGGTGACTAAAGGACCCGTTCCGTTGCCATTATTAAAAGTGTTTATTTTTGTTGCAACGTTGAAGTAATGTGCATCCCGTTGTGGGAGGTTTGCAAGGGAATGATTGTGTTTTGATGTTTTATTCTTTTTGCAGTTAAAAGAAAAATAAAACCGGTGATGGACGGGCAGCCCGAGGACGGTCTGCATTTTGCTAAGGGGGAATGTGGCGCCCTGGACAAGCCAGGGGCCACAGATCACAACACACACACACACCCACCCCCAGCAGTTCACAGCAGACATCCCCAAACTGACCTGCTTTCTGCCTCGGGCTCAGACTGACACACCAGGTGGGCGGAGTCAGGAGATGGAGATGCCCACCCATGGGTTTGGCTGGCCTGAGGCAGGAAACAAGCCCAGTCAAGTCCTAGGAGAGGAAGAGAGAGGAGGTCTGCAGGGAGGCAGACACACACTGGGGCCTAGGATTGGAACCTAGGGCCCTCGTGCAGCAGAGAGTCAGGCAGACGGTAGTGGCCGTCTGCAGGGAGCCGGGGAGACAGCTGGTGGAACCGTAGGTAGCCGGGGCTGGGCGTTGGCCCACCGGTACTGAATCGGGGAGCCAGCTGGAAGCCGGAGCGCAGGAGGAGTGTACGGAAGGTGCAGGAAAGGACTTACACCACCAAACTGGGTCAGGGGAAAACACCGCAGCCGCCTGTGGGACCCGTCCATCCAGCCGAGTGTTTTACCAAGAACTGTGTCCTGATTTCTGGCTAAGTGAGTACCCCGTGCCGTGCGGCACAGCGCTGCCCCTGCGACCCTGCACTTCACCAGGCCCCGCACCCGGCCTGCCATCCATCCCTACCCCATCATCGGGCCCCGGGACAACCAACCCCCTACCCACGGAGGGGAGGACTAACATCTGGCTGCTCCATACCATCACTCCCGGGATCCCCGTCCAGAGCAGCGGTGGTGTTCCAATCTCACCACAACCGTGGGTGGCGTCACGGACAATCTCCCTTACCAAATCCCCTTTTACTGTGGAGCATGGGATCACAGACCGGGTCACGCCACCGTGATACCCACAGAAGTGACTCCGTGGCCCGGATCTGAGTACCCCCTGGTCCCCGGGCGACACAACAGAACCACCCGTAAGAGTAATTCTGTCCCTTACTGCGACTCTCCATCCAGTTCTTGCCTAGGAGACGGGTTGCCACCATAGCGGAAGCCTAGCCTCACGCTACTGATATTTTTGGAACATCTGCCCATTTCGTCTCACGTTCTATACGACCAGGCCCTTCACCTTCTGTAGTTGTAGACTGGGGCCTTGATGCTAAGCGTCCTGTATGAGGAACTAACTATTCCAGTGCCTAGTTCTCTTGGCTAACATACCCATCTACATTGGATAATTTGTGTACCTTCCACCTCCTTTTCACGCTATCCCTCACTCTGATTTGTATAAAGTCCAACTCACCGCGTTACCCGTCCCTCCTCGCTATAGAGCCCAGGATTAACCCTCGCCATAGCCAGCACAATCCAAACGTGACAGCAAACAGTGAGCGCAAGGTTAGCGCGATCAACGCGTTTCAAGTGCCTTTAGAGCTCTTAGGGGTACTTTGCACGCTGCGACATCGCTACTGCGATATCGTCGGGGTCAAATCAAAAGTGACGCACATCCGGCGCCGGTAACGACGTTGCAACGTGTAAAGCCTAGATGCGCCGATAAACGATCGCAAAAGCGTTGTAAATTGGTGATCTGTGTAGTGTCGGTCATTTTCATAATGTCGCACCAATAGGAGATACGATGTTGTTCCTCGTTCCTGTGGCTGCACACATCGCTGTGTATGAATCCGCAGGAGCGTGGAACATCTCCTTACCTGACTCCACTGGCTATGCGGAAGGAAGGAGATGGGCGAGATGTTTACGTCCCGCTCATCTCCGCCCCTCCGCTTCTATTGACCGCCTGCCATGTTACGTCGCTGTGACGCCGCACGACCCACCCCCTTAGGAAGGAGGCAGGTCGCCGGCCAGAGCGACGTCGCAGGGCAGGTAAGTGCGTGTAAAGCTGCCGTAGCGATAATGTTCGCTACGGCAGCTATCACAAGATATGGCATGTGCGACGGGGGCGGGGACTATCGCGCTCGGCATCGCAGCATCGGCTAGCGATATCGCAGTGTGTAAAGTGCCCCTTAGTCATGATACCTAAGCACTTGAAATACATTGATGGTGCACTGCTAGCCATGCGCTCACTGATTGCTGCGTGATGCACTATAATTTAAATAAAAACTTGCATGTTTGAGCTGGATTTCTACTTCATTTTTGTCTCCCTGGCTCTGGTCTCCATTAGCTGTAAGGACACCCACTACATACAGCCTTACTGAAGATTCAGACTCTACAATAAGATAAAGAGTTGCACACCAGTCACAATGTATAGGGAAATAATGAAAAGAAGAACTGCTATGGGAATACTAGAATTAAAATACAATGAACTATCTGAAAAAAGGAAAAACATGAAAATGGAATATGCATAACTGCTATGAATAATATGAATACAAGAGATGTTTAGCCATTGTATTGATCAATACAAAAGAGCCCCAAAACCACGCCAAGGTAATCTCTATTTTTGGGATCCCTAAAAATCATAGCAGTTATGCACATTCCATTTTCAAGTTTTTTCATTTTTTCACAAAGTTCATTGTATTTTTCATTCTAGCATTCCCATAGCAGTTCTGCTTTTCATTATTTCCCCATACATTGTGACTGGTATGCAACTCTTTACCTTATTGTATAGTTGTATGTTTTTGAGGCTTGCACCTTGTTCACATTTATTGGAGTTCCAGACATACATTCTTTAATGATGATTCAGACTCATCATCTGCTTTAACTGCAAACTATGCCCTGTCTAATGTTCTAGAAGGAAACCTGTTTATTTCCCTGCATGCTAACCCATCCCCTATGGGCTAGTGTCTGCCCCTACAGCCTGTTGCTGGGCAGACTTGACCTTTTTCTTACATTTCTATAGACACACATTATAATGTTCTGCAATTATCACATCCTACATAACGGTCATGATCCAGGACCGGTATTCCCCGCTCCAGAGTTTCCCACACCCGGCCTGGTCATGTCAGGGGTTAACTCCCATCAACCTCGTTCTGGTTTCAGGAGACACTATATATGGTTGCTGCATTCCAGCGCTGGTTATAGTTTTGCTCTGCAGTCTGTGACTGGCTCTGGTGAGATTTCCTGTTTGATCTGACTCCAAGTTACCGTGCCCTGACCTGTACCCTCCCCCGTTCGTCCATCTGTCCCAGTCCCAGATTTCCCCATCCTGGTTCATCCTCCTTCCCGTGTTTGTCTCCTCACCCTCCGGTCTTGTCTTCTGTTCCCTGTGCTCTTTGTGTTCCCCTCTGTATACATGATCTCCCGGCATCCGACCTCGGTTCCGTTTTCTAACTTGATCTTGATTCTCCCTCTGCACTTACTTGACTTCCCGGCCAGACCCTGACTGCTTGACTACTCTATTGCCGCCTGGTGGTTCGCCTGTGAACTGCCTGCTGAGGATACTCTGCTGTATTTCAGCCTCCCTTCTGTTACAGTGTTACTTTGACTCTTCTCCACTACACTGCTGCCACCTAGTGGGGAATATGATGTACTACTTCTCACTAGCCCTTTGTAGAGCGTGACAACAACACTGCCATTCCTTACATTATACATGAATATTTTACATTACATTATCGAAACTGCTACATCTTACACATTACCATGCCTTAAGGGCACTTTTCACACTGCGATATCGGTACCGATATCGCTAGCGAGTGTACCCGCCCCCGTCGGTTGTGCGTCACGGGCAAATCGCTGCCCGTGGCGCACAACATCGCTAGGACCCGTCACACGAACTTACCTTCCCTGCGACGTCGCTGTGACCGGCGAACCACCTCCTTTCTAAGAGGGTGGTTCGTGCAGCGTCACAGCGATGTCACACGACAGCCGTCCAATAGAAGCGGAGGGGCGGAGATGAGCAGGGGGAAGATCCCACCCACCTCCTTCCTCATTGCCGGCGGCCGCAGGTACGATGTAGTTCCTCGTTCCTGCGGTGTCACATATAGTGATGTGTGCTGCCGCAGGAATGACGACCAACCTGCATCCTGAACCAGCAACGAGATTTGGGATTAGGACGACGTGTCAACGATCAATGATAAGGTGAGTAATTTTGATCGTTAACGGTAGTTCCTGCGTTTCACACGCAACAACGTCGCTAACGAGGCCGGATGTGCGTCACGAATTCCGTGACCCCAACGACATCTCGTTAGCGATGTTGTTGCGTGTAAAGCGGCCTTTACACTATTACATCCTACATTACTATACATTATACACAACTTTGATGTGATTGTTGTTTTCAGGGGGAAAACAAGACCATAGGTCCACAATTCCTTGGTCCCACTTCAACAGAAGACCAACTTAGGCGCCATACTAGGAATTTTTTTGCTCAAATTTAGATTCTACTCATTAATGACAAAAATGTAGAACTGGTGGAGGAAGGTTGAACTAGATGGACCTAGGTCTTTTTTCAACCTATGTAACTTAGATACATATAGTTACATAGGATGAAAAAAGACCTAGGTCCATCTAGTTCAACCTTCCTCCACCAGTTGTACATTTTGTCACTAAATAATTTATAACCGATAATCCAGGCGTCGGACGCGATGGCAGCAGAGGTGAGATCATCCTCTGATGCTGTGCATTCATTAGCATGATAGCACGCACACAAGGGGCTTACATTCTAATGGGGCCGACTAGCCAAGGGAAATAACGCCCAGGAGACTAGTACCTGCATTCATTAACATATCATAAAGGATCTTTAGAAATACTTTTTCTAAAGATCTCTTTATCTATGCTAGTGTATACAGGGATAGTTAGGCAGGGATTAGTAATATGCACCCAGAACTGCTCATGGTCCTGGGTGCATATTGCACCTGACAAGTTCACTTTAAAGGGCCATTCAGACACATGGGACTTTCCAGCCGCTAGGGCAACCACCAGGGGGCAGGCACCATTGGAGGTAGAAGTAAGCGCAACGCACTCACACAGAGCAGAAAAGTTGGGACCATAGTTCTGACAAGACACCTTTAGAACTCTTCGATCTACACAGGGCCCGGGGCTTGGAACGGGAGCTCAGCCAGGGTTCCTAATTTCCACGGGGGACACCCTAAGGAAAAGACACTCTCCTTCTTTCTCTTCAAACATCGGTGGTAGCCCCTCATTTGCTTAGGATTGACCGGAGCCCACAACGGCAGAGACCAGCACCTGGGTGCAGCTTTAATTCAGTGAGTAAAAGACACCTTCAACCTGCAAAGACTGTGTCGGCTTGTCCTTACTGGCGTCGCCGCCCAGCGTTTTGGGCGCCAACATCAATTATCTCCCTTGTCATCCATCCGGGGCCTGCTCCGCCTGTGGGGAGCGACATCATCCCGGCTGCCATAACACCTGCCCCAACGAGGAATTCTGTAGCAGCGGCTACTTCCTGGCCGCATACCACAGGTGGCGTCACAACAAACTTTCCCAATCAACCTGCTATCCCTTTCTTTTACTGCATGCCTCGGGCAACGGAACCGGGCAAGGAAACCCGTGACCGACTGACCCGACCCTCAACGGCCAAGAAACGAGTAGGTGCACTCATTAGCATATCATAAACGATCTTTAGAAATTCTTTTTCTAAAGATGTCTTTATCTATGCTACTAGATATAGGGATGGTTAGGCAGGGATTAGCAATATGCACCCAGAACTGCTCATGGTTCTGGGTGCATATTGCACCTGACAGGTTTTCTTTAACTGTAATATGAGACAAAAAGGAATCAAATAAAAGGATGAGGCATTTCTGCTGGATTATACTGATTTTATTGCATTTTTGGGGACTCAGTTCTTCAACGATTCTGGGGGTATCTGGTCATTGCTGTGAGTATTGTCCAGACAATTGAGCTCTCTAGTGTCTTCAGGGTCCTGACGGGAACCTGCGCTGGAACGTGGAGGTTTCTGCCCTTCCGTGATGACGGTGCTGGTGGTTATGATTACATCAGTTGTGCTTTTTTTGAAAAATTGGGGAGTTTTTCTCCCGATGACACGAAACCTTTGTGGACCCGTAAAGGATATCTTGGCTATTGAGGTCTGTTGTTCCGTTTTTCCTCTCCTTTGGCTCCCCTCTGTTACACAGTTATTTGGGGGGCTCTCATTTTTAGTTTTATGGCTTCTTGTATAGAGCGTCAAGTTATCGTAAAGTCCCGTCATGTTAACGGGAGTCATCGCCAAGGTTGCCCTCTGAGGAGACCTCGAGATGCCTCTTTTAGTTACAATGTGGTTACTGTTGTCTGTGGAGGTTTTCAATGGTCTTTGAAGCTTTTCCGATTGTTTCACCGGCCCATTGAGGTTTTCGGTTGGCACGGTCTTCTGCGTCTTCACTGGACTGCTGCTCCGGGGCCAGTAAAATTTTATGGTCTGTTCATTTGTCTCTCCGTTATATAATAGTATGAACTTGCTCTGTGTATTCAGGGGGAAAATACGGTGGCCTTTTAGGCTTTTGTTGAAGATTTCGAGAGCCAAGTCTATAAAAGAAAAATAAGAGAACATTCTGTGAGGCAGGGTTAAAAAGTACGTAAATGAGTTTACAAGGACTCTAAGGGGTACTTTGCACACTGCGACATCGCTACTGCGATATCGTCTGGGTCAAATCGAAAGTGACGCACATCTGGCGCCAGTAACGATGTCGCAACGTGTAAAGCCTAGATGCGCCAATTTACGATCGCAAAAGCGTCGTAAATCGGCGATCTGTGTAGCGTCGGTCATTTCCATAATTTCGGAAAGACCGATGTTACGATGTTGTTCCTCGTTCCTGCGGCAGCACACATCGCTGTGTGTGAAGCCGCAGGAGCAAGGAACATCTCCTACCTGCGTCCCGCCGGCAATGCGGAAAGAAGGAGGTGGGCGGGATGTTTACGTCCCGCTCATCTCCGCCCCTCCGCTTCTATTGGCCGCCTGCCGTGTGACATCGCTATGACGCCGCATGACCCAATGACCCACCCCCTTAGGAAGGAGATGGGTCGCCGGCCAGAGCGACGTCGCAGGGCAGGTGAGTGCATGTGAAGCTGGCGTAGCGATAATGTTCGCTACGGCAGCTATCACCATGATATCATAGCTGCGACGGGGGCGGGGACTATCGCGCTCGGCATCGCAAGCATCGGCTTGTGATGTCGTAGTGTGCAAAGCGCCCCTTAGGTGTAAAAGCTGAAATTGCCTTTATTACACATTTTATCTTTGGCCACTAAACTGTTTGCTGACCTATTTAACCCATAGATCATGATTGTGAAATTACTATTATAGTTAGTGAGTAATGATTTACAATCAGAAAATTGATCACTGGACTGATATCTTCAAAGTATAGGAGCAATAAGGTACGTTCATAGGAAAGTGACAATTTCTGTAGTACATGGTTCCTGTAACACTCACGGCCGGTGTAGCAGCAGCGAGCGGGATTAGTGGACCCACTGGACCACAGGGGGGACCCGGGCTTATCCCTTAGTGGTAGGGTTTTAACTAAGCGCATACCGCAAGGTGGACGCCAGGTACCACTCCCAGGGAAGTGACTGGGACTGTGGCAACTAACAACCAGGACAGGTGATGGACCCAGGTATAGGTGGGCTGACTGAGGCAGGATGGACAGGCAGATATGGACAGGAATGATGGGAACGGCAGGGATAGACAAATAAGGGAAGGCAGGTACAGGGTGATGGACACAGGGATAACGGGACAGGATCTCAGGACCTGACAACTAATTAGCTCTCAGAGTGGATACTGACTGACTAACTAAAGCGTTGCGCAGGCACCTCCCCTAATGGAAGGAAGCCTTAAGTATATTGTGCCTCTCAACCATAGGCTTAGAGGCATTTCCTGGAAATAGCACACCGGCCCTTTAAGAGTTTAAGAGAAGGGCCAGTGTGCGCACGCTCATCTTAGGAATATGCCTAGGAACCCTGTGAGGCATGTACAGGGCACATGAGGGGAAGGAGGCAGCAGAGCACGTGGGAAGCCATGTGGCAGTGGGGGGCACACAACCCTGCCGGAGCTGTGAGTAAGTTGGCGCTACAGTTCCTCTGTGAGAATACAAAATATTTTTCTATATGCTTTCTACTGTGAGAATATAATGCCTTTTCTATAACCAAACTTTCTTTTTATATGAGTAAGAAGAGAGAGCCTGATTTTTGGTTATTGCGGCACGGTGGCTCAGTGGTTAGCACTGCAGCCTTGCAGCGCTGGGGTCCTGGGTTCAAATCCTACCAAGGACACCATCTGCAAGGAGTTTGTATGTTCTCCCTGTATTTGCGTGGGTTTCCTCCGGGTACTCCGGTTTCCTCCCACACTCCAAAGACATACAGATAGGGACTCTAGATTGTGAGCCCCAATGGGGACATTATTGCCAATGTATGTAAAGCGCTGTGGAATTAATAGCGCTATATAAATGAATAAAATTATTATTATTATTATATCAGGAAAGCAAGTATGTGTATACCAAGGTCAGCAGCTGGCGTCATAAGACAAGGGCCCCTCAAGCTATGATGGATTCAAGATAAGGCACCCTGGAGCTACAAGAGCAATGGAAGGGACGGAGAGGGAAAATTCCAAAAATGGATAAATGTTACAGACTTTTTGCATATGTTTTTAATATAACCAATGGCATACTTACGAATTTTACTAAAAGATTAACCCATTACAGCGCTATAAAAGGATTATAAAAATAAAGCATGTCACTCTTGTGCACCTGCTCTCACTGAGTGGGATTTATACCAGATATCTATGTGGTCTAAATTCCTTTGCTGGCACTCAGTGCTTTCCAATTTGAGATTTCAACAGACATTCACAGTTAAGAAGGAGATTTGTAATAAATGGGACAATCTCCTAATCACAGTATGCAGAAATCATGCTATTTTACCAGCAAAAGATAACCACAAAATCCAGTAGGTGACTCCAATCTGTCTAACCTGCTGTCTCCTGCCTATTGTCAACTGTATTATGTCTCTACTTGCAGAAACATCCACCCCCCACACCCCAATAAAATAGAGGAAGTGGGGGTGTCTCTTTGTCGCTCTGCTCCTGATTTCCTGTATGCTAAACAGCACACAGGCATAACGGAGAGGCAGGGTTTGGACAATGGCAGGTGCAATGAATACTGGAGAAAGGAAGTTCAGGCACCTATAGTGCTGGCTGAAGGCTGATGAAACTTGGTAGAAGGCTGATGAAAATTTGAACAGTTCCTGGCCATTTTAGACTGTTTGTGCACCAAGACACTTATCAACTTGTTGTGGGCACGAGAGCATCAACACTATATTTTCCTATAGGTTTTGTGTGAAAGGTTACATTTTTCACTGTTGATTGAAGCAGATCCATCGTTTTGATGTTGCTACCTTGTGTAAGACCGACATATTACAAACACCCATTCTTAGTCAAAACAGCACAAACAAAAAATATGTGCCCAGTTTGGCTAATAGAAGCGCTGAAAGAATACGGCAGACTCAAAGTTAGAAGTCCACTGTATTAGGCCTCTTTCACGCACGTTTTTCACGGACGTGTCAAAGGTGCGTTTTGCCCTCGGTGTGCCGTGTTTATGGCACTACGTGAGTTCTCCGTGTGTTATCCGTGATAACACACAGAGAACGAGAAGTTTGTACTCACCTGTCCCTGGCGTCGCTGTCCGTGGTGCTGATCTTCAGTCTCCGGTCCTGCCGACTCCCCGCTGCTGCTGCTTCCGGCCGCAGTGAAGTGAATATTCAATGAGCATAATGACGGCGGTCGAAAGCAAGTGACAGCAGCGGCAGAGACGCTGGAGAAGGTGAGTAAAGTTTGTTTGTTTTTTTTATCACAGGCACATGTGTTTTCTCCGGTGCGTGTCACACGGAACACATCCGTGTGGTCCGTTTGTGTTACGTGGGACCCATTTGCGTTCCGTGTGACACCCGTGATGCCGGAGAAAACAGGGACATGTCTACGTGTGGAGCACACGGGCACATGTATGCTCCACATGTACACACGGTCCATGGCAGTATACGCACATGAACGCAGACCCATTGATTTTAATGGGTCTACGTGTGCCCGTGTCTCCGATACGTGAGGAAACGGACCATACCTGTATCGGAGACACGGATGTGTGAAAGAGGCCTAAAAGGGGTTTTCCACTGCTTTTTCACCCCCTTGTCATATATCATAGTTCTTCTAAACAATATATTTTGTAATATACTTGTATTGGATGTATCGCTTCTATGAGAGCATCTCAGCAGGGATCACACAGCACTGGATTGTTCTGCAGATTCTCCTCTGTTATGTCTGATACTTGCTTTTCCGGCACAGAAATCAGACAAAACAAAAGGAAGTTCTCACTGGGCTCCTGATGGTCGGTGTGGATGTTTGAGTGAATGACAATTAGTCTTACACAAGCTAAACTGACAGTTTCATTCAGTAGTAACAGCAGGGGCCAACACCTAATGAACTGTTGCAATCTGCATTTCAATAGCAAAGGGTCTAGGTAAACAAATCACTGACATGGAGAGCTAAAGAGTGCTGAAATTTCCTAACAAACACAGTGGCAGGGCTGTAGTGGTCATCTGGCAATTGCTAAATGAGCTGGTACCTACCCTGGGCTGCTCTGACACTTGGTATCTACCACTATCTTCAGCAGCACAGGATGGAGAAGGAAGGAGGGAGCTAAGTGATGGCAAACAGGCTGCAGCAATGCATGATGGACCTTATAGTATTAGCACACAGTAAGCCGAGGGAGGAGAAGAGATAGATGTAAATATCAGACCTGCTGCTGGGAGATTCCAAGTGATGCTATCTGCATGATAAAAGGTCTTTATTACTATAGTATGAGTATGGATGTGTTTAGTGGCACATAATAGGACGATTGATGAATAAAAAATGAAATGAGTTAGGCTAGTGGATAACTTATTTATGTTAACTTATCGCCTTGGTGGTGATAGACTGTGCTGAGTACATATGCATTCCCAGAAATCTGTTGGTCATTGCAGACAAAACTAGACACAGAGAGGTGAGAAAGAACTCCAATCACAAATGCCGAGGATTCTTAACTTTCGGTTCTCCTGTTAGCAAACCAAAATTTTTTTATGGGCCAATTTGCAAAAAGGAAATCAAACGTGTGTTTGTAATATACCAGGGGAGTAGCAATTCTACTATGAGGAACTTACCAAGAGTCTCATTGACGACACTGGGGATGACGTCTTTCAATACCTCGCAGTTAGTGTGCAGCGCAGGGTTACAGTTCATTTCCAGTAGCCACACCTGGAAGGTCACAATGGGGATGTTTCATTCATGTACAAACAATGACAAAGTATTAAAAAGTCTAGAGGTTAAAGAGAAATTCAAAACTCAAAGCCAGCACTTTACTGAGCACTGGTGTCAGATGTGGTCCCCATAGACGCCTAATTATAGGGGAAAAACTTTAGAGCGTGCTGAAATAGGAGCTCCACCCAGACATTGGGCCTAAGTGCCTCCACACATATTAAAACCAAGCGACATTACTCTTGTCGGTATATGCAACAGATGAGGACTTCTTTGTATGTGTGAAGGAGGACTTTATGCTGATCTAACAGTAGATGGCGATGTTGTGTAAAGTTTCCTTACTCACTGTATTGTAAAAAGTCTTTTGTTTTTCTTCCTGGTTTTGGTTTTGGTTTTGGTTTCACTTCCTGATGCAATGCTGTATGACTATGCATATCATTACCTCATGTTCTCTAAGGAGTAAAGAGCTTGTTATCCCATGTAATCTGCTCTGTGAACTTTGTTCTGCAACTTGGAAGCTAGAAGCTGTGCAACAACTCTGTCGTCCTCCTCCTCCTAGACCTGTCTTCTGCCTTTGACACTGTGGACCATTCCCTCTTGCTACAGATTCTCTCATCTCTTATTATCGCAGATTTGGCTCTATCCTGGATCAATTCATATCTCAGAAACCAGACTTTTAGCATCTCCCACTCTCACACTATCTCCTCCTCTTCATCTCACCCCCTATCTGTCGGTGTCCCCCAAGGTTCAGTTCTTACATAGTTACATAGTTCAACCTTCCTCCACCAGTTCTACATTTAGTCACTAAGTCATTTATAACCAACAATGTTGTGTGTACTGAGGAAATCATCCAGCCCTTTTTTAAAAGCTGTTATAGTATCTGCCATTACTACCTCTTGTGGTAGGGCATTCCACAGTCTGACTGCTCTAACTGTAAAGAACCCTTTCCTATTTAGCTGTTGGAATCGCTTTTCTTCCACTCGCAGTGAGTGCCCCCTGGAACTTAGTACTGTCTTTGGAAGAAATAAGTCATGTGCCAGTCTTTATATTGACCACACATGTATGTATACATATAAATGAGATCTCCTCTGAGACGTCTTTTTTCTAAGCTAAACATATCTAACTTTTTCAACCTGTCATCATATGGGAGGCCTCCATTCCTTGTAATAGTCTAGTTGCCCGCCTTTGAACTGACTCTAACTTCTGAATGTCCTTTTTAAAATGTGGAGCCCAAAACTGGATCCCGTGTTCCAGATGTGGCCTTACAAGTGATTTATAGAGGGGTAACAATACGTTGGGATCACGGGATCTAATCTCTCTTTTTATACACCCTAAAATCTTGTTTGCTTTAGCAGCTGCTGCTTGACATTGAGTGCTGCTGCTCAGCTTATTTGTAATGAGAATATCCAAGTCCTTCTCCTGTTCTGTAGTCCCGAGTTTACTTCCATTTAATGTATACGCATTTATAGGATTACTCCGTCCTAGGTGCATTACTTTACATTTATCAACATTAAATCTCATTTGCCAAGTATCTGCCCATTCTGACATCTTATCCAGATCTTTTTGTAATATTGTACTATCCAGGTCAGTTTTTAATATCCTACATAGTTTGGTGTCATCGGCAAAGACTGACACTGTACTATCAATCCCATCCACAAGGTCATTAATAAAGAGATTAAAAAGAATCAGTCCAAGCACAGATCCCTGCGGCCCCCACTGCTGACTATAGCCCATTTAGAGAATGTACCATTTATGACTACTCTTTGTTTCCTATCTTTTAGCCAGTTCCTTACCCAGTTGCATATTGTGTCCCCTAGTCCTTGCTTCTGGAGCTTTAGTATAAGGCTATTATGTGGTACAGTATCAAATGCCTTTGCAAAGTCCAAATAAATCACATCAGCTGCATTACCAACATCCAGATTTGAACTTACCCCCTCATAGAACCCCAACAGGTGGGTTAGACACGACTTATCTTTCATGAATCCATGCTGTTTGTCAGTTATCATATTATTTTCTGCAATATATTTTTGCATGTCATCCCTTAAAATGCCCTCAAAAACTTTGCATACTACTGATGTCAGGCTTACTGGACGGTAGTTGCCTGGATCTACCCTCTTACCTTTCTTAAATATCGGTACCACATCAGCAATCCTCCAATCCTGAGGCACCAACCCTGTTACAAGTGAGTCTAAAAAGATGAGATACAGCGGTCTGTTGATTACGGAGCTCAATTCCCTCAATATTCGTGGATGAATGCCCTCTGGCCCTGGGGATTTGTCAATGTTTAATTTACTCAGACGTAGGCGTACTTCATCTTGTGTCAAATTAATTATATCGGGTGGTGAACTTTGATTTTTCACTTGTTGAATGATCCCTGGTACAGTCAGTTCCTTGGTGAATACAGATGAGAAATGCCTATTTAATATCTCAGTCTTTTGTTTGTCCTCTATAACTAACTTGTTATTATATTTTAAGGGGCCGATACTATCCTTTGTTTTCCTTTTGGCATTAATGTATTTATAAAAGATTTTGGGATTTATTTTAATGTCATTGGCGATTTTTGTTTCAGTAGCTAATTTTGCTTGTTTGATTTCTTTTTTACATTTCCTATTGATATCTTTATACTTCTGAAATGCTATTTCTGTATTCTCAGCCTTTAAGATTTTAAATGCCCTTTGTTTTTGTTTTATTATACTTTGTACAGTCTTATTTATCCATAGTGGTTTCTTTTTATTCCTGGACATTTTATTACCAGAGGGTATACGTTTTTTACAGGACTCTAGTAGTATATCCTTAAACTTACCCCATTTATGTTCGGTATCCCCAGTTATTATGACTTTGTCCCAATCTACACATTTAAGCTCTTCCCTTAATTTGTTGAAATCAGCTTTCCTAAAATTCCAGGTTTTAGCATTTCCCCTTTGAAATGTTCTATTGAATATTATGTTATGTTGAAGCTTACCATATTATGATCGCTGGTGCCCAAGTGCTCCCGGACCTGTAGATCTGAAATTGTATCCGGTCTATTTGACAGGACCAAATCTAGCAAATTATCTCCCCTGGTCGGTTCATCTACCATCTGAGAGAGGAAATGGTCTTGAATGGTAGATAAGAACTTACAGCTTTTAGCAGAACCAGAAGATTCTATGTCCCACTGTATGTCTGGATAGTTGAAATCCCCCATAATAAGAACCCGATTATTATTATTAGCTGCCTTTTCAATTTGTTCCAGCATTTCACCCTCTATTTGTTGAGGTATGATAGGAGGCTTATAGCAAACTCCAATTAGCATTTTTCCATTATTCCCCTCCCCATGTACATTTACCTATACTGACTCTACATTGTTGCTGTTCCCCTCAATGTCATCATATAACTCAGGTTTTAGGTTAGATTTAATAAATATACACACCCCACCACCTTTTTTGTCTTTCCTGTCCTTCCTAAATGTACTTTAACCCTGTATGTTTGTCACCCAGTCATGGCTTTCATCCAGCCAGGTTTCCGTAATGCCCACCACATCCTAATCCATGGTTGACATAAGAGTCTCCAATTCATTCATTTTGTTTGCAAGACTTCTTGCATTTGCCAGTAGACATTTAATCCTATTAACACCTTTATTACTCCTAGCCTCCCTACGTTCCTTGTATGTCCCATCCCCCCCTAATCCTTCATTGACCCCTACCGTCTCACTGTCTCTATCTGCTCTATCTATCCCCTTATTTGCTCCACTTCCCTCCCTCCCCCCCGATCCTAGTTTAAAAGCTCCTCCATCCGGGCAGCACGGTGGCTCAGTGGTTAGCACTGCAGCCTTGCAGCGCTGGGGTCCTGGGTTCAAATCCCACCAAGGACACTATCTGCAAGGAGTTTGTATGTTCTCCCCGTGTTTGCGTGGGTTTCCTCCGGGTTCTCCGGTTTCCTCCCACACTCCAAAGACATACAGATAGGGACTCTAGATTGTGAGCCCCAATGGGGACAGTGTTGCCAATGTATGTAAAGCGCTGTGGAATTAATAGCGCTATATAAATGAATAAAATTATTATTATTATTATTATCCGTCTGACCATTTTCTCCCCCAGCACAGCTGCACCTTCCCCATTGAGGTGCAGCCCGTCCCTACCGTAGAGCCTGTAGCCGACTGAGAAGTCGGCCCAGTTCTCCATGAACCCGAAACCTTCCTTCCTGCACCAATTTCTAAGCCACATATTTATCTCCCTAAGCTCCCGCTGTCTTTCTAGTGACGCTCGTGGCACCGGTAGTATTTCTGAAAACACCACCTTGGACCCCTGCTGTTCTCCATCTACACCTCCGGCCTGGGACGCTCAGAGTCCCACGGGTTTCAGTATCATTTTTATGTTGATGATACGCAGATCTACCTCTCTGGACCTGATATCACCTCCTTACTTAATCCCACAATGTCTGTCTGCTATTTCATCCTTCTTTTCTGCTCGATTTCTAAAACTTAACATAGACAAAACAGAATCCATCATCTTTCCCCATCTCACTCTACCACCCCACCTTACCTATCCATCAAAGTCAATGGCTGCTCACTCTACCCAGTCCCGGGTGCTCGCAGCCTGGGGATAAACCTTGACTCTGCTCTCTCCTTCAAGCCTTATATCCAAGACCTTTCCACCTCCTGCCAACTCTAATTCAAAAATATTTCCCGGATCCGTACATTCCTTGACCAAGAATCTGCAAAAAAAAAACTAGCGCATGCCCAATCTCTTCACTGGCTTTCCATTGCCCAAAGACTCCAGTTCAAAACACTAACCATGACATACAAAACCATCCTCAACCTGTCTCCTCCTTACATCTGTGATCTAATTTCCCGTTACCTACCTGCACGCAACCTCTGATCCTCACATGATCTCCTGCTCTCCTGCCACCTTATCTCCTCTTCCCACAATCACATACAAGATTTCTCCCGTGCCTCCCCCATACTCTGGAACGCTCTACCACAGCATATCAGACTCTCGCCTACTGTGGAAAGCTTCAAAAGGAACCTGAAAACCCACCTATTCAGACAAGCCTACAACCTACAATAGCCCTCAGGTTACTATACCACTCTCACCTACTATACCCTCACCCAACCCTGTGGACTGTGAGCGCTCGTGGGCAGGGTTCTCTCTCCTCCTGTACCAGTCTGTGCCTTGTATTGTTGATGATTATTGTACTTATCTATGTATGCCCCTTTTTCACATGTAAAGCACCATGGAATAAATGGAGCTATAATAATAAATAATAATAATAACAATAATAATAGACGAAAATGGGTCAACGAACAATTGATCATCGACGGCCCAAGATACATCACATTTGGCCCATTTTGTATTTTTTTTTGGCTGATGAAACAGCCAGTGCTGTTTCAAAAAAGAAAAAAAAATCCATCATGCCTCACTCATGTTTTGTTCAAAATGATCTCTCATTTCATTGACCAGTACAACGATCATTTGATGTCATCAAAATCAGCTGTTTCTTTCAACTCCAATGTGTTTGGGCTCCAGCGGTATAACTTGAAGCTTGTGGACCGTAATGCAAAATCTCAAACAGCCCCCCTCCCCAACTACCACAATAGCATTGGCCAGCACATAAAGGCCGAACTCCAAAGTGACCAGTTGACCCTCCTTAGGCTTCACGCCCCATGTGTGACAGCAACCCCCATCACCCACTATTGTAATGAACCTAATGAGCTTCTTCTGAGAGCCCAACACCAATATTGTAAATGGCACATAAAAGGTTGGGGTCTAGTTACGAAATTTGGCATGTCCCTCCTGTCATTATTCATGCTCATTTTTACTGAAAGCTCATGGTCTAAGGTGTCGAAATGTCTGCATCTGCAAAGAACATGAGTCTTGTATTCCCATGTCCTTATGACATGGGAATACAATAGAAGAGACTTCCCAGCTCATGTAGCACATAACAATGTAATTTCACTCCGACAGCCTTAGGACTTGTTGTATGTTTTGGCCATATCTACTACCAGTGCTGGACTGAGGTGACAAGGGCCCACCAGAGGCATTGATTCTTGGGGCTTGCTATTCCACTACATGGAATTTACCCCTTTTCACATAATTTTCAATAATTAATGTGTTAAATTAATGATGAGATGCTATCTCTATCTCTACATGTTACACTATGTGTACTGTGCCAATTATTACTTATGTAAGGGCATGGATGGCTCACTCCTTCACAAGGGCCCACCAGGGGATTTACCTGCCCTCCTGTTGGCCAGTCCGAGCCTGTGGTTACCACTATGGCCATGCAGCCATTTGACTACACTCTATTTAGTAATTAATGATAACGTCTAAATGGCAGAAACAAACTAATTATATCTTTATTCATTCATTAGAGAATATTCTACTAAATCTAAAAAAAAATTGTTTAAAAGAACAGAGAGTCCTCAGTGGTTGATACCTTTTAATGGCTAACTGAAAAGATGGTAATAATTGCAATTATTACCATCTTTTCAGTTAGCCATTAAAAGGTATCAACCACTGAGGACTCTCTGTTCTTTTAAACAATTTTTTTTTATCTCTACTGGCTAACACGGTACAAAGATATATTTTACTTCTACTAAATCTATACATTTTTGTAAATTTTTGCATCACATATAACCAATCAACAATGGAATCCTAAATTAAAAAAAAAAAATAATGCACACTTCCCAACCCACAGAAGCATAATTTTATGAAAGCTGGCATCAACCATTATGCTCCAGCATGTATCCTCCAGGTCTTTTGGTGTTTTTTAATAGTTATATTCCATAAAGAAAACACACTTGTACTATTGGTAAGTGCCTTCACGGTCCTGCAATAATTGGAGGTGAAGAGAATCCAGCATTAGGGCTCGATGAAAACAACTATTTATTGTTGTGATGTCCATCACTAGGTGGCGCTAGACACTACTTGTGTGCAGTGAATGGAGAGGTTGTCAGACAAGCCGAAGTCAGAAGCCAGGAGGTAATGACAGGACACTGGAAGCAGACAGAGATGAGGTCAAGATACAAGCCGAGGGTCAGGATTCCAGAAAAGTATGTACAGGATACAGGGAGCAGGTGGGGACGTGGTCAGGAGGAGGTCCGAGGTCAGAAGCCAGGAGGTAACAACAAACACAGGGAGACAGGCAGGGAAGAGTCAACTACAGCCCAGAGTCGAGAGCCAAGATCAGATCACAAAACACTATGGGAGCTGAGAGCACTACTGTAACCAGGAAATATGTCTGCCGACGTTCCTGGAGAGCATGCTCTCTAATGAAGCAGAGCAATCACCAGGAACGAGGAGTATCTGCGTAGGCACCTCCTAATGCCAGCGTAGAACCCAGTGCTGAGAGGCAACCAATCCATAGGTGCTCAAGACAAACAGCAGAGCATCCAAACCTGCAAAAAGCTCGGCGCGATGGAATAGCACGTACCGGCTGTGCAGGAGACCATGGCAGAACGTAACAACAGAAGATGATCCACACATCGGAACCGTGACATTTGTATAATATTTATACATACACAAAGAGAAAAATATCCAAGAAAACTGTTAAAATAATACAACGGTCAAATAAAAAAACAAACCTATTTTGGGCTAAATATCCTTCCATTGGAAATACAATGAATAAAGACATGTAGTCCGAAACGCGTTGGGTTTTTTTTTTTTTATTTGGCCATTGTATAGTACTAGTTTTCCCTGTATATTTTTTCTTTGTGAATGTTATGGATACTATACAATAAAAAGTTGTTTTTATGGAGCCACAATGCCGGATTTTCTTCCTCTACAAGTTTCCGTTGCACGGTCCTCCATAGATGGGTGAGCTGATTTTACTGAACTTTTTTCCAATAATTGCAGATATCCTAATGATGCATTTAATACCTTAAAATCATCATCGATCAGGAAATCGCAGCCAATAAGGTCGAAGAATCCCCGGCGGCACTCCAACTTTGATTTCACGCTCAGGAAACAGTGGATCATTATCTGCTGCATCCTTTTCTATCAGTGACAGGAAGAAAATGACATAAGATGAAAACAATGGCAGACATTCCTGCAGAACGCTGCTTCCTATATCCAAGATGACCGACTCGTCAGGAAATCTTATGGCGGGGGTCTACAGCTCAACCGTGGATGCATCATGTCTAATGACTGCAGCACTCAACGTTACAGGACATGGAATATCCCCAAGCCTTGGATGTTCGGTGATAGGTGATGATGAGGGTTTCTTGGTAGGTCTTGGAGACAGGGGAAATACAAAACATAGTATTATATCAGTGGTCGGTCATTTCTGCCATCTCACCGTAAAGGTATTCAGCACCCAGTCTTGAGGTAGACCCTTGCTTTCCGCAAACTTGTCATTGACATGGCTGTTGAATCTTTCCATTCCCCATACTGTCTCTTCTTTCAGCTCATTGTAAAGAGGGTTCTTCTTCTGCATGTACTGGGTGTAAAAAAGAAATTGGATACTCAATATTTAAAGGGGTAAAAGTTAATTTTAAAGTTGATGTTATTCAATAGCTCTTGAAATAATAAGATCCGTAATTGGATATGTTTAAAAAAATATTCAAGTGCCGAGATAATCTTATATATGTGTCCCTGCTGTGTACTGTGTAATGGCTGTGTCTGACCATACAGGGACATGGTCTGATCATATTACAGCTCCTGGATTGGGGAGGAAGAAAAAGAATATATAGACATTACAGCCCAGCATCACAGCTGATTCTTTCTTGTAACGTCTGCCCGGGACCACAGATGGCTGTCACGGACAGACTAGGGCTAGCCGTCCACTCAGCAGGATCCCGAGAACCCCGAAATGCTTTAACCCATATACGGGGATCTGGAATCACTACAGGGTCCAGGAGATTGCTACCTATGGAAGGCTGCAATCCAGAGAAGAGAAATCATTAGGCAGGGTCAAAATCAGGAGATACAAAAATGGACAAAATCAACAGGCAAGAGCGTAGTCAGGAAATCAGGATAAGGTCAAACCGGAGATGACAGCGAAGTACAAAACATTGCAGGCAGGAGGGTAGTCAGAAAGCAGGCTGAGGTCAAAACAGATTAGGGTGTGGACCAGAGGCACAGCAGAATACTGCAAAACTATATCTGGTGGTGACCAGCAGACAGAAGGCAGAATAAGAAGGGTGTGGTGCCTTCCCATTGGCCATGGCTGAAAGGTGATAACTTCAGCTGGAAGACACACACCACCTACAGTCAGTCAGTAGTACTGAAGGTCCCAGAGAAACCCAACTTAGTGGATGGGTGGAGGCTGCGCCTACCAGAGCCACTGGTACTGACTTCTATCCTATCACCAGCGCTGCCCATGGCGCCTGGTGAACGATGCAGAAGTCGCAGGAGCGGACTCTGGTGGAGACGTGACATTTCTGTGAGGTAAAACATTTCCCTACCTATCTTTTAAAAAAATGTTTTACCTCAAAGACAGAATCATTTGCGATCCTGTGCTGTAATGTCTGTATTCTCTATTGCTTCCTCCACGGACGAGGAGCTGTAGTATGATCAGACTAAGTCCCTGTACTGTCAGACACGGCCATTACACAGCACATAGCAGGAACACATATATAAGATTATCTCAGCACAGGAACATTTTTTTAAAAAACATCCAATTGTGGAAATTAATATTATTTTAAGATCTATTGACTAAAATGAACTTTAATCATAGGATAACCCTTTAAGCCATCAAATTGTCCAGTCCATATCTGCACCAACAAGGCATCGGTAATCTTAGTGATTCCCAAAATGTATTATTTGCATTTGAAAATGAGAATATAGCAAAAATACATATTTCTTCCAGTAGGTGGCAGAGTTTTGTACTAGACATACCGGACTTATCCTACAACTTAGGCGATAACGTTTCCTATGGATAAGGATAACTTAAACACTTGGCAAAACCCTTTAATAAAAGCAAAGCTCTGCGTGGCTACATTGCAGCCAACACTGGAATAAAGAATTTTTGCTCCTACTGTTCAGATTTATTTTGCAGACCCTCCTTTTAGCTGCCAGTTCTTATTTTATTGGTATGTGGTATAGTAACACCTGCACGGCTGAAGGCAACAGATAACATTCCCCTGAACTTGGAAAAACCATATAGCAGCGCAAGACGTCAGCAAAAACATACCAGGAACCTAAACAGGACACAGCTGTCAGCTCATCACGAGGAGCGCCCATTGCTTTACTCCTAATGCGCAGTAGTGAGTCCTTCGGGAATATGGATGCATAAAACTTGGAAAGAGCCTTTCACGTGAAAAACATAAACTTCTAGTAAATATTTACATCCTTCAGTCACTGTCTTTGTTTTTTGACAACCAATATGGCCCCATTGCAGCCCCCTAAAGGTTGTGCCACTAATCAGCGGCAACCGGAAGGAAACAGTGTATGGAGTTGGAGAAGAACAGCGCCATTCACTGAGCAGTGGTCATTCTCAGGTACAGCGTGTGACGACATGGACTCTGTCAGTGCCTAGCATGGGTTAAGTTCTTAAAATTCAGCCAGACATGAAGATAGTTTGTTTATAGACGGGGGATAAGCTCCTCATTGTTTCTACAAAACCCTTAGGAGTCTAGTGTTACAGTTCTTTTTCCCTCATGTAATTGCCTTAGCCAGTGAAGGTCAAACACCCAGACAAATCAATTATGTGAACCTCCCATTGCATTACTATGTGAATTGCTAGATGTGATGTAACTTAACGGTCTCTCCCTCATCTCTGGATATTTTGTATTCGGCTTGAAATCTAGCCAATAAGAGCCCAGTCTTATCCACCAATCGTGAAGACCTCAATGGTCTGAATGGAGAGCTTAGGGGTTTAAAAAGGAGGACTATCCATTGCCCGGGTAGACTCTTGCTACATACTACCAATCTAGGACCTGCGGATCCGATTGGCAAGCCATAACCGAACCTGGATTATAATACTATATGGATTTCAGCATCGGATGCAAGGATTTGGCTGGGATATCAAGGAGTACCTAAGGAAGGAATCCAGCTTGGGACAATCCAGTCACCTGACTACAGGCTTTGCGGTCCTCAGACAGCTTCCTAAATCTGGCGTTATTCTATTCTCGGTGGGTGCCTGCCGAAAGCGGGGTGCTGCTGGTTTGGAGTAAGTAGCCCTGGAAGTTCTGAGGCACGGACATTCTAATCCCTGGTGAGCCAGCGGAAGGGTGAGACTCTGTTGCTGATTACATTTTGTGGTTTTGCTGGTTATGTGCTATGTGCCGTTAATTATTTGGGGATCCAATAAAGTCTTAATATTGTGATTCCCTCACCCTGTGTTGTCTGAGTAGTGTTCCGCCTATGGTTAAGGAGGTCGGGCGTTCAGTTGGGGTGAGCCCTGGGCCATGCTGCCTTTCTAAAGGCGGCCGGGCCAGTAGATGAGACACCCACTGACCCCCGTGTCTCCACACTGCGGTTCGGTTCCTGTTCACTTCACTAGGAGCTGAGTTGTAATACCTGAGAACATCTACTTCATAGTTTATGGAGTTGTGCTGCTTCAGCTCCATTCACTGATCATAGGGTGGGGTGTTCAAACCCCTGTCAATCTGATATTGATCAGTTATTAATAGACCATTCATGTCTAGGTAGTGGCCAAACCCATTATGGATTACTTGATCGTGCAACTAATAAAAGTCAATTTTGCCATTCCACGTACCTGATTGGTTAGGTGACCTGTGAGGTCATCAGACGCTGGATCATAAGGGTTGCAGGTAAGACGGACATAACCATGGCGGAAGAATACAAAGTAAGGTACAGTAGAAGCTACCAGCAGATAGGAACGGATATCGAACTTCTTCCCTTCGAGAAGTAAAGGGTTTGGTATATACCTGTAGCACACAAAACAGTTGGGTTGTGATAAGACAACCCTGATGACTACTGATGTGCGATAAAACAGTTTAATAAGTCAATGAGAACATATTTGCAGCGTCTGGACGTGTAAAATGGCATTCTCAACTAGTCACGAAATTAACCTCAACTTTTGTATCGGTCTATTGATTTATCTCTATGAATAAAATGTGAGCACAGATCTCACTCTCCAGATTCACTGGAAAGTGGCCGCTGAATTTCCTGCTTGTGCTTTTATACAGGCTATGATAGTTTATTCTTAATGGCTGTGATATACCATGAGATATGATTGCTGTAAGGAATTATGGGTAAGCCCAGGTGGACTTGCACAAGGTCATGTGAATCTTCTTTTTCTTATGCAATATCTCCAGCATGAAAAATGGTGGCAGCCTGTTCAAGCGATTCAAAAAAGCAAATTTCAGGTTTAGCAGATTCCGAAAAAGTTTACACATTTCATTCACATTCAATTAATTCTATTGGCAAACACCTCTCTATTCCAAGCCCGCTGGAATGAGATGTATAGCATATTCTGTAGATCACAAGTCATAAATGTACCAGATGGGAATAACTCTTTACATTGAACACTACACAACAATCCCATCTTGAAGGGGTTGTACACTACTAGGATAACTGTCATGATTCCTCTGCGCAGAGCATCTTGCACACAGGTGATGCTCTGCTGATCCTTCCTGAATCACGGAGCCGGCAGGGACATTATTCCTTTGTGCAGAGCACCTTGCATTTGGAGATGCTCTGCTGTGCTTCTCTGAGCACTAGCTGACAGGTTGTTTGACAGTAAAGGTATACATGCAGGTTCTGGGAGGTGCTGATTACTCAGGTGTTCCACCTTCCTGGTAATTGCTCTGTTTCTTTACTGGGTATGCTCGGCCAGAACCTCGCCAGTTGTACTCTCTGGTTCTGCAGTTGTGCTCTTAGCTCGTTTTGTACTTGTGTTCTGACTCTGGACCATTCATTGACTCCTCTCTGCCAGCTCCCTGTTCTTGTTGTTACTTCCTGGCTTCTGACCTCGGACCGTTACCTGACCACGCCGCTGTCTGCTCTCTGAATCTGATATATACTCTCCTGGAATTCTGACCCTTGGCCTGTGACTTGGCTGTGTTTATGCTTACTCCCTGTGTCCTGTCGTGCCCTCCTGTTACCTGACCCCAGCTTATCTAATTACCCTTCCGTCTATACTACCCGTAAGTCGTGACTAGCATCACATTAACCCATTCTGATTCCACGTTACCCCCAGGTAAAATAAAGTCTATACTCACCACCCTTAGCGGCACCATTTCTCTGGTGCTGAGGTTTGCGTTCCCGGGGCTCGTGTGACTATGTGACATCACTCGAGCCCCACATCCAATCAGCGCACCGTTTAGCATCTCCTCCTTTGGACCAAACGAGTTAATCAACAGGAAGTCAGTACTGCGGCTGCCGCTCACTTCTTGTTGATTACTCGTTTGGTCTGAAGGCTGGTGCTCTAAGGACATGTAGCTCGCGTGACATCACAATATCACGTGAGCCCCGGGAACGTGAACTCCAGTACATGAGATATGGCGCCGACACAGAAGCTGAGTATAGGCTTTATTATTTAACCTGGGGGACATGTGGAATCAGAAGGAGTTGTCCTATGTAGTAGTGGACAATCCCTTTCAGTAAAACAGAGCCCCACTGAAAATAAGTACAGCTCATACTCCCCTCCCGGAGCAGGATCAGATACATCAGTCTAGAACACTCGGAAAAGAGTTTCTCACTTTTCAGGCATTTTTTATTCCTTTAGACTTGATTCTCGTTACACAATACCCTTTTCACTAAAAATGACCAGGGTGGCTCTGGCCTTTATTGTAGTCCTGCCATCATCTGTTACTCCATGGTTGTTACCCAGCCTTGGTCCTGGAAGTAGACAGCTCTGGTTATTGTGCTGCTCTTACTGCTATTATTTGCTGAGGTTTTTTATGGCATTTATTTCTCTTAGCGCATTGTTCTTAGATGTCAGGTCCTTTCTGCCATTATATTCCCTAAACAAAGGACTAAGACAATATAGTTTTTTTGCCGTTCCCTTAGAAGAGGCAGAAGAAGTGCTCGAGGAATTTTTGGTAACCTTTTTATTAGTCTTGTTCACATACAGTATTTAATAAAGAGAAGAGCGCAGTTGGAAAATGACCACAAATTTCATGGTAGCCCCTTCTATACCCATACCTCCCAACCGTCCCGGATACAGCGGGACAGTCCCTCTTCTGAGCCTTTGATCCCGGGTCCCGCCCGTGAGGCTGTTTATCCCGGGCTCCACCCACCCACTGTAGCCCCGCCTCGCTGTTTCTCCCTTCTATTCATTACAGAGCCGACCGCGCACCTACTCCTGTGACTGCTGCTGAGGTATGAATCACCCCCTGCAGCAGAGCGACCCCTCCCTGCAGCAGAGCGATCCCCCCTCCCCCAGAGCCGACCCCCCCAGTCCTGGAGCCTGCGTTTGTCTGCAGCTGTTCTCTGATTCCCCGTGTGCGGCTTCTCACTGCTGCAGACACGCGGGGAGTCAGGACGCTAAGGAGACCGTGCAATCAGCACTTCTCTCTCCTGCAGATAGCACTGGCCAGTAATAACCTATGCAGAGTGACATCTGCAAACTTCTATTAGCTTACCGATCAGTGGTCTCCTGCCTGTGGAGCAGAGCTGCTGGGTCCTAGCTTCCCAACAACTTCAGCTCTGCTTTATTCTGGCTGCCCTACCAGTTAAAGGGAACATGTCAGCAGAAATTTCACAATAAAAGTAATAGATTCCCCTCTCCAGCTCCTGGGCTGCTTCTAGAAAGGTTCCTGTTGTTATTGTGCCCCCTTTGAGACCTACAAAAATACTTTATGAAGTCTTACCTTTTTGTATGCAAATGTGTTTTTATGGTCACGGGGGTGGGCTGTCTGGCGTCCGTTATTCCCCCTCCTGCCGCTTTACGCAGTCCCCCATTGCTCATTTACATACACAAGAACGCCTTCCTCATGTAACTGTCCTCCCGAAGATTTGCGCATGTGAACGCTTTTTCAGGTGATTGCGCAGGCACGAGATTATGGGCTGCGCTGTGATTGTCATCAACAGCGTTAACCAAGTACCCGCCCATAATCTCGTGCCCGCACTTTTCCCTCTGACTCCACCGTTATGCGCAAGTGCTGGCCATATGAACCATGTTACCTATTACCGCTTGCACGAGATTATGGGCGGGTACTTGGATGACTTTGCTGATGACAATCACAGCGCCGCCCATAATCTCGCGCCCACGGTAATAGGTAACATGGTTCATATGGACAGTGCTTGCGCATAACGGTGGAGGCAGAGTGAGAAGCGCGGGCACGAGATTATGGGCAGGTACTTGGATGACGCTGCTGATGACAATCACAGCGCCGCCCATAATCTCGCGCCCATGGTAATAGGTAACGTGGTTCATATGGCCAGTGCTTGCGCATAACGGTGGAGGCAGAGTGAGAAGCGCGGGCACGAGATTATGGGCAGGTACTTGGATGACGCTGCTGATGACAATCACAGCGCCGCCCATAATCTCGCGCCCATGGTAATAGGTAACGTGGTTCATATGGCCAGTGCTTGCGCATAACGGTGGAGGCAGAGTGAGAAGCGCGGGCACAAGATTATGGGCAGGTACTTGGATGACGCTGCTGATGACAATCACAGCGCCGCCCATAATCTCGCGCCTGCGCAATCACCTCAAAAGCGTTCACACTTTGCACAGTGCTCAGTCCCGCGAGAGTGGCACTGGGCATGCACAAAACTTCAGGAGGACAGTTACATGAGGAAGGCGTCCTCATGTATGGAAATGAGCAATGGGGGACGGCGTACAGCGGCAGGAGGGGGAATAACGGACGCCAGGCAGCCCGCCCCCGTGACCATAAAAACAGATTTGCATACAAAAAGGTAAGACTTCATAAAGTATTTTTTTAGGTCTCAAAGTGGGCACAATAACAACAGGAACCTTTCCAGAATGCAGCCCAGGAGCTGCAGAGGGGAATCTTTTATTTTTTTTGCTAAATTTCTGGTGACAGTTTCCCTTTAAAGGGAACCTATCAGGTGCAATCTGCACTCAGAGCCAGGAGCAGTTCTGGGTGTATATTGCTAATCCCTCCCTAACTGTCCCTGTATACACCAGCATAGATAAAGGCATCTATAGAAAAAGTATTTTTAAAGAGCTTATATCTTATGCTAATTAGCGCGGGGACTAGTCCCAAGGGCGTTACTTCACTTGGCTAGTCGGCTCACATAGCGTATTAGTACTCACACAGGGGCGTAATAACATGCTAACATGCTATGCGAGCCGACTAGCCAAGTGAAGTAACGCCCTTCGGACTAGTCCCCGCGCTCATTAGCATAAGATATAAGATCTTTAAAAATATTTGTTCTTGATCTCTTTATCTATGCTAGTGTATACAGGGACGGTTAGGCAGGGATTAGCAATATACACCCAGAACTGCACCTGGCTCTGAGTGCATATTGCACCTGACAGGTTCACTTTAAAGGGAACCTGTCACCAGATTTGGGGCCTATAAGCTGCGGCCACCACCAGCGGGATCTTATGTACACATTCTAACATGCTGCATACCTCCCAACCGTCCCGGATACAGCGGGACTTTCACGCTTTACGTTGTTTGTCCCGTTGCCACGGGCGGGACGGCCGGCTCCCGGGCTCCGCCCACCCACTCTCTCTCCGCCTCCCTGCTTTTCCCTCCTACCATCCTAGTAGACGTGGCATAGAGAGGAGCGCTGCCTGTGCTGCTGCTGGTACAGTAAACTAATCTCCCCAGCGCTGATTTCCCTCCCTCCCCCCTCACCCCCGGCCGGAGCCTGTCTGTGCGGTCGGCCGGCCGCCTGTCTGTGCGGTCGGCCGGCCGCCTGTCTGTGCGGTCGGCCCGCCACCTGTCTGTGCGGGCGCCCCCCTGCCGCCTGTCTGTGCGGGCGCCACCCGCCGCCTGTCTGTGCGGGCGCCCCCCGCCGCCTGTCTGTGCGGGCGCCCCCCTGCCGCCTGTCTGTGCGGGCGCCCCCCTGCCGCCTGTCTGTGCGGGCGCCCCCCTGCCGCCTGTCTGTGCGGGCGCCCCCCTGCCGCCTGTCTGTGCGGGCGCCCCCCGCCGCCTGTCTGTGCGGGCGGCCCGCCGCCTCATTGTGCGGGCAGCCGGCCGCCTCTCTGTGCGGGCGGCTGGCCGCCTCTCTGTGCGGGCGGCCCGCCGCCTGTCTGTGAAGGCGGCCGGCCGCCTGTCTGTGAAGGCGACCGGCCGCCTCACTGTGCGGGCGACCGGCCGCCTCACTGTGGCTGCCTGCGTGTCCGTGCTGGAGGCCCGCCGGCTGCCTGCGTGTCCGTGCTGGAGGCCCGCCGGCTGCCTGCGTGTCCGTGCTGGAGGCCCGCCGGCTGCCTGCGTGTCCGTGCTGGAGGCCCGCCGGCTGCCTGCGTGTCCGTGCTGGAGGCCCGCCGGCTGCCTGCGTGTCCGTGCTGGAGGCCCGCCGGCTGCCTGCGTGTCCGTGCTGGAGGCCCGCCGGCTGCCTGCGTGTCCGTGCTGGAGGCCCGCCGGCTGCCTGCGTGTTTGTGCTGAATGGGTGTGGATGGGGAGTGGATATGGGCGTGACTGTGAAATGGGTGTGGTTAGGGGGCGTGGCCTAAAAATTTGCCGCGACGCGCTACGCGCGCCGCAAACTTTGTCCCTCTTTTCCTTCTTTAAAAGTTGGGAGGTATGCTATACCTATCTGTGGTTTCATTGTTGTTTTATAACCTCTTAAGGGCAAATCTTCTTTATAAATATATCTAACACATGTAAACCTGATTTACAGTAGATTATTTTATGATGACAGCTTTTCAGCATTCACAAGTTCGTAGAAATGGGAAACTTGAGGGATTTTCAGCCAGTGACGATCACAGATGAGAAGGTAAATGGCATTGAGAAATGGAGAGGTTTTATAAAGAACTAGCTGTAGTACCCAGCGTTGCCTGGGATAGTAACTGTCTCTGTCTCTCTCCCAGTCTCTGTCTCCGTCTGTCTCTGTGTCTATCTCTCTGTCTCTCTCTAGCTCTGTGTCTGTCTGTCTCTCTATCTCTTTCCCCGTCTGTCTCTTTCCCCGTCTGTCTCTTTCCCAGGTCGGTCTCTTTCCCAGGTCTGTCTCATTCCCAGGTCTGTCTCATTCCCAGGTCTGTCTCATTCCCAGGTCTGTCTCATTCCCAGGTCTGTCTCATTCCCAGGTCTGTCTCATTACCAGGTCTGTCTCATTCCCAGGTCTGTCTCATTCCCAGGTCTGTCTCTTCCCCGTCTCTTTCCCTGTCTGTGTGGCGCCCCTGAGGCTTCCGTCGCCACAGGTCATTGCACCCCATCAGCGGTGTGATGCCCCATTCTGGGTGAGGAAGGGAGTGAACACCGGTCCCCTGGTAAATCCACACTACACCCATTGCTAGGAACACACTGGGACCAGGGAAAGTGGCAGACAACCCTCCCATGCTGCATGCTGGGAGGAGACATAAGACCCATCCCTGCTCCCATAGGGTGGTAGCTTAGCAACCGGGGGGTGGGGAGAGCCAGCCGAGTGTAGAGCAGAGAGGAAGGTCAGAGTTTCAGTTTACCTCAGAGAGTGGGAGAGTGAGGAGCCAGCATGTAGCTGTGAAAGAGAAAGGAGCTCTGTGAGCTCAGAGCGTCCGCACAGAGAAAGCAACAGAAGTCTGAGAGAGAGTGCGGAAGGAGGAAGAGGCCTGCAGGAGGCAGGCAAGGAGGAGAAGAGAAAGGAAAGAAAGCTCCAAGTCAGACAGGAGCAGAGAAACAGAAAGAGACGCTTCCTGGTGAAGATCCTGGGACTCGGAGGGTCCAGGTGACACCACGTAGAGAACAGAAGGAGTCGCAGGGCCACGGGCAGTCTGTATAGCTGTCCAGGGCAGTTTAGAGCTGCGGTGGCCTGGTCCACAAGAACATCGGTGGAGGGAACTAGCTGCAACAGGGGACGGTCCCTAGAGACTGGAGGAGTGCAAAGATCATCTCCAAACGGTAAAAACCGAGGCCCAGGGAAGGTTGTAAACTCCCCGGGCCAGAACCCATAGCAGAACTTCCAGAACAGGGGTAATCAGCCGACAGGTGACCCCCCAGCCTGGAGGCTGCAGTGGAGGCCAAGCCAGGTTTATCCTATCAAAGGCAAGGCTAAGGAAGACAGCAGAAGATAGAGACACTAAGAGAAGGGTACCGGCTTTTACTCTCAGAATCACTCAGAAACGGCGGAGGTCCCTGACAGTGGTCCCAGCAGTCCAAGGGTCCCCGGGACCCGACAAGAATTGTGAGTAAAGAACTTGAACTGCACCCTTGGAGTGGTCTCTGTTATTTCAGCTGCATAGACTTTCACAAGCACCAACTGTGCCCCGGGCATTGCTCCACCTGTGGGGAGCAGTACCACCATTGCTGCCATAACATCATCCCGGTGGCCTCACACAGCAGCGGTGGCTTAATAGCCGCATACCACAGGTGGCGTCACGAACACAACTTTATTCATCAAGCCACATCGGAGCCGGGCCCAGCCACCACTGACTACCACCGGACTAGTCCGGCCCGGCACCGGGTGTCCCATAGCCCTGGGGTGGGCGAGTCAACTTTGGCGTCACGAACAGGATTTCGTGCCCGGTCACACCGGGTACTGTGCGCCTGAAGAATCGTGAAATAGCCTGTGTTTTACTGTGAAAACTGCCGCCATTAGCGCTACAGAGAGCGGGAAGAAGGGGGGCGTGCCAGAAGAAAGGGCGCAAAGAGAAGCCCCGCCCCCTTGGTCTTGCCCAGAAAGAGCGCGAAGCAGTGCCCGCTATGCAGAGCAGCGGATGAAAAATGGCGCGCTAAGAATGCTGCCTAGAGGAAGAGAGAAGATGGCTCCTGTAAGCGGAGGCCAGGAAGAGCTCACCTGGATCAGGCCTGTGACCGCCGCTGAGCTGAAGGCTGAAGTCGGGAGGATGGCTGACAGGATGAAGGAGCGGGAAGTTACCAGCCTGCTGCTGAGCAACATCAAAAGTCTGCTACTAGAAGAAGCGACGAGCCTGCTGCTGGGAGATCGTGCAGAAGGAGACGCAGAGAGAATGGCGTCCACACGCAGCGATCCAGAGCTAGACTCCGCTGACTGGTGGGGCTGGGAGATGGACCAGTGGTGTGAAAGACTGCAGGCGGAGGTGATGCAGCAGATCCGGCAAGCGACGCGCGGAGCAGCGACTGCCAGAACACCGGAGATGCTACTGAGGGGTGAGTCATTTAATGCCCCTGCCGGCGCGAGTGCCCAAACCCCCGCTACCATGCCCGCGGTCCCTGGAGAGATGCCCGACACGGCGACGCCGATCCGAGCCGCAGCCACGCCAGGTGCGGCCCGCCAAGATTTCGCCGCCGGAGCGACGCCCATCCACACCGCAGCAGCGACGTCAAGCCCGGCCCGTCCAGCTCAGGCCCCAGCAGCGATACCCCGCTCGGACAAGCAAGATCCCGCCGCAGCGGCGACGTTAATCCACGCCGCAGATGCGGCCCGCCAAGCCCAGGCCGCAGCCAAGCCAGGTGCGGCCCGTCCAGAATCGGTCACAGCAGCGACTCCAATACAGGCCGCCGCCATGCCAGGCGCGGCCCGCCAAGACCAGCAGACGCAGACTGTGCTGACCGCTGTCTACCTGCTGCCAGGTGGGGAGCCGGAGAAGAATCCCTACTTGTAAAGAAGTAAGAAGCAGCTGAACTGTATATAGCCCCTGTCTGCCCCTCATTCTTTGTGAAGATGTCCCTTATGTGCTGCCCTAATGTGCTTTTTGAAGACGACACCCTTTCCTGCCTACTGCCCCTTGTACTTTTTGAAGAAGTCACCCCCCCCGTGTTACCGGGCCACTAGACTGGAATGTGGTCCCTGGTAAATGTGAAGTGTATTATGTGTCCTGTGTAACCAGGCCACTGGACTTAGTGGCTGGTTGTGTAATTGCCCTTTGTTGTTTGAAAAGAAACGAACTGCCAGGCTACTGGACTTGTAGTAGCCAAAAATGTAATTAGTTGCACCCGTTGTGCCCCCTACCAGAATTATGGGGGATGTGCCAAACTGTGCAATAGACTGAAAGTGCACCTATAGAGTTTCTTCATAAGAAAGTTGCAACGTTAAAGTGCTGCACCTCCCATAAAGGGAAGAAATGTTTTACTGTTTTACTGTTATTTATAACAAAAATGTTTTGCAGTTCTTCCACATGTTTTTGTTGTCTTTTCAGCCCGAGGACGTGCTGGGATTCGCTGTGGGGGAGTGTGGCGCCCCTGAGGCTTCCGTCGCCACAGGTCATTGCACCCCATCAGCGGTGTGATGCCCCATTCTGGGTGAGGAAGGGAGTGAACACCGGTCCCCTGGTAAATCCACACTACACCCATTGCTAGGAACACACTGGGACCAGGGAAAGTGGCAGACAACCCTCCCATGCTGCATGCTGGGAGGAGACATAAGACCCATCCCTGCTCCCATAGGGTGGTAGCTTAGCAACCGGGGGGTGGGGAGAGCCAGCCGAGTGTAGAGCAGAGAGGAAGGTCAGAGTTTCAGTTTACCTCAGAGAGTGGGAGAGTGAGGAGCCAGCATGTAGCGGTGAAAGAGAAAGGAGCTCTGTGAGCTCAGAGCGTCCGCACAGAGAAAGCAACAGAAGTCTGAGAGAGAGTGCGGAAGGAGGAAGAGGCCTGCAGGAGGCAGGCAAGGAGGAGAAGAGAAAGGAAAGAAAGCTCCAAGTCAGACAGGAGCAGAGAAACAGAAAGAGACGCTTCCTGGTGAAGATCCTGGGACTCGGAGGGTCCAGGTGACACCACGTAGAGAACAGAAGGAGTCGCAGGGCCACGGGCAGTCTGTATAGCTGTCCAGGGCAGTTTAGAGCTGCGGTGGCCTGGTCCACAAGAACATCGGTGTAGGGAACTAGCTGCAACAGGGGACGGTCCCTAGAGACTGGAGGAGTGCAAAGATCATCTCCAAACGGTAAAAACCGAGGCCCAGGGAAGGTTGTAAACTCCCCGGGCCAGAACCCATAGCAGAACTTCCAGAACAGGGGTAATCAGCCGACAGGTGACCCCCCAGCCTGGAGGCTGCAGTGGAGGCCAAGCCAGGTTTATCCTATCAAAGGCAAGGCTAAGGAAGACAGCAGAAGATAGAGACACTAAGAGAAGGGTACCGGCTTTTACTCTCAGAATCACTCAGAAACGGCGGAGGTCCCTGACAGTGGTCCCAGCAGTCCAAGGGTCCCCGGGACCCGACAAGAATTGTGAGTAAAGAACTTGAACTGCACCCTTGGAGTGGTCTCTGTTATTTCAGCTGCATAGACTTTCACAAGCACCAACTGTGCCCCGGGCATTGCTCCACCTGTGGGGAGCAGTACCACCATTGCTGCCATAACATAATCCCGGTGGCCTCACACAGCAGCGGCGGCTTAATAGCCGCATACCACAGGTGGCGTCACGAACACAACTTTATTCATCAAGCCACATATTCAACTGACACCCACCAGGGCCACGGAGCCGGGCCCAGCCACCACTGACTACCACCGGACTAGTCCGGCATGTGAAGCCCCTCCAGTGTTGTGTCGGTGCATTACCTTCAGGGACTCCACGCAGCTGGATCTTGTCACAGGTAGGAGATCTTCTTTTAGGATTGTCGTGACGCCACTCTCAGAATTGCGGTCAGTGGGGACCGCCACTGCAGATTAAGGGATGCCTGGGGCTGATGGTGGGTGCAGCCAGTTGTAATAGCCTCCTGAGAGTGAGGCAAGCCCCAGGGCCCTGTGTAGGTGTGTAGAACCACAAGGCGCAGAATAACTCCACACAAGCAGAATGTCTTTCGGGGGTTTTACTCACAGAAGGTGGCAGAGTGAGTAACCCGGGCGTAGCTGGGATGAACCAGGCTGGAACCAGGTGTCCTTCAGGCTGACTGATGAGGGTGGCTACCGACTCGCCTTCCTTAGCCCTTCTGTGGTTTGTGGTAACCCCGACTTTTAGTCCCTATGGGGGTCACCCAGGGAAGTAACTGCTCCCCTCGTTTGTTTGCCGTTTGCTTGTCGCCTGGACCAGATCACTCCAGCTGCTTGCCTCCTGTGAACTATGGGCCCTAACTGTGGCTACGTGGCTGCGGCTTTTGGGGTGTTGTGGCGTGGGCTTTAAGGGCCCCACACAGGCAGGTTTAGCAAGGAAAGGTGGATCTATCCCCGCACCGGGATCTGCCGCCCGTTTGGGCCTGGTACTCCCTGACAGTCTCCGTACTTTCCACTACGCTGCTCTCTCTAGCTGTGTGTGGGGTTCGGGCAGCACTACCAGGTGACCGTTCTCCCCCGTCGGTAGTCACTGCGCGGACGCTGTTAGACTGCAACAGCTCCAGGGGTCTGCTCCTGACGTCTGCTCTCCCTGGACTGCACACTAAACTGGCTCACTCGTGGGACCTGCACTGCTGCTCCTGTCTGAGCTCCACTGCCATGCTCCTCACTCCTCCACACTCTGCTTCAGACTGTTTACTCCTCCTTTTCTTTTCCCTTTGTGCCTGCCTACGTCACCTAGCAACCAGGCTCTCTACCACACCCCTTGAGTGGAGATGGAGGCTTCGCCCCCTCCACTCCTCAAGTGGAGGTGAAGGCTTTGCCCCCTCCTGGGATCCCCAGGGGTCCTCCCAAAGGTACATGTGTGAGACCTGATCACTATGCGCCTGTGTAGTCACACCTCGGTCAGCCTTCTGGATTACCTGTATTGTACTGTCCCCAGCATGGGTGCAGTACTCAGTGGTGCCTGACCAGGTAAGGGGCGCCACATTCCCCCTTAGTTATCACCAGCACGTCCTCGGGCTGCAAGACAACATTTTAAAATGCATAAAACAGTAAAACATGGTAAAACTTTTAAAACCACCAGGTACCATACATCACCACCCTCCACCCACAAGTCCGTTAACCCACCCAAAACCCTCTCACGTTGGCCGCGCCTTCAGCCACTTCTGGCAGGATGTAGAGGCGGCTTTCATGGGCTGGTGGTTTCAGGGTATACCTGGCCTAGTGGAGCCGCGCCTTCAGCCTCTTCTGGCAGGATGTAGAGGCGGCCTCCACAGTTGGTGCTGACCAGGTACCCTGTTTGTGGTGGAGAGCCAGGCCCCATAAACAGGCATGCTCTCTGGTTGCAGGCGAGCCAAGGCCCCATAAACAGACGTGCTCCCTGGTTGCAGGCGAGCCAGGCCCCTAAACAGGCTGGCTCTGGTGGTGGTACCTCTGGGGTAACTATGTACACTGCGAGAGTTTGTGGCTATAGCCAGTTCATAGCCTTAAGGTCCATGGGTTTCTCACACTAGTTCATGTGGGCACATTTCTTAAACATTAACGTTGCAAACTTTTCAAAACTTGTCAAACTGGTAACTTCTGTACTTCTTTCTTTACTTTATGCAGATTCCTCCTCACCAGGGCTTGGGCCTGTAGGGCTGCGGCACCTGTTGTTTTCTCCATCCTTGTCTTTTCCTTCTTCTTCTGTATCTGTTTCTTTTTCTGTATCTGTTTCTTTTTCTGTTGAGACAGCAGGTTCACTGTAAGGATTGCTGGAACATGGTGTAACATCCAATGCATACCATCCCCTTTCTCCTTGGTGCATGGTGAATTCCACTGAATCTCCTGTTCGTAGGTTCCTTCCTGGATGTCCTCTGGGCAAATGGGCTCTAACGTCTCTTCTATTAACAAAGATGCCTTCCTTCATACCAGGAGCTACTATTAAGCCATATCCTGATTTCAAGCTGAAGTCTTCTACTACACCACGACAAAGTGGACCTCTAACCTGGGATTTGGCCCTTCTCAGGAACCGTTTCTCTTCCAAGTCTCTGGCCATGACTTCGTCTTTCTGCTCTGGAGACTGCGGTGCAGGGGAAAACCTTGTTCTGCTACGGCGCCGTGTCCTACGGGCTGGGTTCTGCTGGGTTGCGGCTTCACTGTTCGCAGGCTCCCAGGTGAGGTACCTGGACAGATCTTCTTCAGCAGAGGGTGTCGGGCTTTCTTCATCCCAGCGGGAATACGGCAGCATCTCTGGCGCGGGGCATGGATCCACTGCTGATGGCTCTGGGCATGGATCCCCTGCTGATGGCGCTGGGGTCAGCTCCTCAGCCTTCTGTCCTCCTCTCCCCCTTAGTTCTTTGGAGCACTCCTGTTGTGGCAGCGCCTGGGATGGGTGTTCATCAGCAGGCCCGGGCGGGGGACTCTTTGGCGTGGTTGCTGCAGAAGTCGCCTTGGGGGTGTGCGGGGGGAGCAGATACCGATCCACCATCTCCTGTGGGAACTGGGCCTCTAGGTCAGCCTTCAGCTTCCAGTATTCAGGGTCCTCTCCTATCAGGGACTTCCTAGCAGGGACTTCCTTAGACTGGGGAGCGGTGTCTGCTCTGGCCTTGCAGGAGGGGTAAACAGAGGTACATTCTTGTCTTGGCGGGCCGCGCCTGACATGGCGGCGGCCTGGTCTTGGCGGGCCGCGCCCTGCATGGCGGCGGCCTGGTCTTGGCGGGCCGCGCCTGACATGGCGGCGGCCTGGTCTTGGCGGGCCGCGCCCTGCATGGCGGCGGCCTGGATCAGCGTTGCTGTCGCAGTCTCACTCAGGGTCGCAGCTGGAGTCTTAAGGCCCCGTCACACTAAGCAACATCGCTAGCAACATCGCTGGTAACGAACAACTTTTGTGACGTTGCTAGCGATGTTGCTGTGTGTGACATCCAGCAACAACCTGGCCCCTGCTGTGAGGTCGTTGGTTGTTGCTGAATGTCCTGGGCCATTTTTTAGTTGTTGCTGTCCTGCTGTGAAGCACAGATCGCTGTGTGTGACAGCGAGACAGCAACAACTAATGTGCAGTGAGCAGGGAGCCAGCTTCTGCTGAGGCTGGTAACTAATGTAAACATCGGGTAACCAAGAAGCCCTGTCCTTGGTTACCCGATATTTACCTTTGATACCAGCCTCCTCCGCTCTCACTGCCTGTGCTGCCGGCTCCTGCTCTGTGCACATGTAGCTGCAGCACACATCAGGTAATTAACCCGATGTGTGCTGTAACTAGGAGAGCAAGGAGCCAGCACTAAGCAGTGTGCGCTGCTCCCTGCTCTGTGCACATTTAGCTGCAGCACACATCAGGCAATTAACCCGATGTGTGCTGTAACTAGGAGAGCAAGGAGCCAGCGCTCAGTGTGCGCTGCTCCCTGCTCTGTGCACATTTAGCTGCAGCACACATCGGGTTAATTAACCTGATGTGTGCTGTAACTAGGAGACTGGGGGCTGGTCACTGGTTGCTGGTGAGCTCACCAGCAACTCGTGTAGCCACGCTCCAGCGATCCCTGCCAGGTCAGGTTGCTGGTGGGATCGCTGGAGCGTCGCAGTGTGACAGCTCACCAGCAACCTCCTAGCAACTTACCAGCGATCCCTATCGTTGTTGGGATCGCTGGTAAGTTGCTTAGTGTGACTGGACCTTTAGCGGGCATCGCTACTGTAGCCGGTTCTTGGCGGGCCGGGCAAGGCATCGCAGCGGCGGCCTGAGCTTGGCGGGCCGGGCAGGGCATCGCTGCTGCGGCCTGGTCTTGGCGGGCCGCACCTGGCGTGGCTGCGGCCTGGTTCAGCGTCGCCGCGCCGGGCGCCTCTTCAGGGACCGCGGGCGTGGCAGCAGGGGTCGGGGCACTCGCGCCGGCAGGGGCAACACTGGACTCACCCATCGGTGGTATCATCGGGGTCTGAGTCGTCGCCGTCCGGTCTGGCACTCGTCGTGCGGTTCCCCTCTCATAGGCCTGAACCGCTGCAGCCATCTCCAGAAGCTCCGTGCGTTCCTCTCTGATCTGCTCTACGACCCGGGTCTCCAGTCGGTCGCAGAACTGGGCAAGCTCCCGATACCACCAGGCAGCGGAGCCTTGTTCTGGGCCTCTGCGTTCAGACGCCATTTCCTCTGCGCCTTCTTCTGCACGATTTCCCAGCAGCGGACTCGTCGCTGCCTCCAGTTGCAGGCTCTTCAATTTCTGCTCTGCCTCTTCCAGCAGCAGGCTTCTGGCTCCCTTTCTGTCCCGACGTCTCTGAACGCCTCCGCTCTCTTCACTTGCGAGGTCAGGACTCTGCAGGGGATCTCTGGGTAGCCACACCTCTTCGTGGGCGGTAACTTCTCCCAGCGCGGGCTGCTGTTGTTTTTCAGCGCGCTTTTCATGGTGGCAATATGGCGGCGCTTCCAATTTTTCAAGCGGACCGCCCAAGCACATGGTCACCTGTCTGAACAGGTCTAGTCCTTATCCTGTTCGTGACGCCAGATGTGAAGCCCCAGCAGTATTGTGTCGGTGCATTACCTTCAGGGACTCCACGCAGCTGGATCCTGTCACAGGTAGGAGATCTTCTTTTAGGATTGTCGTGACGCCACTCTCAGAATTGCGGTCAGTGGGGACCGCCACTGCAGATTAAGGGATGCCTGGGGCTGATGGTGGGTGCAGCCAGTTGTAATAGCCTCCTGAGAGTGAGGCAAGCCCCAGGGCCCTGTGTAGGTGTGTAGAACCACAAGGCGCAGAATAACTCCACACAAGCAGAATGTCTTTCGGGGGTTTTACTCACAGAAGGTGGCAGAGTGAGTAACCCGGGCGTAGCTGGGATGAACCAGGCTGGAACCAGGTGTCCTTCAGGCTGACTGATGAGGGTGGCTACCGAGTCGCCTTCCTTAGCCCTTCTGTGGTTTGTGGTAACCCCGACTTTTAGTCCCTATGGGGGTCACCCAGGGAAGTAACTGCTCCCCTCGTTTGTTTGCCGTTTGCTTGTCGCCTGGACCAGATCACTCCAGCTGCTTGCCTCCTGTGAACTATGGGCCCTAACTGTGGCTACGTGGCTGCGGCTTTTGGGGTGTTGTGGCGTGGGCTTTAAGGGCCCCACACAGGCAGGTTTAGCAAGGAAAGGTGGATCTATCCCCGCACCGGGATCTGCCGCCCGTTTGGGCCTGGTACTCCCTGACAGTCTCCGTACTTTCCACTACGCTGCTCTCTCTAGCTGTGTGTGGGGTTCGGGCAGCACTACCAGGTGACCGTTCTCCCCCGTCGGTAGTCACTGCGTGGACGCTGTTAGACTGCAACAGCTCCAGGGGTCTGCTCCTGACGTCTGCTCTCCCTGGACTGCACACTAAACTGGCTCACTCGTGGGACCTGCACTGCTGCTCCTGTCTGAGCTCCACTGCCATGCTCCTCACTCCTCCACACTCTGCTTCAGACTGTTTACTCCTCCTTTTCTTTTCCCTTTGTGCCTGCCTACGTCACCTAGCAACCAGGCTCTCTACCACACCCCTTGAGTGGAGATGGAGGCTTCGCCCCCTCCACTCCTCAAGTGGAGGTGAAGGCTTTGCCCCCTCCTGGGATCCCCAGGGGTCCTCCCAAAGGTACATGTGTGAGACCTGATCACTATGCGCCTGTGTAGTCACACCTCGGTCAGCCTTCTGGATTACCTGTATTGTACTGTCCCCAGCATGGGTGCAGTACTCAGTGGTGCCTGACCAGGTCAGGGGCGCCACAGGCACGGCACCGGGTGTCCCATAGCCCTGGGGTGGGCGAGTCATCTGTCTTTCACTGTCTCTCTGTCTATCTCTTTCCCTGTTTGCCTGTCTGTCTCTATCTCTCTGTCTCTTTCCCCATCTGTCTGTCTCTCTGTCTGTCTCTATCTCTCTCTTTACCTGTCTGTCGCTCTCCCTGTCGCTTTCCGTCTGTCTCTATCTCTCTTTCCCTGTCTGTCTGTGCCTGTCTCTTTCCCTGTCTATGTCTATCTGCCTCTTTGTCTGTCTGTCTCTCTCTGTCTCTTTCCCTGTCTGCCTCTTACTCTGTCTGTGCCTATGTCTGTCTGTCTCTGTCTGTCTCTATCCGTCTCCCCACTGACATCATATTACCTCACACTTAAGCTTGTTATACTATGAATGTCTTTTGTTCCTATAGCAACCAATCAGAGCTGCTATTAATAACCTGTGGCTTCCATTGACTTTAATGGAGGCAGGTTTTTTTTAGAGTAACTGTAAAGTGCGAGGTTAAATTGTCCCATCAAAACATAGTCTATGATGTTCCCTGAGTCACATGAGGTGTCTGTGCAAAATTTAGTGATTGTAAATGCGACGGTGTGGTTTCCTTTAGCCGACATACATACACACATACATACACTCCTTTAGATATCTGGCAGAGTCACTATTATGGGAGTGAGTAAATTGGATTATGCATAGGATTACACAGAATCTCAAGACATAGGTGTCCACATAAATGGCCTGGGGGAAACTTGGCAACAATGCAGGATTCTGTGATCTTAAAGGAGAATTTTCAGCAGAATCTCTTTACCAGTTGTTCCTCCCATCTCCATAGAATCTTATCAGCACCAACTGTCATCTGCTATCTCATTAATGAGAAAATCTATATTAACTGAAGACAGATTTTACCCTGAAATTGACAGTATTAAGAAGGAAAGATCAATCCAAGAGGAGAAAGCAGATCTCCATGATAAGATATATCACAAAGTTTATTATTTCCATGATGTACTATCGATTTCTGAAAACAAAAATTGAAATGATGGTCACAATTGCTTTTTTTTTCCTGGCTGAAATGGAAAATTGCTGCGTTTTTGCAAGAAGCAGCATGCAAATTTAGCGTTTTTGCAGCATTTTTTTTACTCTTGAAAGCAATCAGAAAGTTCAAAAATGCATCAGCAGCATTTTTGCTGCTTTTGTGGTGATTAAAACTAATTTTATTAAACGTACTGTAGACAAATAAAACAAAAACGCAGCCAAAAATACAACAAAAACAGAAGCATAAACTACTTTTTGGAAGCAGCTTTTTTACTACTAAGAGAGAAAGTTTCGGCTGCAGAAAAAAAGACAGCAGGCAAAGTGTGAACAAAGCCTTAAAGAGGAAGTCACCTCTCCTAACATGTCTATTTTAATAAATACTTGAAACATAACCTTTTAAATAAAATAAATAAAACAACAATTCTGCAATCTTTTTTCAATTATTTTTTTTTCTGTTCTGCTGCTAATCCTCATGGAAATGTATGAATAACTTGACAATTGGGTGTTACCGGTTTCCAGTCAGTGCTGACTTTGCTGAGATGCTTCATTTTATCGAGGCCAGAGCAAGGCCAGAACAGGGCCAAAATGAGGCCAGAACAGGGCCAAAATTAGGCCATAACAGGGCCAGAATAAGGTCAGAATGGTGCTAGAACAAAGCAAGAATGAGGCCAGAACAAGGCAAGAAAGAGGAGAGAATGGGGCCAGAATGAGGCCAGAAAAAGCTCAAAACAAGGCTAGAATGGGGCCAGAACGAGGTCAGAACAAGGCCAGAACAAGGTCAGAACGAGGCAAGAACTAGGCCAAAATGAGGCCAGAACAAGGTCAGAACAAAGCCAGAATAGGGCAAGAACAAGGTCAGAACACAGCCAGAACAAGATCAGAACAAAGCCAGAACAAGGCAAGAACGAGGCCAGAATGAGGTCAGAACAAAGCCAGAATGAGACCAGAACACGGTCAGAATAAACCCAGAACAGGGCCAGAACAAGGCCAGAACGAGTCCAGAATGAGGCCAGAACAAAGTCAGAACAAAGCCAGAATAGGGTCAGAACAAGATCAGAACAAGGCAAGAACGAGGCCAGAATGAGGTCAGAACAAAGCCAGAATGAGACCAGAACAAGGTCAGAATAAACCCAGAACGGGGCCAGAACAAGGTCAGAACAAGGCCAGAACGAGGTCAAAACAAGGCCAAAACAAGGCAAGAACGAGGCCAGAATGAGACCAGAACAAAGCCAGAATGAGGCTAGAACGAGGTCAGAACAAAGCCAGAATATGTCCAGAACAAGGTCAAAAAAAGGCCAGAACAAGGTCAGAATAAGGCCAGAACGAGGTCAGAACAAAGCCAGAATGAGGCCAGAACAAGGTCAGAACAAAGCCAGAATAGGGCCAGAACAAGGTCAGAAAAAGGCCAGTATTTGCTGAGTTTCTTACCTCAGTATTTCACGCATTTTTTACCTAGGTATTTGGTGGTTTTTTTACTTCAGTATTTGGTGAGGGGTTTTTTATCTCAGTATTTGGTGAGTTTTATACCTCAGTATATGGCGAGTTTTTTACCTCAGTATTTGGTGCGTTTTTTTACCTCAGTATAGGATGAGGTTTTTATCTCAGTATTTGGTGAGTTTTATACCTCACTATTTGGTCAGTATTTTACCTCAGTATTTGGAGAGTTTTTTACCTCAGTATTTGGTGAGGGTTTTTTCACCTCAGTATTTGGAGAGTTTTTACCTCAGTATATGGTGACTTTGTATTTGGTAAGTTTCTTACCTCAGTATTTGGGGAGTTTCTTACCTCAGTATTTGATGCAGTTTTTACCTAGGTATTTGGTGGGGTTTTTACTTCAGTATTTGGTGAGTTTTGTTACCTCAGTATTTGATGAGGTTTTTATCTCAGTATTTGGTGAGTTTTATACCTCAGTATTTGGTGAGTATTTTACCTCAATATTTGGAGAGTAATTTACCTCAGTATTTGGTTATTTTTTTACCTCAGTATTTGTTGAGTTTCTTACCTCAGTATTTAGTACATTTTTTACCTCAGTATTTGGTGAGCTTTATACCTCAGTGTTTGGTGAGTATTTTACCTCAATATTTGGAGAGTATTTTAACTCAGTATTTGGTTATTTTTTTACCTCAGTATTTGGTGAGTTTCTTATCTTAGTATTTAGTACATTTTTTACCTCAGTATTTATAGCCAAAACCAGGAGTGGGTGATAAATAGAGCAGTGGTGCCAGTGTTTCTATTAGGCTATGTGCCCACGGGACTCTGTACCTGTGGCTATATCCACAGGTACAGCCGCAGGTTTCTCGCTGCAGCTCCCCGGAAGCCGCAGCTATCCATAGCTGCGGGATTCCAGCGAAATATCTGCGGAAAACCTGCAGACATTCATGCGACTTACCTGCGGAAGTCCCAGCCTCTATCTCCGTAGTGGAGGGCCGGGATATTTCTGCATGAATAATTGACATGCAGTTACGTGCGGCTGCGGGACATCCGCAGCATATTCCGCACCCGCACATACCGCAGCATGGACATAGACACTCCCCATGTCCCATAATATAACATGGGGAGTGTCTGTACTTGCTAAAATCTGCGGATTTATCTAGAAAATCCAGATAAATCCACAGGTTTTTCGCGGCAAAATCCGCGGTTACATAGTCCCGTGGGCACATAGCCTTATACTTTTCCTCTGATTGTTCCACTCCTGGTTTTGGCTACAAATACCGAGGCAAAATACCTCAGTGTGCACTCACACATACAACAATACTCAACATGTGCACGTGGCCTGACAAGTAGGGAATGAATAAAGCAGAAACCAAGTAAAATAATGTTGATGATTTTTTTTCTGTAAATTGCAGGATAAATCCTAAAATAAACTCTGACAAAAACATTGCACATAGGTCACAAAGAAAGTAACTACTAGTAGTATAGAAGAATGAAATGGACCATGACAGCAAAGACGGTCACACCATTCCCTGAAGTCATTTGCGGTACTGCCAGGACACATCCCACACTATAGATGGACACTAGGGGGAGCTCTTATAAAAGGAAACCTCATTCTGTCCTCGGTGCAGCTCGGTCACCATAAACACCCAAATGAGATTTATTTTTTTTTTTTAATTTTGCAAATAACTAAACAATGTAAATGAGTAAATCTGATGATACAGTGTCACCGTGTGATATTCCCTTCACTCTGTAACTTTTGTGATATAACCACCGCAATGCTGCACAGAAAATACCTGTATGAAGAAATAATGGAGTCACCGTAATATAGCGCATAAATCATGTATTACATAGACAACAGTCTAAAACCTCTATGGTCTCATCTGGAAGCTTCAATCCCGCTCCCGCAGTGGTAACGCATGGGAGGGACACAGGAGCAGTTTTCCTGGGGTGCAAAATTTTCAAAAAAAAAAAAAAGTAAACACTAACACTATAAAGATCCACTGTCCAAGCCTGCTCCCATCACATCCAGGGCTCATGAGCTATCCTGCTATTTCAGTTCTTGAAAAGGTAGTGTGGCCAACACATCCCATATGCACATATCATATACAGTGTGTCCCCCCATATCCTGTCCACCGCCATTAACTTGAGAACGGCGGCAGCTATAGGCATTAAAGTGTTGTCTAGGTATAGTAAAGTAGCCATGTGCTGCGCAATGAAACCACCTATAGCGCCACCTGGTGGAAAACAACGGAGTTAGCATTTTTATCTCGAAAATGGAACAAGACAGAGAAAAAAAGTTGTAGGGCATCATTAATTTAATACGAATCGACACCTTGCATACAGAAATGCTATGATATGAAACCCATGACCCCCCCCTCAAAACATTGAATGCTGGTCACGCATATGGCGCTCATTTAACTTTGATGCTCAAAGTGGCCACCGTCAGCTGCAATGCACATCTGGACTCTGCACAGCATACTGCATCTTGCTGCACGTTGTGCAATATGGAGGTAACACGTTTGCACAAGCATCTGTGATACGTCGTCGTAGGTCCTGCAATGTTTGTGGAGGGGTCGCATACACCTGCTGTTTGTTGGGACCTCACAGAAAGAAGTCCAATGGGGTCAGGTCAGGAGAGCGGAGGCCACTCCACACAGCCACCATACCCAATGACTTGTAGGAAGGTCTCCATGAGGTATCGCTTCACGTCCGCAGCCTTGTGAGTTTTAAATGTTCTAATCATAGCATTTCTGTATGCAAGGTGTGGATTCGTATTGAATTGATGATGCCCTACAACTTTGTAATTCACTTTTTTCTCTATCTCGTTCCGTTTTCTAGATGAAAATGCTAACTCCGTTGTTTTCCACCAGGTGGCGCTATAGGTGGTTTCATTGCGTAGCACATGGCTACTTTACCATACCTAGACACCACTTCTATGCCTATAGCTGCTGCCGTTCTCAAGTTAATGGCGGTGGACAGGATATGGGTGGACACACTGCACTGTATACACGCAATATGGTCTACCTCTGGAGACATTTTTGTTTTGTTTGTTTGTTGTTTTTTACCTAAATGCATGTATTTGGGGCTAAAAAACATTTTTACAATTGGGCCTCATTAAAAAATGTGCACTATTTGTTTTATAGAGGCTCCTAATGTCCCTGCAAAATGAACTTTGATGTGGTCGGTGGTCATAAATCAGCTGAGAGGAGCTCAGAAAAAGACAGAAAATAGTTACAAACTCTCCTATTGGACTGTCACACCGTGCTCACTGATGGGTTCTCTGGTAATCCATTCTGCAGTTAGCAATGTATAGTGCGACACAGAGGCTACAGAAAGCAAATGGGAGGGGGGAACATTTTTTAATGAAACACAATAGAAAAAAATATTTTTTAGCCCAAAATACATACAGTTAAGAGGTGGTCAACTACAAAGCATAGTGGCCACAAAGGTGTAAAGCTGTGATAGAAGGCTTTTTCTAAATACCTTCTGTTGTCCATTCTGCCTGTGAGCGGCGCTATCGATGTCCGCGCATCCCCATTAAGTGATCCCAATCTCTGATGTCCGGTGATGTCATGTCAACTTCCGGAATTGAAAGTTGACCCGACATCACCGAGGCGGGACCTAGTCTCCTCTGTGAGTGACTGGGCTGTGAGTGGAGTTTCCCTGCATATCACAGCCCAGCATCCCTCGTGCTTGCGGCGCTCTAAGGTGCAGGAGAGAATGCGTGAGATGATTGGCTGTGATGTGCGATGAATCTCCTCCTACAGCCCAGTCACTCACGGAGACTGGGTGCCACCTTGGTGATGCCGGGTCAACTTCCAATTCTGGAAGTTGACGTGATCTCACCGGGCATCAGAGGTTGGGGTCACGTGAAGGGGATGAGTGGACAGCGATAGGCATAATTGACAATAGGAGGTGTTTAGAAAAAGCCTTCAGTTTTAGCTTTATACCTCTGTTGCCACTATGCTTTGTAGTGGACCACCCCTTTAAGTAAGAAAAAAAATTGTTTCAAAAGGTGATCTCAGATATGTATTATACCAATCTGGTCTGAAGTGCCATGGATTTTCCCAATTGTTTGGAAATTGTCCCAGCAAATTTGTAGTACACTGGTGGGGGTTTACATATGGCCAACTTATAAGTGGCAGGGTGAGATTAGCATTGCATTGCAAGAGGACGGGACTAAGCAACAATGTACCGTAGGTAATTATGCAGGATGGATATATATATATATATATATATATATATATATATATATATATATATATATATATATATATATATATATATATATATATATATATATATATTGTACAGACTAAAAGTTTGGACACACCTTCTCATCTCTAGAACAACTATTAGGAGGAGACTTTGTGCAGCAGGCCTTCATGGTAAAATAGCTGCTAGGAAACCACTGCTAAGGACAGGCAACAAGCAGAAGAGACTTGTTTGGGCTAAAGAACACAAGGAATGGATATTAGACCAGTGGAAATCTGTGCTTTGGTCTGATGAGTCCACATTTGAGATCTTTGGATCAAACCACGTGTCTTTGTAGAAAAGGTGAACGGATGGACTCTACATGGCTGGTTCCCACCGTGAAGCATGGAGGAGGGGGTGTGATGGTGTGGGGGGGCTTTGCTGGTGATGCTGTTGGGGATTTATTCAAAATTGAAGGTATACAGAACCAGCATGGCTACCACAGCATCTTGCAGCGGTGTGCTATTCCATCCGGTTTGCGTTTAGTTGGACCATCATTTATTTTTCAACAGGACATTGACCCCAAACACACCTCCAGGCTGTGTAAGGGCTATTTGACTAAGAAGGAGAGTGATGGGGTGCTACGCCAGATGACCTGGTCTCCCCAGTCACCAGACCTGAACCCAATCGAGATGGTTTGGGGTGAGCTGGACCACAGAGTGAAGGCAAAAGGGCCAACAAGTGCTAAGCACCTCTGGGAACTCCTTCAAGACTGTTGGAAATCCATTTCCAGTGACTGCCTCTCGAAGCTCATCAAGAGAATGCCAAGAGTGTGCAAAGCAGTAATCAAAGCAAAAGGTGGCTACTTTGAAGAACCTAGAATATAAGACATATTATCAGTTGTTTCATACTTTTTTGTTAAGTATTTCATTCCACATGTGATAATTCATAGTTTTGATGCCTTCAATGTGAATCTACAATTTTTAGAGTCATGAAAATAAAGAAAACTCTTTGAATGAGGAGGTGTGTCCAAACTTTTGGTCTGTACTGTATATATTATGCACACACATTATATAGTAAAGGCAGACACTGTAACAGCTATTAATAAAGGACTGGATGCTTTCGTCAACAAACATGGCATTGTGGATAATAGATAATTTACTGACAAGCAATGTGTAATGATGTAGAAAGGTTGAACTTGATGGACCCAGGTCCTTTTTTAACCCATGCAACCTACACAGACGACACTCCTCATAGAAATCAATGAGATCAATTCTCTGTTCACCAGCAGTAACTGGGGGCCTCTCATGGAGCGTCGTAGGCCAGACCTCCACGAATTATATTTTTCCAGACTGGCCTAGTCAAAAATATACAGATTGATAGCTTTTGTAAATGTAAATGTGTATTCCATGGGCCTTATGTGAAGCAGGTGATGTTGTAACAACACTCTTCACGACGAGAAGCAAATCTCTGGAGAAAACTAGACTCTGCAAATCCCCATGCAAATATTCATCTTCTCTTTTGAGAGACACAGGAGGAGACCACAGGTTTTGGTTAAAGCTTTTTCAATGATGACATTGAAATGCATAACGATAGAGCCAGTGGCTACTTGGCAAAAATGACCAGTTGTGGTGGTTTTGGGTGGGCAAGGCCCTAAAGGGTTCCTGGTGCAGATGATCAAGAGTCCTTCTTGTTGGCCAAGGAGAAGACGCTTGGAGGCCTCTCGCTTTGCAGTAAGAAAGTCCTGTAAAATGTCCCCCTTGTTAAATTAACAAGGGGGACATTTTACAGGACTTCAGCGAGAGGCCTCCAAGCGTCTTCTTCTTGCCCAACAAGAAGGATAATTCCGTTGGTACTTACATACCTACTGCATTGACAGGTGCATAATAATATGGCCACGATCATGGTGATTGTGTTCTTGTTATACAAAATTCAGCTGTGCCTGATTCTGCCAACCAAGCTCCATTTTGGATCCATACGGATTTTGGTCTGTATACCATTTTTTGGGAATTTAGATGGAAACCCCCAATACAGTGCTCAGCGAACGATACACGAATAATGTGAACCAGGTCTTAGATAGCTGGGGGCTTACAGCTACATCTCTCAGCTCCCCCATCCATGTGACCGGTGTACTGTAAGCCGGTGTCAGGCACCTCTATCGGAGACATATATGGCTGGAGAACCATAGGATTGGGCATCTGAATTTAAAGTTTGGCATCAAGAGGCAACAATACATGTCGCGGGCGGAGGAGGGGACGCTGCGCTCTCCCACTGCTCGGGTCCGGCTGCTGCTGCTGCTCGGTGGCTCAAGCGATGGGCCGGATCCCGGGGACTCGAGCGGCGCTCCTCGCCCGTGAGTGAAAAGGGGGTGGTTTGGTTTTAGGGATATTGTCCGTGACGCCACCCACGGTTGTGGTGATTTTGTGGACACCACCGCTGCTCTGGACGGGGATCCCGGGAGCGGTGACAGGGAGAAGCTTTGTTGTTAATTCTCCCCTCCGTGGGTAGGGGGTTGGTTGTCCCGGGGCCCGGTGATGGGGTAGGGATGGATGACAGGCGGGTTGCGGGGCCTGATGAGGTGCAGGGTCGCGGGGGCAGCGCTGTGCCGCACGGCACGGAGGTACTCACTCAGCCCAATGATGAGGACACAGTTCACAGTAAAATAAAGCAGCTGGATGGATGGGTTCTTCGGACGGCTGCGGTGTTGTTGCTCCCGGCAGGTTAGCGGTGACTGTCTTTTCCCTGCACCTACGCTGTCTGTACGGTTCCAATGGGTTCCCACCGGTAACCCGCTCCCCGGCTTGGATATGGGCCGGAGGAGCCCCTTTTGCCCGCAGGCGCTGGCCCTGAGAAACGGTTGCCTTGGCGGTGGCGGTGTCTCCCTCACTCGGTTGGACTGTTGCCTTCTGTCGGGACTTGACTGTTTGGAAACCCAGGAGGTCCCCTTCACTAACGGATTCGGCAAATTCACGGCGACTCCTAGCCTTGCCGGGGTCCGAAAAGCCCCTGCCACTGGTGCTGGCTTCTCTTTGTGTACCGGTCCGGTACCGCCGGGCCACTACCCGTCCACGGCCCTTACGGTAGACTCCAATCGGCCACTCCTGCAGACGGTCACCACCGTCTGCCAACCTTGCTGTCTCGCCCGAGCCACACACCCGGACGCTGTCAGTCAGTTGCTCTGTTACTACACTTTCCTCCTTCCATTTTCACTGTCCAAACTCAACTCCTTCACTTCCTCCACTCAACTGCCTGGTTTTCCCGCCTCCAGGACTGTGAACTCCTCGGTGGGCGGGACCAACCGCCTGGCCCACCCCCCTGGTGTGGACATCAGCCCCTGGAGGAGGGCAACAAGGGTTTTGTGTCTGACCTTGATGTGCCTGCTGGGAGTGTGGGGTGTTGTGGTGTTGTTCTCTGTGGCCCCTGGCTTGTCCAGGGCGACACATACACATTGGACGATCAGTCGATAGTGCCAAATGGTCCAATCTTAATCTAATGTACAGTGGCAAAAAAAGTGGGTATCCTGTCTGAACTACTTTTACACTCCACCTTATCCCTCCCATTTTCTTAGAGAGAAACTATCATTTTTTAATATCTTCCTGGAATTTCAAAATTAGGATTTTTTTTTTGTACTTCATTATCTTCATTTTCTTTTTTCTCTCCCAAAAACCCTGCTCCTGTGGAGTTTCATATGGCTAGTTAATGCTTCTTTAGAAACAGCTTTCATCTGCTGCTCAAAATCTGTACTCTATTTACAAACAGAGGAGAATTCCCATCTCTAAATCTCTGTATTTTCCACTTTTCTACTCAGAGAAGGGAATTCATGCACCTCTGTAAATACATGGATTTTAGGTGAGCAGCAGCTGAATGGTGTGTCACACCGTGGGGAGGGAAAGCCCGGTGTGCGGTGCAAGAGGAAGGGTACATCACGGAAGATGTGAAGGTAGGCCCTGATGATAGGGAGTGGGGATATGGGTCACCACCTAACTCACCTGTAGCCGATTTCTGAGCTCCCTAATGTCCCTAGATCGGTCCTTCTCCCCATGCGGAATCACGTGCCTAGGCCCTGAATTACCCTGGACTTGCCCTGACTAGTGTGCAGGCCAGCAAGACACTAGTCTTACTACTAATATAAAGCCAGCACAAGGAAGGAGAGACAAACAAGGGAAACGGAAACAACAATAGAAACACCAATTTTTATCCGAAAGGAACTCCACCAAATCCTGCTGGAAAGAGAACCACGGCTTTCTCCATAGTCAACACTTAAAAACAGGTCAGCATAGAATGAACTATAACCAGCATAGCAGAGAGTGAGGCGTGGGTTTATATAGCAGAATGGCGTGGCTGCAGCTGAGATTAACAGCTACAAGAAAATCTCAGCAGAATAGAAAAGAGAGCTTAACCCCTTCAGCACCAAATGGAATTAAATATGCTCTTACTCAGGATAATTGATGAGCGGGTTTTAAAATGCATTCGATCAACTAAACCTTGTGACCTTCTGATGCCAGATTCCCTCTGAAGGTTTCAGCAGCACATTCATGACATGGTGCTTCTAAAGAAGCATGAATTTGCCAGGTGAAACATTATTGTAGCATTGTGTTTGGGAAAGAAAGAAGCAAATTAAAGTAATGAAGTATATTACAAAAAATGTATAACTTTGTAATGCCTAGAGGATAAATAATGATAAAAGTGTTCTCTCATGTGAGGGAGTGCTGTTCTACATGACCACTTCATGCTTCTTTAGATAAACCTTTTATCTGCTGCTCAGCTAAAATCCATACTCTATTTACCTATTAATGCTATGAGAAAACCTTTTTTTATCAATAATTATATTTATAAATTCATCAAGTGGTAAACTGTGTCTGGCAGAAACTTACCTTTGCACTATCCGGGCCTGTGGACCTTTTGATGAAGGTTTCCGGGAATCTTCCAATATACTAAGCATTTGGCTGCGAAGGGCAATGATCTGTTCTTGGTTTTTCAGCAAATAGATACCACGTCCCTGATTCAGCCCAGTAGGTTTGCAGATCCAAATTTGCCCATCTGGATAAAGAATTAACATTTCACTGGTTCTATGGACCACAATAATGCATGCAAAATAATCCGGCACCAGTTCACAATGATGAGCACAGAGCTGCACCCAGAGCCAGGCACACCCGCAATGTGCTGACACCAATGTCCCATTTTTGAAATACCAAAGTCCATACCCAGCCATAGACATCATAGGCAGATTGAGACCCCATTTATTTATATAGAGGCGTTAGCTACTCATGCTCTAATCTGGGCAAAGGTTATTGTGAAGGTAGGGTGAGGAGGTGAGCTGTGATATCACCTACCGTAAATGGTGGATCCTGTGTTATCTACTGTCTATAAAGGGGTTATTATCAGTCATTGTATATATGGGTGAGCTGTGACATCACCTATTGTGAATGGTGGATCCTGTCTTAATGACTGTGTATACAAATGTTATCAGTCATTATATAGGTGGAGGAGGTGAGCTGTGACATCACCTATTGTGAATGGTGGATCTTATGTTATTTACAGTATAAAGTGATACCAGTCATTGTACAGGGGGGGAGGGGGGAGCTGTGACATCACCTATTGTGTATAGTCGATCCTGTGTTATCTACTGTAAATAGAGATATCAGTCATTGTACAGGAGAAGGAGGTGAGCTGTGATATCACCTATTGTGAATGGTGAATCCTGTGTTATATACTGTATAAAGCGGTATTATCAGTCATTGTACAGGATGGGGAAGAAGTGAGCTGTGATATCACCTATTGTGAATGGTGAATCCTGTGTTATATACTGTATAAAGCGGTATTATCAGTCATTGTACAGGATGGGGAAGAAGTGAGCTGTGACATTACCTATTGTGAATGATGGATCCTGTGTTATATACTGTATAAAGCAGTATTATCAGTCATTGTACAGGATGGGGAAGAAGTGAGCTGTGACATTACCTATTGTGAATGGTGAATCCTGTGTTATATACTGTATAAAGCGGTATTATCAGTCATTGTACAGGATGGGGAAGAAGTGAGCTGTGACATTATCTATTGTGAATGATGGATCCTGTGTTATATACTGTATAAAGCGGTATTATCAGTCATTGTAGAGGAGGGGGAAGAAGTGAGCTGTGACATCACCTATTGTGAATGATGGATCCTGTGTTATATACTGTATAAAGCGGTATTATCAGTCATTGTAGAGGAGGTGAGCTGTGACATCCTGTTGTGAATGGTCGATCCTGGATTATCTAATGTATATAGAGGTGTTATCAATCATTGTACAGGAGGTGGAGGTGAGCTGTGATATCACCTAATGTGTCTGGTAGATCCTGTGTAATCTGCTGTATATAGAGGTGTTATCAGTCATTGTACAGGAGGAGGAGGTGAGCTGTAACATCAACTATTGCGAATGGAGGATCCTGTGTGTGCAAGATTCCTGATTTTATTTCTAATATAGGGTACATATTGATATGTAAAAAAACATTCACATCAAAGCTTGATTTAAACTATAGTTCACTTCTCTGATGACACATTCCCTTTTAAAAATGCTCAATAAATTATTGTATATGTACATTTAAGCACAAAGCTAATCAGTCCAAATGAAAAATAAAAAAATGGAGGAGTGTTAAGAAGGTCACTGAGTACTAGAAACTATTGGTTGTTACCTTCATATGTAGAGAAGAACGCCTCTGCTTCATCCTTCATGTCCAGGCGCACAGTCTCGGGGAAAAAATCAGCCATTTTCAACACCCTGTTAAGAAAACCAAATTTTCACAAAATATTTTTTTGTACAGACCAAAAGTTTGGACACACCTTCTCATTCAAAGAGTTTTCTTTATTTTCAGGACTCTGAAAATTGTAGATTCACATTGAAGGCATCAAAACTATGAATTAACACATGTGGAATGAAATACTTAACAAAAAAGTGTGAAACAACTGAAAATATGTCTTATATTCTAGGTTCTTCAAAGTAGCCACCTTTTGCTTTGATTACATGAAAATAAAAGAAAACTCTTTGAATGAGAAGGTGTGTCCAAACTTTTGCTCTGTACTGTATATACGAATGTTAGTTTTCAAAGGCAAAGTTAAAAATGTTGGTGGAATAATTCGGTTTTGGATCTGGAAACAAATCTGCTGCGAATTCACAAAGATTACAAAAAGGAGGCAGGGTGTCCGGAACAGAAAACTAATTTTGCATCAGATTCGACACACATTTCACACCATTTATTGCCGGTGGTGCATTTTTTCCACAGCATATTCTACAAGTGTAATAGGTGGGCAGTGCCCCATGATATAAATATGCTATGTCTTATGTATATACTGTTGATTAATATAATGCATGTGTTAGTATTTAAGTGTTTTTTAAAGGACTGTAGAAGAGGTTGCCAAATACTGCCATCTAGTGGTTGGGTTAAGTCAGCGGAAGAGCGAGTTTAAGGCCGAGGCCACGCGGGGATTTGTGCGAGTGCTCACATGACGCTCGGCACACGCTCGCAGCGGGAGCCGAGTGTCATGCGACTGTGGTCTGATCGTGCGATCAGACCACAGCTGCGGAGGGGAGGGCCAGTGCTGTGGAGGAGAATGAAGGATTTATCTCCCTATCTCCTCCGTTGCCGGCTGATGCGAGAATCGCACTGCTCTCAAGTTACACTGGTGTAACGCGATAGAAATGTGATGTTTCTCTCACCCCCATAGACTTGTATGGGTGCGAGTGGAACAGTATAACATTCCACCCGCAGCATGCTCTGACTGTTTTCTCGGTCCGATTAGGGCTGAGAAAACATACGCTCATGGGAGATTCCCCATTGAGTAACATTGGTCGGAGTGGTATGCGATTTTTTATCGCATTTCACTCGCACCATTGTTCTCGCCGTGTGTCTTAGGCATAAGAAAAGATGTTAGATAAGATAGAGTTAAGGTGGAGGAGTGACAAGTGGCTGGGAGTATGACTAGACGAGGCAGCTCCTGAGGAAGGGGAGTCTAGAGGTGGGTTCAAAAGTGAGAGGATGTGGTCTCGGTGCTGGAGCCAGTCAGGTAACCCTGAGGTAACTTCGGAAGGTCAGGAGCCTACGTCTCACCCCATCGGGCTTAGAGAGTCATCTGGCTAGGGAATCCACTGGGGCACAGAAATAGACGAAGGTGGGAAGTATAAGGGGGAAGGAGTGGGAGACCAGGAGTATTGAGGACAAGTTCTGAGACAGCAGAGGACAGAACGAAGAATAGTATCCCACAGTGAGTGTGTAACGCCTGCCCGGAATCACAGACTCAGACTGGCTGTAATGGACAGGCTAGAGGAAAGCCGCTCACAAAGCAGGACCCCGAGAACCCCGAAACTTTTAAACCAATAAACAGGGATTTGGAATTACACAGGGCCCCGGAGATCACTAACTGTGGTAGGCTTCAGTCCAATGACAGTAGTAGTCAGGCAGGGTCAAACCAAGAAATGCAGAGCAGGGATAAAATCAGGCAGGCAAGGATGTAATCAGGAAACCAGGCAGAGGTTAAATCCGGATCGGGCAGTGAGGTACAAAAACGGTAGGCAGGAGGGTAGTCAGAGAACAGGCAGAAGTCAAAACACAGGAATCGTAAAACAGCACGAGAACCAGGAATTCAGAACTATCTCTGGCAGTGACCAGCAGACAAGAGGGGAAATTAGAAGGGTGGGGTGTCTTCCCATTGGCTGGAGCTGAATGGTGGTAACTTCAGGTGGAAGACACACGCCACCTACAGTCAGCCAGTGGTACTGCAGGTCCCAGGGAAACGAAGCTTAGTGGATGAGTGGAGCCTGCACCCACCAGAGCCACTGGCACTGACTCCTCTCCTATCACCAGCACTATCCACAGCGAGAAAAGGGCGCCGCCTGGTGAACGAAGCAGAAATCGCAGGAGCGGACTTTGGCAGGGACGTGACAGAGTGGAAGGAAGGCCATATCTGTCATAACGGTGTGAAGAATTAAACAAGACAGTTGGGCCAAGTGAACTGCAGTGTTACATGTCTTTCTATCTGGTGTTGACAACTGGCAGCAGGGGTGATGGACACCGGCCCGAAGGAGCAAGTAAGTGCCATACACCCAGCCCCAAGTCTCCATGGCGTAGCAGAGCAGCGCCCTCCTCCTCCACATGCTCATAATTTTGCTGACAGGGGATTTATTCTGCCCGAAAAACAGGCAGCATTAACTAAAGTGCATCTGTTTTATTGCAGCCATGTATGTTTTACTCTGAAACACTGATAGAAAACATGGCTTGAAAAGCTGTCCGAGGACTATGCGTCTCCAATGACAAGTCTGAAGACATCATTGGTGGCTTCTTCCCAACCCGTTTCCCTAGACTGACAGGTCTTTCCCCATTTCAGATGCATGGCACCAACGGGTTTTTCACTGAAACGCGTCTGTATTTCCAGAGTAAAAAATACTTGGCTGAAATAAAATGCAAAAACAAGTAAGATGCAACCAGTGTCGGATTCATGTTGCCTATGGTTTGGCCGGCATGAGTTTGCTGCTAGGTTCCCTTTAACGATGCTTTCTTAGTTGTTCTTATTAGGTTTATGAGTAGCCATACTTGTATATTTATATACATTAAAGATTCGTTCCTTACCTGGCTTTGTTGATTTTCTGCATGACCCTTTCATATTCTCTCAGGCTGTTTAGGAGGCCAATCTTGGTGGTGAGAACTTTATTGTTGGGTATTTGATACAGAAGTTGTTCTCCTGGCAATAAACAAGTAATCACATTAGCAATCACCCAAACCACATGCCAAAATAGTATCTCCACTCAAAACCAAACATTTAGGTATAAGTAGACTTCAACTCCATGCTCCAATCCATCCATCGAGAACATTAAGACGGAGAAAATCCCTGGTCGCTTCCTTGTCTGGTTCATCTGGTTGGTAAGAACCGGTGTTTGGTTACTCTCTGCGTAAAAAATGGATTCTACGCCAACAAGTATATGGGAGAGTAGAGAAAAGTCATGGAAGGAAACAAACCTTAACCTTTAGGGTGGAGGAACTTGGCTCTCTAATAATGGGTCCATTTTCATGACTTTCTCCTACTTTGTACCCCACTGATCACTTACCTTCTCGGAAGGCACAGTACACAGCAGAACTCTTGGTCTCACACCACTTCAGCTTGTAGTCATCCCTCTTGTTGTCGTAGATTCGTTGCCATCCTTTGTTCAGGCAATAAGCGCTTACCCTATAAGAAAAGTAGATCAGCGAATCGGGATCCGGTAAGAAAACAACGGATCCGTTACAAATACAAATACAACGAACGCTAACAAGCAATCCGTTAACTGATCCGTTGTCCAGAGACTCCACATGTTAAAAACGGATCTGGACAACATTCTTTATTTAAAGGGAACCTGTCACCACTTTTTTGGCGTATAAGCTGCAGCCATCACCACCGGGCTCTTATATACAGCATTCTAACATGCTGTATATAAGAGCCCAGGCCGCTGTGAGAACATAAAAAACACTTTATAATACTTACCTAACGGTCAGTGGTGGGCCATATGGGCGTCTCCATTGTCCGGTGCAGGCGCCTCCCTCTTTCGGCCATCTTCGTCCTCTTTCTGAAGCCTGTGTGCATGACCCGTCTACGTCATACACACTCGCCGGTCTTGCGCAGGCGCCTGAATGCCGGTGAGTGTGGATGACGTCGGACGCATCATGCACCGCGGCTAGAGAAGGAGAATAAAGATGGCCAAAAGAGACGGTGCCGGCATCGGACAACGGAGACGCCCATATGGCCAACCGAGCGACGGTTAGGTAAGTATTATAAAGTGTTTTTTATGTTCTCATAGTGGCCTGGGCTCTTATATACAGCATGTTAGAATGCTGTATATAAGAGCCCGGTGGTGGTGGCCACAGCTTATAGGCCAAAAACAATGGTGACAGGTTCCCTTTAAGAATGGACAAAAGAAGTTATGTTTGCAGAACTTTTTTGTCAACAGATCTCTAACAGATCCGTGATAACGGATGACTACAGGACATGTGAACCCAGCCTTATGGGGTAGTGTGGCTGCATATGCTATCTGGCTAAAATGGACTTTTTTAGAGCAGGATGGCCCCACAAAATACTTGAAAAGTTACCTAAAAATGCTCTAAAAACTCTTTATATTCTGTTTTATTGTTTTGAGCTTTGTTTTCTGCATCAGGTTTTAAAAATATATATAACAAAAAAATGTGTTAACTCAGTATCCACCAATCCCAATATACGGTCAAAGCTGACCCTCCTCCCCCTCCACTCACAATGACCTTTGCACACGCTCATTAGATGCTCAATACAAACGTTTATTGCTGCTAATATACATGTGAATTTCTTGAAACAGGAAGTTAGAGTCTAAAAAAGCCTCAGAGGCCAATGTAAAAATTGCAAGTTTTCTAGATTCTAATTTTTATAAACATTGTAATATGGAAAAGATCAAAAAATATATATTTATTCTAAAAACCTGTTTTTAATAGGTAATTTTCTAATGATCGCTTGCCTTCATGGAGACCAGCAAGTTGCAGTAGGGATACCTATAGGCCATGCTATGCTCATTGGGAAATAAGTATGCAAAGAGCCTGTCACGGAGTGCCCAGGGTGCGGCGCAAGAGTAGGGGTACGCCAGGGAAGATGGAAAGATAAGCCCCGACACCAGGCTGAAGGGATAAAGGTCAACAACTAATTCACCTGTGGCTGATCCCTGAGCTCCGAATAGAAGGACATCAAGAAAAGAATGTGCCAAAACAATCACTGAGCTCCCTAATGTCACTAGACAAGGTCCCCGTGCACTGACCTAGGGATTGCCCTGACTAGGGCACAGGCCAGCAAGACACTAGTCTTACTACTAATAAAGGCAACACGAGGAATGGGAGACAAATAAGGAAAAACAGAAACAACAATAGATACTCCAGTTATTCTCCTGCGAGGGACTCCACCGAATCCTGCTGGAAGGAGAACCACAGCTTTCTCTAGAGACAACTCCTTCACATGTCAGCATAGAATAAACTATAGCCGGCATAGGAGAGAGTGGGGAGTAGGTTTATATAGCAGAAAGGTGTGGCTGCAACTGAGATTAACATCTACAAGTCATTCTTAACAGGATAGAAAAGAGACCTTAACCCCTTCAGCAACGAATGGAATTTAATGCACTCCTACTCAGGATAAATGAGGAGTGGGTTTTAACGCTGTGACTTTCTGATCCCAGTAGCCCCACCGAGTTCTCAGCAAGGTGCAACAAACTTGTGACATAGCCTATTCACAAAGGAAAAGAACAAGGTCTTTAATTGCAGTTTATGGAAGTAGTAATCTTATAAGTCAATATTGACTAGAGATGAGCAAATCAGTTCTAAGCAAATCAAATTTGCCTCAAATTTTACAAAAAGAGTGGATTCACTGAAATCATTTTTTTTTTTGTGGCTTGTTTCTATAACTTAATAATCACTGGGGGTCCCACTGATCCTGAGAATGGGGCTCTGAAATGTCTCTTTAGAGTTTGTCTGATCTCTTCCCAGACTTCAACTCCATGGAGGAAGAAGAGAAACTGCGGATACTACTGGGGGAAGAGGAAAGTGCAGCGGCCATAGCAGCACACTATGTTAGTGCCTGTCACAGACTAAGAGGAGTCAGATATGTGGTGATGGACTTCTACACCCCACGCTGAAGGCATCTCCATCCCCCAGCCTGGAGGAGTCTCCATCCCCCGCCCTGGAAGAGTCTCCATCCCCCGTCCTGGAGGAGCCTTCTTCCCCTCACCCTGGAGGAGGTTCCACCACCCACCCTGGAGGAGCCTCCTTCCCCTCACCCTGGAGGAGGCTCCACCACCCACCCTGGAGGAGCCTCCTTCCCCTCACCCTGGAGGAGGCTCCACCACCCACCCTGGAGGAGCCTCCATCCCTCACCCTGGAGGAGGCTCCACCACCCACCCTGGAGGAGCCTCTATCCCTCACCCTGGAGGAGGCTCCACCACCCACCCCGGAAGAGCCTCTATCCTTCACCCTGGAGGAGGCTCCACCACCCACCCTGGATGAGCCTCCATCTCTCACCCTAGAGGAGGCTCCACCACCCACCCTGGAGGAGGCTCCACCACCCACCCCGGAAGAGCCTCTATCCCTCACCCTGGAGGAGGCTCCAACACCCACCCTGGAGGAGCCTCCATCTCACCCTGGAGGAGGCTCCACCACCCACCCTGGAGGAGCCTCCATCTCTCACCCTGGAGGAGGCTCCACCACCCACCCTGGAGGAGCCTCTTTCCCTCACCCTGAAGGAGGCTCCACCACCCACCCCGGAGGCATCTCCATCCCTCACCCTGGATGGACCTCTAAACCCCACCCTGGATTGGCCCCAATCCCCATTTGTACCACTTGCTTTGACAATGCCAACATGTACTTGGTCCTGTCAATAAACCTATTTTGAATTTGAGTTTAGTACTAGCCATGAATTCTGCCCCTCTGCTAGCCGTAGACATTATGCAAATCAAAAAAGGTCCGTGGAGCCTCTCTTAGGAGTCTTGACACAGAAAATAGCCAGATATCCCTCCGGGAAGGACCTAGCCAAGCCTTAGACATTACCCATCTTATGTTATCCCGGTAACTGTACCCATCCAACCTGTCAGATGCAACTCACACCCTCACCTTCAGGAGGGGGACATAGAGAAGTAAAAAGTGAGTAACTCGTAGATTAGCAGATGGTGAACATTTGACTACTACTCATTTCAATTTGTGGTCATCCTAATATTCATGCAAATACCTATGTTTTGCTAGATGGCGTGATCGATACAAAACAAACAAGAAGGATGCTCGGAGACCTGTGAGATCCCGGTACAGAAAAGTATATATTTCTAACCTATTATATCTCCATTCCACCCAATGAGAGTATGCCCTGGTGAACAAGCAGAGCTGACAATCTAGAATTATACCTCTGTTGTTTGCTTTGCCGAGTCCCTAAGTGAGTCTTGGGTTTACTATAAATATAGAAGCTGACGTCATGGAGCCATGGCACTTATTTACCCTGAGGGACCCGATTGTGACTCAGCTGAGAGGAGCACATGGGTGCGGCTCTCTAGTCTGGAGCTCTGAGTGGCACCACACCCCGTGAGGGCGGTTTCATACTGGATGATGCCCTTTGACCAGTTGATGACCATCCTATGATAGGGAACATACAAATTACCATATAAATCAGTGTCTATTTATAAGTGCCCACACAACAGTGCACATCCACAGCCAACTAACATATCCATGCAATTCCCTAAATAATAATTGTAGACAGTGATTTCTCCACCAGATGCTGCAAAACTAGTAAAACATATGGTACCAAAGTAGTAGTAGATAGGATCAACAAAAACCTGCAGACTTAATATTACCAGTTTATTCAGGAAAAATGGGCAGCATCCCATGGGTATATTACATATCTTTATTGTGTCATGGCATACGCAACGTTTCACCCCACAAATGGGCTTTTTCAAGCATACACAACATTGGGCTTATTCAAGCATAATCAACGTTTCACCCCACAATTGGGCTTTTTCAAGCATACACAACATTGGGCTTATTCAAGCATAATCAACGTTTCACCCCACAATTGGGCTTTTTCAAGCATACACAACATTGGGCTTATTCAAGCATAATCAACGTTTCACCCCACAATTGGGCTTTTTCAAGCATACACAACATTGGGCTTTCTCAAGCATAATCAACGTTTCACCCCACAATTGGGCTTTTTCAAGCATACACAACATTGGGCTTATTCAAGCATAATCAACGTTTCACCCCACAATTGGGCTTTTTCAAGCATACACAACATTGGGCTTTCTCAAGCATAATCAACGTTTCACCCCACAATTGGGCTTTTTCAAGCATACACAACATTGGGCTTACTCAAGCATAATCAACGTTTCACCCCACAATTTGGCTTTTTCAAGCATACACAACATTGGGCTTACTCAAGCATAATCAACGTTTCACCCCACAATTGGGCTTTTTCAAGCATATGCTTGAAAAAGCCCATTTGTGGGGCGAAATGTCATGACAGAATAAAGATATGGAATACACTTGTGGGATGCTGTCCATTTTTCTTGATATACTATAGTTGCCAAGTGCATCCATTGGACCTGACTTGCGTCCCACCCCTTGAAAAAGGGAACTACCGAAGGTGCTGCAAACATGTTGGTATTTATATTAATATCACTGGTTGTCACAATCCTTGGGTGCAGGGCCAGGGGACAAATGACATATCATTGTTGCAACTCACTTGTGGACATAGACGGAAAAGGGCACCTGAGCAAAAATAATATATGGGCCCTTTTTAGTCCTATTACTCAACAAAATGCACAATTCAACCTGGTTTGGAGATAGAAATGGGCCCCCTTATCTCTTGGGCCCCTGTGCGGCCGCTCAGGTTGCACTAATGATATGTCTGCCCCTCGTGCAACCTGTGCAGCTGCACAGGGGCCCAAGAGATAAGGGGGCCACAATCACCTACAAAGCAGATGGTATTGTGCATGAGCTATTGGGCTGCAATGGGTCCATATATTGTTCTTGCACAGGGGCCCTCTTCTGCCCGTGTCCACTCCTGACCAGGCACCCGCTTCAGTTGGGGTGGTCAGCGCACTTTCAGTGGCACCACAGGTTGCACATCTCTAAAACCCGCCCTGATACGTTTTCTGTCGCTACCCCTGCAATTCGAGACACTTTTGATATCTCCTTCCTACTTATCTGCAGCATAAGGTCTATTTTATGACATCGTACAGCAGGGGGCGCTCTACATTCATTCACAGTCTTTGCTTGTCTCTCTGTAATTTTATGGCACGTTTTTACGGTTGGGAGACTTTGACACAAAGACAGTTACCTAATAAAGGTTGCAAATGGGATTAAAGTTAAGAAAATAGGGCATGTAAAATGAATGTGACTTTTTTTTGGAACAGACCTATTCACGACAACCTTTTTTTATATGTTAACGAAGTAATAAATCCTAACACAGTCAGATAAAAAGGACACGTTCATGTGTTGGACCTATTACTCCAAAATTCCCAAAAACTAAGCGTTGTTGGCTACTACGAAAACTTATTCTTTAGAGATATGAAATATAGAAATTTTGCACAGACGCCTCATGTAACTCAGGGAATGTCATAGACTATGTTTTGACAAGAAAATGTAACCCCACGCTTTACAGTTACTCTCCAAAAAAACATGCCTCCATTAAAGTCAATGGAGCTGGAAACTACAGGTTATTAATAGCAGCTGTGATTGGTTGCTATAGGAATAAAGGACACTCATAGTATAAGAAGCTTATGTGTGAGGTAATAAGATGTCAGTGGAGAGACGGATAGAGACAGACACAGACTGAGAGACACAAAGAGACAGACAGACAGAGACAGATAGGAAAAAAAGCCAGACAGACAGACATAAAGAGACATGGGGAAAGAGACAGACCGAGGCAGACAGGGCAAGAGGCAGACAGACAGAGGCAGACAGACAAATAGAAGAAGACAGACAGAGGCAGACAGGGAAGAAGCCAAACAGACAGAGAAAGACAGACAGAGAGACAGGGAAAGAAACCGACGGAAAGAGACAGACGGAAAGAGAAAGACAGGAAAAGAGACAGACAGAGAAACAGACAGGGACAGAGGCAGACAGGGAAAGAGACAGGGAAAGAGACAGACAGATAGAGAGACACAAACAGAGAGATATCGAAATAGACAGACAGGGAAAGAGAGACAGAGACATATAGCAATAGAGAGAGACAGACAGAGCTAGAGAGACACAGACAGAGAGATAGATACAGAGACAAACAGGTAGACAGACAGAGACAGACACTGATAGAGACAGACACACAGATAGACAGACAGAGACAGACAAATAGACAGACAGAGACAGACAGATAGAGACAGACAGAATCAGACAGGGATAGAGACAGACAGAGACTGGGAGAGAGACAGAGAGACGGTTACTATCCCGGGCAACGTCGGGTACTACTGCTAGTATATATATCTCAAAGTATAAAACATATCATTAATAGACATGTAGGTAGGAACGGCTCCAAATAAAGGAACAAGTAGATGTGAGGTACCAAGATTTAGGATTTGTGCAGTCACACAGGGTTCATTAGCTTCGTCTGCTCAGAAAGTCATTAGAGTGTTGTATGTGTGGGGAGAAGGTCCCCTTGGGGGAGTAGTGACTGAGGCCACATATATTTATTCTTCCATTTTATAACTTTTTTTTAAGTTTCGGGCATCCCCTCTAACTATCCTTTGTATGGCTTGGCTCCTAACACAATGTACAGTATATTATTTTTGCAGTTTGCAAAATTGCATTCATGCAACTGTAACTTAAAGGGGTTGTCCAAGTCCACTACTTTTACATTGCTGGTCTTTCCTTAGGATAGGTCATCAATATTTGATCAGTCGGGGTCCGACACCCGGCACCGATCGGCGGGGGAGTTGGGCGTTGGATTGATGACCTATCCTAAGGAAGAAACATCATTGCAAAAGTAGTGGACAACCCCTTTAAATTGACAAATAAAAGGCACAAAATTGTTTGCCACCTATAATTAGTTATCACATGGTCCAGTTATTTGTAAATAATATTTTTGTAAATTCCTGCTGTGATTTTGATAAAATCATTGTATTCTACTTCAGCTCAATGAATGCCAGGCTCTGTATAACCCCGCCCACACCACTGATTGGCTACTTTTTTGTGTACACTCTACAGAGGTAGAAAGCTGCCAATCAGTGGCAGGGTTATTCAGAGATCATGAATATGGAGAACTAAATGGCACAAGACAACTAGTCCTCTAGTGATAATTTCCTGCTGATATTACAGGGATTTTATAACTACAGCAAGCAGCCAAGTAAGTGACACATCATTAGAATCAGGGTTTCTTTTGCTACATTATTTCATGCTAAGATTAGGTGTGAAATATTGCTGAGAGCATCATGACTCAGGTGCAGAGACCCAGAATCCAGAAAGTCACTTGCTGGGCTGCCTGCTGCAGTTTTGATAAAATTAGTGTTTTCTCTGCTGCAGATCTACAAGTTATCTGAATGCTGAGCTCTGTATAACCCCACCTACATCACTGATTGGCAGCTTTCTGACTATGCACAGTGTAAACAAAAAGCTGATTGTGGTAAGGGCGGGGTTACACAGAGCAGGAGGATTACATGGTGCAAGGCAACTAGCCCTCTAGTGATAATCTCCTGCTGATAAAATTGGGATTATCAAAATTACAGCAAGTAGACCATAACTGGAATCTCTATTTTTTTCTTTATTTTTTTGTTATATAGCACTAACATATTCCGCAGCGCTTTACATACATCAGCAAACCTGTCCCCATTGGGGCTCACAATCTATATTCCTTATCTGTATGTTTTTGGAGTGTGGGAAGAAACCAGAGAACCCGGAGGAAACCCACACAAACACGGGGAGAACATACAAACTACCGTACTTGCAGATATTGTCCTTGGTGGGATATGAACCCAGGACCCAAGGCGCTGCAAGACTGCTGTCTCTACATTATTCTGCTCTCAGATTAGGTGGCAAACACCTAGTGAAACCACCGTGATGTAGGGGCAGAGACTCCAATTCCAGGAATTGGTCACTTTCTGGGCTGTCTGCTCCAGTTTTGATAAAATCCCTGTTTTCTCTGCTGCAAATCTACAAGTTCTCTGCATGTTGAGCTGTGTATAACCCCGCCCCCACCACTGATTTGCAGCTATGCACAGTGTACACATACAGCTACCAATCAGTGGTGTGGGCAGGGTTATACATAGCAGGAGGACTACATGGCACAAGATAACTGATGATAAAACAGGGATTTTATCAGAACTACAAAAAGCTCTCTAGTAATTAACACATCGCTGAAACAAGGGTCTCTCTTTCTACATTTATGGGGCTCTCGGATTAAGTGGCCAAAACCTTGTGACAGATTCCCTTTAACCAGGACATCAAACTGGAAACTTTGTTGCAACCATGTTACAAACCACACACTGATAGAAATGGCATCTGAAGCTTTTCCACCGTAAGAATTGAAAGTTGTTTGCGTGTGACCCCCGAAAGTGATAGAAAACTTGTTTATCGTTACTCTTGTACAGAAACACTCCTTCTGGTTTATTGACTCTCGCCAACCTGTTATTACTGTCCTTCACAAGCCTTTTAATGTCACTTGTTCAAAGGTCACCCCTCAATATAATTTCCATTTGCACAGCATTAAATCATTGAGGTTTTTGTTGTTGTTTTTTTACGTATTTGTTCTCTTAAATGGGGGAAAACTATCAATTTGAGGCAAAGCTTGGAGTATTCAAGTAGAAAATCATGCAACAATCAGTGACTCAATCACTTTGTTCTTATAAATGAAATGACCTGGAACATTGTGTAGGTCGGTTATTAGTTGTCCATTCGAATAAAAAATGCTGGATTTTTAGAGATGACAAAACGGAAAGCCGTAATTACAGTATATATAGAAAACCAGAAACCCTGAATGGCATATACTGTATACAAGCAAAGCAATGAGGATCAGGAAGAACAGGACCGGGGGAGAAGTGCTGCAGTGAACGTGGAAGGACACAAATAAGTTAGAGATGCCTTTGTGACTTCCACTTCTGGAATAGCTACAAACCAAAGGTTTAATGTAAAGCTTCTTCACCCCGGTGTAAAGTCTGTAACATCCCATATCTTCCACCTACAGTATATAGCAATCCAGATACTGTGAATCGTAAGCAAAGCATGAACAGTAGAAAGAACAGGACCGGTGGAGAGGTGCTGCAGTGAACGTGGAAGGACACAAATAAGTTAGCTTCTTTGCCCCAGTGTAAAATCTGTAACATCCCATAGGTTCCACCTACAGTATATATAGCAATCCCAAAACTGTGAATGACATATACTGTATATATGTCGCAAGCGGAGGGGACGCGCTCACCACGCTCGGGTCTGGGGTTTCTGCTGCTGCTCGGTGGCTCGAGCGGTGGGCCGGACCCGGGGACTCGAGCAGCGCTCCTCACCTGTGAGTGAAAAGGGATGGTTTGTTTGGGGAGAGAGTTCGTGACGCCACCCACGGGACGTGGTGATGATGGCACCACCGAAGCTGGTGACGGGGATCCCGGGAGAGATGGTAGGGAGCAGCTAGGATGTTGTTCCCTCCGTGGGCAGGGGTTGGTGATCCCGGGGCCCGATGGTGTAACGGGGAGGCTGGATGGCTGGGGTGCAGGGTTGCAGGGACAGCGCGGCGTGGTGCCGGATGGCACTGGTGTACTCACTCAGACAGTCAATGACAGAGTCTCTGGTAAACCAAACGGCCGGATGGACGGGTCCCGCAGCCGGCTGCAGTGTTTGTGCTCTCTCCCCGGACAGTGTGATGGTGGCTGTCTTTCCCTGCACCAGGTTAGAATGTTCTGACTCCTGTGGTTGCCCACCGGTAGTCCGCTCCCCGGCATATGGGTGCTGTAAGAGCCCGTTTTGCCCGCAGGCGCTGGCCCTTGGATCTCTAGCCTATGGCGGTGGCTGTATATCCTCTCGGTGTGGACTGTTGTCTTCTGTCGGATCTTGGTTGTGGGGAAACCCCTGGGGTTCCTGTCACACTCGGATTTGACTATTGTCGGCGGCTCCAAGCCTGGTCGGGGTCCGATGGCCCTGCCTGTGTGCTTAGCTTCACTCCGCTCCCCGGTTCGGTACCGGCGGGCCACCGCCCGACCCCGGTCCTACCGTTCTGCAGAGGTCCACTACCTCCTGCAGACAGCCACCACCGTCTGCCAACCTTGCTGTCAGTGCCTGGGCTCCGACCCAGACACTTGCAGTTTCTGTCCTCTCGCTTTCACCTCCAAACTAGACTACTCTAGACTGTCTGCTTTTCCCACCTCCAGGCCTGTGAACTCCTCGGTGGGTGGGGCCAACCACCTGGCTCCGCCCCACCTGGTGTGGACATCAGAACTTAGAGGGAGGCAACAAGCGTTTTTGTCTGACTGGTATAACTGTCTAGGGGAGGGGGTGTTGTTATGTCTGTGACTACCTGGCTAGTCTAGGGCGTCACATATACACAAAGCATGAGGATTAGAAAGAACAGGACCGGTGGAGAAGTGCTGCAGTAAACGTGGAAGGACACACAAAAGTTAGAGATTCTTTTGTGACTGCCACTCCTGAAGTAGTACAAACCAAAAGGTTTAATGTAAAGCTTCTTTGCCCCAGTGTAAACTTTGTAACACACCATATCTTCCACCTATAGTATATATAAGAATGAAGAAACTGTGAATGGCATATACTGTATATAAGCAAAGCATGAGGATCAGAAAGAACAGGACCGGTGGAGAAGTGCTGCAGTGAACATGGAAGGCACAAATAAGTTTTAGCTTCTTCGCCCCAGTGTAAAATCTGTAACACCCCATATGTTCCACTTACAGTATATATAGCAATCCCGAAACTGTGAATGACATATACTGTATATACACAAAGCATGAGGATCAGGAAGAACAGGACCGGTGGAGAAGTGCTGCAGTGAACGTGGAGGACACAAATAAGTTAGCTTCTTTGCCCCAATGTAAAATCTGTAACATCCCATATATTCCATCTACAGTATACAGTATATAGCAATCCAGAAACCTTGAAAGGCATATACTGTATATAAGCAAAGCAATGAGGATCAGGAAGAACAGATCCGGGGGAGAAGTGCTGCAGTGAACATGGAAGGACACCAATAACTTAGCGATGCCTTTGTGACTACCACTTCTGGAATAGCTACAAACCAAAGGTTTAATGTAAAGCTTCTTCACCCTGGTGTAAAATATGTAACACCCCATATCTTCCACGCACAGTATAATACTGATACGTTCTTATATAACACAGGGGATTTTGCCCCTTTCCATAGGCACCAGAGTCTATGAGTGATTGCTCCCTTTGGAACACTATAGCTTTACTTCTGCCTCAAATATATCTTCTCAAACACTGTGAGCTATGCCTGGCTGAATAATACCGCCATACAGTGACTAAAAAAAATCTACTATACAGTTATCAAATACCACTATATATTCACCTAACAATCTGATCCAAATCTCCTCTAGATCTGCTCCTGCTGTAGCTAATTTTCATTTACAAACATATCTTTTTTAACACAGATCCATTAAGAAATAACACTGCTGTAGTGTCACCAAATAATACCACTATACAGGGACCAAACAAAACCATCTTATAGTAACCGAAAATTCCTCCACCTCTGCACCCCTGTAGTTATACCTCTGTGTGATGGTGTGATATTGTGGGCTGTGTACCATTTTGTGTAGGTTCGTATTTTAGGCGTGGTGCTCTGTCCATTCTATGTATTATTTGTCCTGTCTGCAGGTTAATAACCCCCTGCAGTGCTTCTGTCCCTAGGTCTGGGGGAGGGGGTCTGGAAACCACACAAACTCTATGTTTACCTGGGGGATTATTCAGTCTGTCTCAGAAGGAGAAAGACAAGCATTCATCCTCTGGGGGAGAAGCTGCAGCTACAGGCAGCTCCCCAGAGAGCCATTGAGAAACGCCAATTTCCCTTGAAAAGGACTGCTGGAGGATTGTGACTGATCCCCGGGACATTTATCCAATTACTAGACTACGTTACCCTCTGTGTGGTGGATTATTTTATGGACTTTCTGATTTGCTTGGAATAAAGGATCGTTGGATTGTTCAATCATCTCTCGCTTTGCTGATTGTGTGATATTGGAGAAGGACCCAGTGACACTCTGCTACAAACTTATTTTGCATGACTCATTAATACCACCATTGAGTGACCAAATAATAATCACCATACTGTGACCAAACGCTACCATCCTAAAGTTCCGAAAAAGACCTCTATTTTTGTACACCTAAAGCTATTCATTACAGGAAAAAATGTTAGGAAATATTCTTTCCTGTATAATAACTTGTATATAAGGTAAAATAAAAAAGAGGAAAAAAAACCCTGCCTCCTCCACTCCTTGGGCTTTGTTCACAAGTAGTGTTTTTGCTGCTGTTTTGTACTTTTTCATTGCTTTCAATGTTGAAAAAATGCTGCAAAACACCTGAAAGGTGGGTCGGTCCTTGCTGCAAAGTTTTAACTGTCCCACGGACTTGGCCTCTGCGTGCACCATCACCAATATCCACTTCACAGTCCCTTATCGCACACCTTGAACATTTTAAATTACATAGATGATATATGCCTGCAAACTTTACAGTATTAATATGGAATATAATAGATGTATCCCTGACAAAGGATTTTTGGTTTTAGTTTGCAGCAGCAAGGACTATAAGGCTATAATCCCTGTTTGTATGCCTGTAAGGCAAACTAAGCCCTCCTTTAGGAGCTAACCCTACACTGAATCCAGCAAACAGTAGTATTATTAGAAAATATAATAGATGTAGCCCCAACAAGGGATTTTTGGTTCTAGGGTGCAGCAGCAAAGACTGTAAGGTGGGCTTTGCACGCTGCGACATCGGTAACAATGTGTTACCGATGCTGCAGCGATAGTCCCGCCCTCGTCGCACGTGCAATATCTAGTGAAAGCTGCCGTGGCGATTATTATCGCTACGGCAGTTTCACACGCACATACCTGCCGTGCGACGTCCCTCTGGCCGGCGACCCGCCTCCTTCCTAAGGGGGCGGATCGTGCGGCGTCATAGCGACGTCACCCGGCAGACGGCCAATTGAAGTGGAGGGGCGGAGATGAGCAGGATGTAAACATCCCGCTCACCTCCGTCCTTCTCATTGCAGCCGGCGGCAGGTAAGGTGAAGTTCCTCGCTCCTGCGGCTTCACACACAGCGATGTGTGCTGCCGCAGGAACGAGGAACATCGCACCTGTCGCTGCACCGGCATTATGGAAATGTCGGAGGCTGCAGCGATGATACGATAACGACACTTTTGCGCTCGTTCATCGTATCATCAAGGATTTACACACTACGACATCGCAAGTGACGCCGGATGTGCGTCACTTTCGATTTCACACCACCGACATCGCACCTGCGATGTCGTAGTGTGCAAAGCCGCCCTAAGGCTATAATCCCTGTCTATATGGCTGTAATCCAAACCTATCCCTACTCCAGCAGCTTTCCCTACACAGCAAGCAAATCTATTAGTAAAGAATAGAATAGATGTAGCACTGACAAGGGACTTTTGGTTTTAGCGTGCAGCAGCAAGGACTGTGAGGCTATTACTCCTGCTTATATGCTTGTGTGACGCCCTGGGCAAGCCAGGGGTCACAGGTCATTGCACCAACACACCCTACATCCCAGTTAGGAACACCAAAGCTACCAAAATCCTTGTTGCCTTCCTCCAGGGGCTGGTGTTCACACCAGGGGGTGGGCCAGGCGGTTGGCTCCGCCCACCGAGGAGTACACAGCCCTGGAGGCGGGAAGAACCAGGCAGAGAGAAGTGGAAGTTCAGTTTAGGAGGAGGAAGTGGAAGGAGTAAACAAGAAGTTAAGCTAGGGAAGTGAAGTGGTAAAGGAGGAGTAAAGGAAGGTGAAAGGTGACAGAAAGAAAGCCTGAAGTGAGTCCAGCTGTGTGCAGGACAGGGTCAGCAAGGTCAGCAATGGCGGTGACTGTCCAGAGGGGTGACTGTTCGGGAGTTCCTGGAAGGACCGCGGACGGGTGGTGACCCGGCGGTCTGGAGCAGCGTGCAAAGGACAGTCAGCACCAGGGCAGGGGCCTCTTGGACCCCGGCAAGGCTAGGAGTCGCCATAATTTGCCGAATCCGTCAGTGAAGGGGACGTAGATCCCCCAACAACCAAGTCCCGATTGAAGGCAACAGTCCAACCATTAAGGAAGAACACTGCCACCGCCAGGGCACCAGTTCCTCAGGGCCAGCGTCTGCGGGCAAAGTAGAGCTCCTCCGGTCCAGCTTGAAGCCGGGGAGCAGGTTACCGGTGGGAACCCATCGCTACCAAGACAGAAACACTAGGTGCAGGTCAAAGGAACATCACCGTTACCTACTGGGAGAGCAAGTGCAGCCGTCCGTGGGAACCGTCTTTCCAGCTGTGTGGTTTACCGTAAAACTGTGTCAACGTCTCAGGCTGAGTGAGTACCACAGTGCCGCAAGGCACAGCGCTGCCCCCGCGTCCCTGCGCCCACCGGGCCCTGCACCTTCCACACCATCACTTGGCCCCGGGATCACCAACCCCTACCCACGGAGGGGCAACCCAACATCTTGCTGCTACACACCATCGTCCCCGGGCCTATAGAGCAGCGGTGGTGAAATCACCATAACCGTGGGTGGCGTCACGGACAATAAACAATCTCCCCAACAAAATCCCCTTTTCACTCACGGGCGAGGAGTGCCGCTCGAGAACCCCCGGGATCCGGCCCACCGCTCGAGCCACCACTGAGCAGCAGCAGCAGCCGGACCCGAGCAGAGGGGTGAGCGCGGTGCCGGCACCCTCCTCCCCGCCCGCGACACTTGTAAGCCAAACTAAGCCTTCATTTAGCAGCTATACCTGTACTGAATCCAGCTAACCGCAGTATTATTAGGAAATATAATAGATGTAGCCCCGACAAGGGATTTTTGGTTCTAGGGTGCAGCAGCAAGGACTGTAAGGGGTACTTTGCACACTACGACATCGCAGCTGCGATGTCGGTGGGGTCAAATTAAAAGTGACGCACTTCCGGCATCGCATGCGACATCGTAGTGTGTAAAGGCTCGATGATACGATTAACGAGCGCAAAAGCGTCGTAATCGTATCATCGCTGCAGCGTCGGCGTAATCCATAATTACGCTGACGCGACAGTCCGATGTTGTTCCTCGCTCCTGCGGCAGCACACATCGCTGTGTGTGAAGCCGCAAGAGCGAGGAACATCTCCTACCGGCGTCACTGCGGCTTCCGTAGAATATGCGGAAGGAAGGAGATGGGCGGGATGTTTACATCCCACTCATCTCCGCCCCTCCGCTCCGATTGGCCGCCTGGCGTGTGACGTCGCTATGACGCCGCATGACCCGCCCCCTTAACAAGGAGGCGGGTCGCCTGCCAGAGCGACGGTCGCAGGACAGGTGAGTCCATGTGAAGCTGCCGTAGGGATAATGTTTGCTACGGCAGCTATCACAAGGATATCGCTGCTGCGACGGGGGCGGGTACTATCGCGCTCGGCATCGCAGCATCGGCCTGCGATGTCGCAGCGTGCAAAGTACCCCTAAGGCTATAATCCCTGTTTATATGGCTGAAATTCAAACCTATCCCTACTCCAGCAGCTTTCCCTACACTGAATTCAGCAAACAGAGCCATTAGTAAAGAATAGAATAGATGTAGCCCTGACAAGGGACTTTTGGTGCTAGGATGCAGCAGCAAGGACTGTAAGATTAAAAACCCTGTTTATGTGATTCTTATAGAAACCAATCCCTCCTCCAGCAACTCGCCCTACACTAAATGCAGCATACAGCAGTATTAATACGGAAAAGAATAGATGTAGCCCTGACAAGAGACTTTTTGTTTTAGGGTGCAGCAGCAAGGACTGTAAGGCAATAATTCCTAACTATGTGCTTCTAATAAAAACCTATCCCTCCTCCAGCAACTATCCTTACACTGTTTCCAGGGCAGAATGTGCCAAGTGTCACATCACCAGGTCTTATAGGCCCAATGACACAATGTGGCATGACAATCACAGGAATGCCAGTAGCCAACATGTCTTGGGCATTCCCGTGACTGTCAGGTAATTCCCACATGTTTAGCGACTGCTCATTAACAATGATACATGATTGGCTTCCATACCATGAGTAAACAATACTATCCATTAGCCTTTAAACTTAGTTTAGCAAACACCGTCAACTATACATGAAAGATAAGTTACTTACAATTGTGCCCCATTACCGCCACCAAAGTAAAAGAAGGGTCCTGGACCCTTTGGCTCTTCCGGCTTCTTCTCTGGAAGATGGGATGGCTTCTGTTGACCGATGGATGATTCCATTTTCGATACCTCTAAGGGCTCTGCCTCGGCCGCCTCCAATCCAGCTTTTTAGAATAAGACAAGTGATAGGGTAAATGCCAAGTTGTACTCGTCATTCGTCTGTAAAGAAGAGTTATTTATCCAGCGTCATATCTGTCTGTGCCAGCCTGTTAAAACGCAGATATCTATTCAACCTCAGACCTGGAGCTCATGTCAACACCAGAAAACACCGGCTATGGTAAAAGGGTGACGATGAGTCCTTCCCCGACAGAAGGCAAAAATTCCCAGGACTTTACGGTGGGGAAAGGATGGTATGCAAAGTATACACAGGGGTAGCCTCATGCTGGTACCATATATGCCAAGCTCATAAACTGCTTATACAAGTCTATAGCGGCTATTAGTTGTCACAGTTTAACGATATTCAGTGCAATGTGCCCATTTATTATATACAGTGACTGAATAATACCATGATACAAAGACTGAATACTACCATACAGTCAGGGTTGGATTCGTCTCTCTAGGGCCCATCACTGGACCTGACTCCACGGGGCCCACCCTACTGCTTCTCTACATAGATATTTTACCTGTTCATACTCCGGCCTCATGCACTTGTATGTGAGACACAATACAGTGTGTAAGACCTCATTCACACATCAGGATTTCATCAGTATTTGCCAAAACCAGGATTGTCTCCAAAACAAAGGACAGGAGTCAGTCCTTCACTTATAGTTTTTCTCTGTAAGTTTCATTCCTAGCTTTGGCATACAAACACTGATGCAAAAATACTGATGTGTGAATGTGGTCTAAAACAGCGCGTGCCTCTTAATGAATTTGGCACATTTTTCACAAATGTACTAGAAGCGTGGACCGGCTTACAATTCTGATGCATTTACACCACTTTTGTGGAGTAAATTATGTTGAATTTCTTTGCCACGTTCGCCTACACCCCATTTCCATGAATCTATGCTTGCTTTAAAAAAACAGTCCCATTCCCCACATATAACAAATATAGCCAAGTCCTCCTCTTCCCCATATAGCATATATAGCCTATCCCCTCCTCCCCATATAGCATATATAGCCTATTCCACTTCCCCACATATAGGATATAAATAGCCAAGTACCTCTCTCCCCATATAGCTTATATAACCTAGTCCTCCTCCCAACATATAACAACATATAGCATATATAGCCTATCCCCCTCCACCACATATAAAGAGAACGAAGAACAAGAGGCGATCAAAATAGGTCCAAATGTAATTTTTTTATTAATAAAAAATGCGAACAAGTGAAGGGGGTCAGACCCGGTACACATCACTGCAGTTAACATATGCAAAAATTATGCAAAACATTATACAATGTCAAGATTGTAAATATATATGCACCGTCAAATAATACAATCTGCACTAGATATAGAGTATTTTAGGATATAAGTGTGAAGCCCCAGAGGTGTTGATGCAGTGTCGGTGCATTACCTTCAGGGACTCCACGGTCAGTCTGGATCTGGTCACAGGTAGGGAATCTTCGGTTTTGATCGTGACGCCACTCTCAGTATTGCGGTCAGTGGGGACCGCCACTGCAGGTTGAGGGTCGCCTGGGGCTGATGGTATGTGCAGTTAGATGTAGGAGCCTCCTGAGAGTGAGGCAAGCCCCAGGGCCCTTTGTAAAGCTGTAGTACCACAAGTCGCAGAATGACCACACACAGGCAGAGTGTCTTTCAGGGTTTTTACTCACTTCAGGTGGCAGGGTGAGTAACCCGGGCGTAACTGGGATGAACCAGGTAGGAACCAGGTATCCTTCAGGCTGACTTTATGAGGGCGACTACTGACTCGCCTTCCTTAGCCCTTGGTGGTTTGGGGTAACCCCGACTTTGAGTCCCTATGGGGGTCACCCAGGGAAGATGCTCCGAGCCTCTCTCCCCTTGTTGTTTTGCCGTGTGCTTGTTCCCCGGACCAGGCCACTCCAGCCTCTTGCCTCCTGTGACCTATGGGCCCAATCTTGCGGTTACGTGGCTGCGGCTTTTGTAGTGTTGTGGTGTGGGCTTTAAGAGCCCCACACCGGCAGGTTTAGCAGGGAAAGGTGAATCTATCCTCGCTTCGGGATCTGCCGCCCGGTTGGGCCTGGTGCTCTCTAGAAGTCTCCTTACTTCCCACTCCGTGCACTCTCTAGCTGAAGCTGGCTTTCAGGCAGCACTCCTAGTTGACCGTTCTCCCCCGTCTGTAGTCACTGCGCGGGCGCTGTTAGACAGCATCAGCCCCACAGGTCTGCTCCTCACTGAGCCCTCTGGAGTTCTGCTCTAACTGACTCACTGCTCCTCCTCTCCTGTTCTTGCCTACGCCACCTAGCAACCAGACTCTCCACCACACCCCTTGAGAGGAGATGGAGGCTTTTAACCCCCTGCCACTATTCCAGTGGAGGTATAGGCTTTGCCCCCTCCTGGGATCCCCAGGGGTCCTCTCAAAGGTACATGTGTGAGACCTGGTCACTATGCGCCTGTGTTCCACACCCCTGTCAGCCATCTGGATTACCTGTATTGTACTGTCCCCAGCATGGGTGCAGTACTCAGTGGTGCCTGACCAGGTCAGGGGCGCCACATTCCCCCTTAGTTATCACCAGCACGTCCTCGGGCTGCAAGACAACATTTTCAAATGCATAAAACATTAAAACATGTAAAACATTTAAAAGCACCAGATATCAGACATCACCACCCTCCACCCACAAGTCCGTTAACCCACCCAAAACCCTTTCACGTTGGCCGCGACTTCAGCCACTTCTGGCAGGATGTAGAGGCGGCTTTCATGGGCTGGTGGTTTCAGGGTATACCTGGCCTGGTGGATCCGCGCCTTCAGCCTCTTCTGGCAGGATGCAGAGGCGGCCTCCACAGTTGGTGCTGACCAGGTACCCTCTTTGTGATGGTGGTGAGCCAAGGCCCCATAAACAGGCGTGCTCTCTGGTCGCAGGTGAGCCAAGGCCCTTTTCTACGGACGGGCCCCCCTGGTTGCAGACGAGCCAAGCCCCTAAACAGGCTGGCCCTGGTGGTGGTGCCACTGGTGTAACTATTTACACTGCGAGAGTTTGTGGCTATAGCAAGTTCATAGCCTTAAGGTTTATGGTTTTCTCACAATAGTTTTTGTGGGCGCATTTCTTAAACGTTGCAAACAAAACTGGTCAAAACAGTAACTTCTCTTCTTACTTTTCTTTTACTCTTTACTCCTCATTTTCACTAGGGCGAGGGCACGTTGGGCACTGGCACCTGTGACTTTCTTGCTCTTTGTCTCTGTCTTCTTCTGTGGTTGCCTCATCTATAGGTTCTGTGTCTTTCCTTTCTTGGTCTGCATCTGATTCCTTTTCTGTATCTGTTTCTTTATCTCTGTCTTGTCTTTCTTGTCTTTCTTGTCTTTCTTGTCTTTCTTGTGGCATGGGATGGCTGTAGGGTTTGCTGGGACATAATGCTACATCAAGTGCGTACAATCCTCTTTCGCCTTGATGCAGGGTGAACTGAACGGAATCTCCCATCTTTAGATTTCTGCAAGGGTGTCCTCTTGGCAGATGAGCGTTCACATCTCTGCGGTTTACAAATATCCCTTCTTTTATTCCTGGTGCCACAATGAAGCCATAACCACTTCTCAGATTAAAGTCTTCCACTACGCCATAACACAGGGGTCCTCTAGCCTGGCTTTTGGACTCTCTCAACAAACGCTTCTCCTTTAGGTCTCTGGCGGTGACTGCTCTCTGTTCAGGAGACTGTGGTGCTGGAGCAAACTGTGTTCTTCTGCGCCGTGTCTTGCGGGCTGGATCCATGCCTGTGGGCTCCCAGGTGAAGCTCTTAGGCAGCTCTTCTTCTGCAGAGGGGGTCAGGTCCTCCTCGTCCCAGCGGGAATAGGGCAGCATTTCCGGCTCTGGATACACATCTGCCGCGGGTGGCACTGGAGTCGGAGTCAACCCTTCTGCTTCCTGGCCTCCTCTCCCCCTTAGTTCTTCCTGGCACTCCAGCTGTGGCAGTGCCGGGGATGGATGCTCTTCAGCCGGCCCAGGTGAGGGACTCCTTGGTGTAGCTGCTGCAGGAGTTAGCAGGAGACTCTTTGGGGTATGCGGAGGGGGTATGTACTGGCTCACCAACCATTGTGGAAATTTAGCCTCCAGGTCAGCCCTCATCTGCCAATATGCAGGGTCTTCACCCACCGTGGGCTGCCTATCAGGAACCTCTGTGGACCGGGGAGCGGTGTCTTCTCTGGCCTTACAGGCCGGGGTAAATGCTGAGGTAGCCTTTTCTTGGCGGGCCGCGCCTGGCATGGCGGCGGCCTGGTCTTGGCGGGCCGCGCCCGGCATGGCGGCGGCCTGGTCTTGGCGGGCCGCGCCCTGTATGGCGGCGGCCTGGTCTTGGCGGGCCGCGCCCTGTATGGCGGCGGCCTGGTCTTGGCGGGCCGCGCCCGGCATGGCGGCGGCCTGGTCTTGGCGGGCCGCGCCCGGTATGGCGGCGGCCTGGTCTTGGCGGGCCGCGCCCTGTATGGCGGCGGCCTGGTCTTGGCGGGCCGCGCCCGGCATGGCGGCGGCCTGGTCTTGGCGGGCCGCGCCCGGCATGGCGGCGGCATGGTCTTGGCGGGCCGGGCAGGGCATCGCTTCGGGGACCGGGTCTTGGTGGGCCGAGCAGGGCATCGCTGCGGCCGCTGGGGCTTGGAGGGCCGCACCTGGCGTGGCTGCGGCCTGCTTCAGCGTCGCCGCACCGGACGCCTCTTCAGGGGCCGCGGACGTGGCAGCAGGGGTCGGGGCACTTGCGCTGGCCGGGGCATCATTCGACTCACCCATTGTTGGTAGCACTGGGGTCTGCGTCGTCGCCATCCTGCCTGACACTCGGCGCGCAGCTCTCCCTTCATAGGCCCGAACCGCCGCGGTCATCTCCTGCAGTTCCATCCGTTCCTCCCGAATCTGCTCCACGACCCGGGTCTCCAGCCGGTTGCAAAACTGGGCCAGCTCTCGGTACCACCAGGCAGCGGAGCCTGGTTCTGGGTTCCTGCGGTCAGACGCCATTCCTTCTGCGCCGTCTTCTGCACGGTCTCCCAGCAGTGGACTCTTCGCTGCCTCCTGTAACAAGCTGTCCAGTTTCTGCTCTGCCTCTTTCAGCAGCTCCCTTCCCAGCAGCAGGCTTGTGGCTCCCTTTCTGTTCCGCCGTTTCTCGACGCTTCCACTCTCATAGCTGGCAAGGTCAGAACTCTGCAGGGGATCTCTGGGTAGCCACACCTCTTCGTGGGCGGTAACTTCTTCCAGCGCGGGCTGCTGTTGTTTTTCAGCGCGCTTTTCATGGTGGCAATATGGCGGCGCTTCCAATTTTTCAAGCGGACCGCCCAGGCACATGGTCACCTGTCTGAACAGGTCTAGTCCTTATCCTGTTCGTGACGCCAGATGTGAAGCCCCAGAGGTGTTGATGCAGTGTCGGTGCATTACCTTCAGGGACTCCACGGTCAGTCTGGATCTGGTCACAGGTAGGGAATCTTCGGTTTTGATCGTGACGCCACTCTCAGTATTGCGGTCAGTGGGGACCGCCACTGCAGGTTGAGGGTCGCCTGGGGCTGATGGTATGTGCAGTTAGATGTAGGAGCCTCCTGAGAGTGAGGCAAGCCCCAGGGCCCTTTGTAAAGCTGTAGTACCACAAGTCGCAGAATGACCACACACAGGCAGAGTGTCTTTCAGGGTTTTTACTCACTTCAGGTGGCAGGGTGAGTAACCCGGGCGTAACTGGGATGAACCAGGTAGGAACCAGGTATCCTTCAGGCTGACTTTATGAGGGCGACTACTGACTCGCCTTCCTTAGCCCTTGGTGGTTTGGGGTAACCCCGACTTTGAGTCCCTATGGGGGTCACCCAGGGAAGATGCTCCGAGCCTCTCTCCCCTTGTTGTTTTGCCGTGTGCTTGTTCCCCGGACCAGGCCACTCCAGCCTCTTGCCTCCTGTGACCTATGGGCCCAATCTTGCGGTTACGTGGCTGCGGCTTTTGTAGTGTTGTGGTGTGGGCTTTAAGAGCCCCACACCGGCAGGTTTAGCAGGGAAAGGTGAATCTATCCTCGCTTCGGGATCTGCCGCCCGGTTGGGCCTGGTGCTCTCTAGCAGTCTCCTTACTTCCCACTCCGTGCACTCTCTAGCTGAAGCTGGCTTTCAGGCAGCACTCCTAGTTGACCGTTCTCCCCCGTCTGTAGTCACTGCGCGGGCGCTGTTAGACAGCATCAGCCCCACAGGTCTGCTCCTCACTGAGCCCTCTGGAGTTCTGCTCTAACTGACTCACTGCTCCTCCTCTCCTGTTCTTGCCTACGCCACCTAGCAACCAGACTCTCCACCACACCCCTTGAGAGGAGATGGAGGCTTTTAACCCCCTGCCACTATTCCAGTGGAGGTATAGGCTTTGCCCCCTCCTGGGATCCCCAGGGGTCCTCTCAAAGGTACATGTGTGAGACCTGGTCACTATGCGCCTGTGTTCCACACCCCTGTCAGCCATCTGGATTACCTGTATTGTACTGTCCCCAGCATGGGTGCAGTACTCAGTGGTGCCTGACCAGGTCAGGGGCGCCACATAAGCATGGTCCATAAATCATTTTAGTATATCCACAGGAAGGGGGCATCAATATCCCTTAGTGATATACAAAACTCAATTATCCTCTAATGCACACAGGAGGAACCAAGGGCTGTATACAATATGAAAACCACACTCCAGGCTCAGATCGCGGAGCGCATTATAATCCGTGGACATAGTCACACAAAATATCCATCAGTTACCCATAGAGTGCACAGAGGATAAGATATACGGGATATGATCGTTGTCCCTAAGTAAATAGGCAAATATACAAAACTCAATTATCCTCAAATGCACACAAGAGGAACCAGGGGCTATATATAATGGGAAGACCGCGTAAATAGCTCCAGGCTCAGATCATGGAGCGCACTATAATCCGTGGACATAGTCACACAAAATATCCATCAGTTACCCATAGAGTGCACAGAGGATAAGATATACGGGATATGATCGTTGTCCCTAAGTAAATAGGCAGATATACAGAACTCAGTTATCCTCAAATGCACACAAGAGGAACCGGGGGCTATATATAATGTGAAAACCACGTGGAAAGCTCCAAGCTCAAATCGTGGAGCGCATTATGATCCGCGGACATAATCACACAAAATATCCATCAGTTACCCATAGAGTGCACAAAGGATAAGATATACGGGTATGATCGTTGTCCCTAAATAAATAGGCAGAGAAAGGCATATACTGGACGGCAAATCAAGACATACATATTTACCTAAGATATAGTTAACTGCGGTGGACTGCGCCCAATGCGCATTTCGGTGTTAACCTTCGTCAGGGGGCGTGTGGTAATTGTCTATTGCAAAAGGAGGATCTACAAAATATTCATGTCACTTTTATGTTGAGGTGCCCATACTTTTGTACCTGTCAAATTTTGTTTAAATGCGGATTGCACATTTTCTGTTAGTACAATAAATCTCATTTCAATCCAGAAATATTACTCAGTCCATCAGTTATTAGATATATGAAACTGAAATAGCTGCTGCAAAAACCCAAATTGTTATAAAGAAAAAAGGTTAACATTAATAGGGGTGCCCAAACTTTTTCATATGACTGTATGTATGTGACTACCATGGTAATCTCACTGACCTCCTACAGCATGTGGCTGCTATGGTAACATCACTGACCTCCTACAGCATGTGGCTGCTATGGTAACATCACTGACCTTCAACAGCATGTGGCTGCTATGGTAATGTCCCTGACCTCCTACAGCCTGTGGCTACTATGGTAACCTCACTGACCCCTTACAGCATGTGGCTTCTATGGGAACTTCACTGACCTCCTACAGCATGTGGCTGCCATGGTAACCTCAATGACCTCCTACAGCATGTGGCTGCTATGGTAACTTCACTGACCTCCTACAGCATGTGACTGCTATGGTAACGTCACTGACCTCCTACAGCATGTGGCTGCTATGGTAACCAACACTGACCTCCTACAGCATGTGGCTGCTATGGGAACCTCACTGACCTCCTACAGCATGTGACTGCTATGGTAACGTCACTGACCTCCTACAGCATGTGGCTGCTATGGTAACCAACACTGACCTCCTACAGCATGTGGCTGCTATGGGAACCTCACTGACCTCCTACAGCATGTGGCTGCTATGGTAACCAACACTGACCTCCTACAGCATGTGGCTGCTATGGGAACCTCACTGACCTCCTACAGCATGTGGCTGCTATGGTAACCAACACTGACCTCCTACAGCATGTGGCTGCTATGGGAACCTCACTGCCCCCCTACAGCATGTGGCTGCTATGGGAACCTCACTGCCCCCCTACAGCATGTGGCTGCTATGGTAACCTCACTGACCCCTACAGCATGTGGCTGCTATGGTAACATCACTGACCTCCTACAGCATGTGGCTGCCATGGTAACCAACACTGACCTCCTACAGCATGTGGCTGCTATGGGAACCTCACTGACTCCCTACAACATGTGGCCGCTATGAGGACCTTGCTCACCAGCCCACCCACAGTCTCAGGGGAGGGTGAGCATGGGGACAATGAAGCTGGTCAAATTGGCACTTCTGGAGGAGAGGTGTCACCTAGCACAGCTTTTCACTACTCTGCTAATCTGTCTTCATAGTGGCACAATCCTTCCTACTCCTGCTGTACTGCCAAGATGTGCTGGAGTCAGACTGGCACCTCTGCAGGAGCGGATTTAGGGCTCTTTCAGAGATAATGCTCAATTTATGTGGATCCAATCCTGGAGATTTGTTATACAGTGGATTTTGACATTTTTCATACTCTATGCTGGCCACCTCTCCGGACCATAGAGCAGCACTTGTTACTGCCATCTGGGAGTTGGGATTAGAGTTGAGCGCGGTTCGTGGTTCGTGGTTCTCCAGTTCGCGGCTCGAGTGATTTTGGGGCATGTTCTAGATCGAACTAGAACTCGAGCTTTTTGCAAAAGCTCGGTAGTTCTAGAAACGTTCGAGAACGGTTCTAGCAGCCAAAAAACAGCTAAATCATAGCTTGGTTTCTGCTGTAATAGTGTAAGTCACTCTGTGAATCAAACTATTATCACATTTCAGTGTATAGTGTGCGTGAACAGCGCCTTCAGATCACTGCTGTTTCTATAATGGCGATCGCCATTTTTTTTTTTTTTTTTCTTGTCTTCCTTCCCTAAGCGCGCGCGTCTTGTGGGGCGGGCCAGCATGTCAGCCAATCCCAGACACACACACAGCTAAGTGGACTTTGAGCCAGAGAAGCAACGGCATGTGTGATAGGATCTGCATGTCACATGTCCCTGCATTATAAAACCGGACATTTTCTTCACGGACGCCATTATCTGCCTTCTGCGTCTTTGGTGTCAGACATCACTGTCGCAGCTCCGTCTTCCTGAGTCCTATAGCCGATACAGCTGTATGCGCTGCATACACAGAGTTAGACAGCTTAGGGAGAGCACTTTATAGCAGTCCTTTTAAGGGCTCCAACCGGCAGGGTCAGAGAGCCATAGGTGACAGGTCCTGCAAACAGCAACAGCGTCTGTGTAGCCCAGGTCAGGGATTTCCTACCTGCATTTCACCATTAGGAGGGAATAGAAAGGCAGTCTTCCATTCCTCTACCCAGAGCACCACAATCCTGCCACTGTACCCTCTTGTCCTCTGCACACTCCAACTGATAACTAAGCCATTATACTAGCAAACACTCAGTGTACCTAGTGGCATCCTATACGTGGCTATTGGACTTTGCTATAGTCCCACTAGTGCAAAGACATTTGCAGAGCGCGTCTGCCTGCGTTGCACACTACAACTCATTCTAACCAAGCCATTATACTAGCAAACACTCAGTGTACCTAGTGGCATCCTATACGTGGCTATTGGACTTTGCTATAGTCCCACTAGTGCAAAGACATTTGCAGAGCGCGTCTGCCTGCGTTGCACACTACAACTCATTCTAACCAAGCCATTATACTAGCAAACACTCAGTGTACCTAGTGGCATCCTATACGTGGCTATTGGACTTTGCTATAGTCCCACTAGTGCAAAGACATTTGCAGAGCGCGTCTGCCTGCGTTGCACACTACAACTCATTCTAACCAAGCCATTATACTAGCAAACACTCAGTGTACCTAGTGGCATCCTATACGTGGCTATTGGACTTTGCTATAGTCCCACTAGTGCAAAGACATTTGCAGAGCGCGTCTGCCTGCGTTGCACACTACAACTCATTCTAACCAAGCCATTATACTAGCAAACACTCAGTGTACCTAGTGGCATCCTATACGTGGCTATTGGACTTTGCTATAGTCCCACTAGTGCAAAGACATTTGCAGAGCGCGTCTGCCTGCGTTGCACACTACAACTCATTCTAACCAAGCCATTATACTAGCAAACACTCAGTGTACCTAGTGGCATCCTATACGTGGCTATTGGACTTTGCTATAGTCCCACTAGTGCAAAGACATTTGCAGAGCGCGTCTGCCTGCGTTGCACACTACAACTCATTCTAACCAAGCCATTATACTAGCAAACACTCAGTGTACCTAGTGGCATCCTATACGTGGCTATTGGACTTTGCTATAGTCCCACTAGTGCAAAGACATTTGCAGAGCGCGTCTGCCTGCGTTGCACACTACAACTCATTCTAACCAAGCCATTATACTAGCAAACACTCAGTGTACCTAGTGGCATCCTATACGTGGCTATTGGACTTTGCTATAGTCCCACTAGTGCAAAGACATTTGCAGAGCGCGTCTGCCTGCGTTGCACACTACAACTCATTCTAACCAAGCCATTATACTAGCAAACACTCAGTGTACCTAGTGGCATCCTATACGTGGCTATTGGACTTTGCTATAGTCCCACTAGTGCAAAGACATTTGCAGAGCGCGTCTGCCTGCGTTGCACACTACAACTCATTCTAACCAAGCCATTATACTAGCAAACACTCAGTGTACCTAGTGGCATCCTATACGTGGCTATTGGACTTTGCTATAGTCCCACTAGTGCAAAGACATTTGCAGAGCGCGTCTGCCTGCGTTGCACACTACAACTCATTCTAACCAAGCCATTATACTAGCAAACACTCAGTGTACCTAGTGGCATCCTATACGTGGCTATTGGACTTTGCTATAGTCCCACTAGTGCAAAGACATTTGCAGAGCGCGTCTGCCTGCGTTGCACACTACAACTCATTCTAACCAAGCCATTATACTAGCAAACACTCAGTGTACCTAGTGGCATCCTATACGTGGCTATTGGACTTTGCTATAGTCCCACTAGTGCAAAGACATTTGCAGAGCGCGTCTGCCTGCGTTGCACACTACAACTCATTCTAACCAAGCCATTATACTAGCAAACACTCAGTGTACCTAGTGGCATCCTATACGTGGCTATTGGACTTTGCTATAGTCCCACTAGTGCAAAGACATTTGCAGAGCGCGTCTGCCTGCGTTGCACACTACAACTCATTCTAACCAAGCCATTATACTAGCAAACACTCAGTGTACCTAGTGGCATCCTATACGTGGCTATTGGACTTTGCTATAGTCCCACTAGTGCAAAGACATTTGCAGAGCGCGTCTGCCTGCGTTGCACACTACAACTCATTCTAACCAAGCCATTATACTAGCAAACACTCAGTGTACCTAGTGGCATCCTATACGTGGCTATTGGACTTTGCTATAGTCCCACTAGTGCAAAGACATTTGCAGAGCGCGTCTGCCTGCGTTGCACACTACAACTCATTCTAACCAAGCCATTATACTAGCAAACACTCAGTGTACCTAGTGGCATCCTATACGTGGCTATTGGACTTTGCTATAGTCCCACTAGTGCAAAGACATTTGCAGCACGTCTGCCTGCGTTGCACACTCCAACTAATTATAACTAAGTTGCATTGTCAGGGATATTTATTCTTTATTATTCTGCTGTTAATAAAGCTAGACCACCACTGCAATCTTCACCACCTCTCAATTTTTACTACCACATTTTCAGTCCACAATCTTGTCGCAATCAACATGAGTGGCAAAATGACAGATGCTGGTGGAAAGGGGAAGAGGCGTGGTGGAAAAGGCAAAAAAGGTTTTGTCCGTGGGGAAGGTGGCAAAGCTCCATTATCATCTGCTGAAGATAGACCATCTACCAGCAAAAGTAAGATGTCTACTACTTACCGTGGACAATCCGATGTGCTCCCTTTGTTACGGACACGAACAACAGGAACAAAGGTAGATGATGGGCAAAAAAGGAAAATGCTTGAATGGATCTCAAGTGGTCCAACAAGTGCCCTCTCTGCCACTTCAAGTACCGCATCCAAAAAACACCAGTCCTCTGAGTTGTCATCCCAATCAAACTTGCTTTCTCCCAGCTCTGAAGTCTCCATCAGCCCTGCACAGTATGGTGGAACTGAGATGGCTGAGTCTGCAGAGCTGTTCAGTCACACTATAGCCTGGGAATCAGAGGTCTGCTCCCAAGCTACAGTGAGTACAGAACAGGAAATGGTCTGCAGTGATGCCCAGAACCTTTGTGACTCAGATTCAGGCCGTGAGGACCAAGTTTCTGAGCATAATGTTGACCCTTTGTCACAAACTGTAACACCTGTGGTTATAGACAATGAGGAACATACTGATGAAGATGAGACGCAGATACCCGATTGGGATGACAACTTAAATATTCCGTCAGGGCAAGAAGAGGCTCGGTCTGAGGGGGAGGGGAGTGCAAACACAACAATTGATGATGACGTTCTAGATCCCACCTACTGTCAACCCCCAGTCAGGCACTCGAGGAGGTCAACAGAGGCGGTGGAGGAGGATGCAACCGACGACGAAGTTACCTTGCGCCTTCCTGGACAGAGTCGGAGCACTGGTAGCACGTCTACAACTGCATCCTCAGCCACCACTCTGCCTATGAGCATTATTCGGGGTGGATCAACAGGTCGCATGGCCTCTAAGCCTTGCCTAGCCTGGTCCTTTTTTCACATCGAAAAAGATCGCCCAACTCATGTGATATGTAACATTTGTCATGATTCTGTTAGTAGAGGTCAAAACCTCAGCAGTTTGACAACTTCTTCCATGAATCGTCACATGACTAAATATCATAAGTCCCGGTGGGAAGCTCACCGTGCTGCAATGCGGCCTAGCGGAGCGAACCATCCACCGCCCGCCCCTTCCAGTGCATCCGCGCGCTCTTCATCTTCTAGGACTGTGGGGACAGCTGTCACACCTGTTTTTCCACGCAAAACTTCCACCACTGTAACCGCAACAGGCAGTTTGCTTGTAAGGTCGTCAGTTGGTTTGGAAGGGGAAACAAGTGAGTGTGTACAGCTCTCTCAGACATCGATAGCACCAACGTTGGATGAAGGCAACATCATGTCTCCGCCTGCACTTTCCTCACAAACCAGCATTTTTCCAGGGACACCCTACTCAACACCGTCTACACACAGCAGCCAGATCTCTGTCCCTCAGATGTGGTCAAATAAAAGGCCACTTCCTCCGACCCATGACAAAGCTAAGAGGTTGACTCTATCCCTCTGTAAGCTGTTGGCTACCGAAATGCTGCCTTTCCGCCTAGTGGACACACAGGATTTTAGAGACCTTATGTCTGTCGCTGTGCCCCAGTACCAGATGCCTAGTCGCCACTACTTCTCTAAGAAAGGTGTGCCCGCGCTACACCAGCATGTCGCACACAACATCACCGCTTCCTTGAGAAACTCTGTGTGTGAACGGGTGCATTTCACCACCGATACTTGGACCAGTAAGCATGGACAGGGACGTTACATGTCGCTGACTGGGCACTGGGTAACTATGGTGATAGATGGTGAAGGGTCTGCTGCACAAGTCTTGCCGTCCCCACGACTTGTGTGTCAATCCTCTGTCTGTCCAAGTTCCGCCACTGCTTCTGCATCCTCCACCTCATCTGGGTCCTCCACCTCCGCCCCAAGCCTGCCTGGTCAGGCCACCAGCGTTCTCACTGCGCAGAAGGAATCACGCACCCCTCATTACTATGCTGGCAGCAGAGCGCAACGGCATCAGGCGGTCTTTAGCTTGACATGTCTTGGTAATAAGAGTCACACAGCTGAGGAGTTGTGGTCAGCTTTGCGGTCCGAGTTTAATAAATGGTTGTCTCCACTCAAACTGCAGCCTGGTAAGGCCGTGTGCGACAATGCTGCAAACCTGGGTGCGGCACTTCGCCTGGGCAAGGTGACACACGTACCTTGTATGGCTCACGTGTTGAACCTTGTCGTGCAGCAATTTTTAACACACTATCCCGGCCTAGATGGCCTTCTGAACAGGGCACGAAAACTGTCAGCTCACTTCCGCCGTTCAAGCGCCGCAGCAGAGCGACTTGCATCGCTCCAGAAGTCTTTCGGCCTGCCGGTTCATCGCCTGAAATGCGATGTGGCGACACGCTGGAATTCAACTCTCCACATGTTACAGCGACTGTGGCAGCACCGCAGAGCCCTGGTGCAATACGTCATGACGTATAGCCTGGGCCAACGAGATGCAGAGGTGGGGCAGATCACCCTGATGGAGTGGTCTCAGATCAAGGACCTATGCACCCTTCTGCACAGTTTCGACATGGCGACGAATATGTTTAGCTCTGACAATGCCATTATCAGCATGACGATTCCAGTCATTTACATGCTGGAGCACACGCTAAACACTATTCGGAGTCAGGGGGTGGGACAACATGAAGGGGAGGAACTACAGGAGGATTCATATGCGCAAGGGACAACAACATCACGAAGGTCCAGACGTTCATCATCACCAACGCAGCAGGCATGGGACCATGGGGGACAGGGATCGACAAGGGCGCATAGTAGCAGGCGAAATGTTGAGCAAGGTGCAGGAGAACATGAAGAAATGGAGGACGAACTGTCCATGGACATGGAAGACTCAGCGGATGAGGGAGACCTTGGTCAAATTTCAGTTGAAAGAGGTTGGGGTCAGATGTCAGAGGAAGAAAGAACGGGTAGCACCTCTATGCCACAAACACAGCATGGACTTGGTCCGCATGGCTGCGCAAGACACATGAGTGCCTTTTTGTTGCACTACCTCCAACATGACAGTCGTATTGTCAAAATTAGAAGTGATGATGACTACTGGATTGCCACACTATTAGATCCCCGGTACAAGTCCAAATTTTGTGACATAATTCCAGCCATAGAAAGGGACGCACGTATGCAGGAGTATCAGCAGAAGCTGTTACTAGATCTTAGCTCGGCTTTTCCACCAAACAACCGTGCAGGTGCAGGGAGTGAATCTCCCAGTTGTAACTTGACAAACATGGGACGGTCTCGTCATCTTCAACAGTCTACCCGTACCAGTAGGACCTTTTCTGGTGCCGGTAACAGCAATTTTATGGAATCTTTTCATAATTTTTTTAGACCCTCTTTTGCAAGGCCACCAGAGACAACAAGTCTGACACATAGTCAACGGCTGGAGAGGATGATACAGGAGTATCTCCAAATGAACATCGATGCCATGACTGTGCAACTGGAGCCTTGCTCCTTTTGGGCTTCAAACCTACAAAAATGGCCAGAGCTCGCAACTTACGCCTTGGAGATTTTGTCGTGTCCAGCTGCCAGCGTTGTCTCTGAACGTGTATTCAGTGCTGCTGGGTGTGTGCTGACAGATAAGCGCACGCGTCTGTCCAGTGACAATGTGGACAGACTGACGTTCATCAAAATGAACAAGTCATGGATCCAGAAGGAATTTACTACCCCTGTGTCATCCTGGGGAGAGTAAATGCTTGTGGATTTGGAATGTGCTTGATGCAAATCAAAACATCCTGTTTGCAACTAGGGCCCAAGTGCTGCCACTGATGGGGTGGGTGTCTGTGTGGCCCAATTTTTGGAAAAAAGGGAGACTCCGCTTGGAGTAACCCTTGCTTGCTGTGTTTTTAAAAGAAGCCAAGATGAACAGAGCTGGGATCAGGAAAGACTTTGCTACCTACCCCGGTGTCATCCTGGGGACGGCTAAGAATAGCGTATTTTTGAATGTGCTTGATGCAAATCAAAACATCCTGTTTGCAACTAGGGCCCAAGTGCTGCCACTGATGGGGTGGGTGTCTGTGTGGCCCAATTTTTGGAAAAAAGGGAGACTCCGCTTGGAGTAACCCTTGCTTGCTGTGTTTTTAAAAGAAGCCAAGATGAACAGAGCTGGGATCAGGAAAGACTTTGCTACCTACCCCGGTGTCATCCTGGGGACGGATAAGAATAGCGTATTTTTGAATGTGCTTGATGCAAATCAAAACATCCTGTTTGCAACTAGGGCCCAAGTGCTGCCACTGATGGGGTGGGTGTCTGTGTGGCCCAATTTTTGGAAAAAAGGGAGACTCCGCTTGGAGTAACCCTTGCTTACATTGTTTTTAAAAGAAGCCAAGATGAACAAGTCATGGGTCAGCAAAGACTTTGCTACCTACCCCGGTGTCATCCTGGGGACGGCTAAGAATAGCGTATTTTTGAATGTGCTTGATGCAAATCAAAACATCCTGTTTGCAACTAGGGCCCAAGTGCTGCCACTGATGTGGTGGGTGTCTGTGTGGCCCAATTTTTGGAAAAAAGGGAGACTCCGCTTGGAGTAACCCTTGCTTGCTGTGTTTTTAAAAGAAGCCAAGATGAACAGAGCTGGGATCAGGAAAGACTTTGCTACCTACCCCGGTGTCATCCTGGGGACGGATAAGAATAGCGTATTTTTGAATGTGCTTGATGCAAATCAAAACATCCTGTTTGCAACTAGGGCCCAAGTGCTGCCACTGATGGGGTGGGTGTCTGTGTGGCCCAATTTTTGGAAAAAAGGGAGACTCCGCTTGGAGTAACCCTTGCTTACATTGTTTTTAAAAGAAGCCAAGATGAACAAGTCATGGGTCAGCAAAGACTTTGCTACCTACCCCGGTGTCATCCTGGGGACGGCTAAGAATAGCGTATTTTTGAATGTGCTTGATGCAAATCAAAACATCCTGTTTGCAACTAGGGCCCAAGTGCTGCCACTGATGTGGTGGGTGTCTGTGTGGCCCAATTTTTGGAAAAAAGGGAGACTCCGCTTGGAGTAACCCTTGCTTGCTGTGTTTTTAAAAGAAGCCAAGATGAACAGAGCTGGGATCAGGAAAGACTTTGCTACCTACCCCGGTGTCATCCTGGGGACGGTTAAGAATAGCGTATTTTTGAATGTGCTTGATGCAAATCTAGCTGTGAAGTGTACAACTGGGGCACAACTGCTGCCACTGAAGGGGTGGGTGTGTGTGGGGCCCAATTTTTGGAAAAAAGGGAGACTCCGCTTGGAGTAACCCTTGCTTGCTGTGTTTTTAAAAGAAGCCAAGATGAACAGAGCTGGGATCAGGAAAGACTTTGCTACCTACCCCGGTGTCATCCTGGGGACGGCTAAGAATAGCGTATTTTTGAATGTGCTTGATGCAAATCAAAACATCCTGTTTGCAACTAGGGCCCAAGTGCTGCCACTGATGTGGTGGGTGTCTGTGTGGCCCAATTTTTGGAAAAAAGGGAGACTCCGCTTGGAGTAACCCTTGCTTGCTGTGTTTTTAAAAGAAGCCAAGATGAACAGAGCTGGGATCAGGAAAGACTTTGCTACCTACCCCGGTGTCATCCTGGGGACGGATAAGAATGGCGTATTTTTGAATGTGCTTGATGCAAATCTAGCTGTGAAGTGTACAACTGGGGCACAACTGCTGCCACTGAATGGGTGGGTGTGTGTGGGGCCCAATTTTTGGAAAAAAGGGGAGACTCCGCTTGGAGTAACCCTTGCTTACATTGTTTTTAAAAGAAGCCAAGATGAACAAGTCATGGGTCAGCAAAGACTTTGCTACCTACCCCGGTGTCATCCTGGGGACGGCTAAGAATAGCGTATTTTTGAATGTGCTTGATGCAAATCAAAACATCCTGTTTGCAACTAGGGCCCAAGTGCTGCCACTGATGGGGTGGGTGTCTGTGTGGCCCAATTTTTGGAAAAAAGGGAGACTCCGCTTGGAGTAACCCTTGCTTACATTGTTTTTAAAAGAAGCCAAGATGAACAAGTCATGGGTCAGCAAAGACTTTGCTACCTACCCCGGTGTCATCCTGGGGACGGCTAAGAATAGCGTATTTTTGAATGTGCTTGATGCAAATCAAAACATCCTGTTTGCAACTAGGGCCCAAGTGCTGCCACTGATGTGGTGGGTGTCTGTGTGGCCCAATTTTTGGAAAAAAGGGAGACTCCGCTTGGAGTAACCCTTGCTTGCTGTGTTTTTAAAAGAAGCCAAGATGAACAGAGCTGGGATCAGGAAAGACTTTGCTACCTACCCCGGTGTCATCCTGGGGACGGTTAAGAATAGCGTATTTTTGAATGTGCTTGATGCAAATCTAGCTGTGAAGTGTACAACTGGGGCACAACTGCTGCCACTGAAGGGGTGGGTGTGTGTGGGGCCCAATTTTTGGAAAAAAGGGAGACTCCGCTTGGAGTAACCCTTGCTTGCTGTGTTTTTAAAAGAAGCCAAGATGAACAGAGCTGGGATCAGGAAAGACTTTGCTACCTACCCCGGTGTCATCCTGGGGACGGCTAAGAATAGCGTATTTTTGAATGTGCTTGATGCAAATCAAAACATCCTGTTTGCAACTAGGGCCCAAGTGCTGCCACTGATGTGGTGGGTGTCTGTGTGGCCCAATTTTTGGAAAAAAGGGAGACTCCGCTTGGAGTAACCCTTGCTTGCTGTGTTTTTAAAAGAAGCCAAGATGAACAGAGCTGGGATCAGGAAAGACTTTGCTACCTACCCCGGTGTCATCCTGGGGACGGATAAGAATGGCGTATTTTTGAATGTGCTTGATGCAAATCTAGCTGTGAAGTGTACAACTGGGGCACAACTGCTGCCACTGAAGGGGTGGGTGTGTGGGGCCCAATTTTTGGAAAAAAGGGAGACTCCGCTTGGAGTCACCTTGCGGTGTTTTACATGACTTTAGAAGGGCGTGCCATGCCTATATCTGTGTGTCCTCCTCTTTTTCCTTGTCCAGCTGTTTTGTTTTCGCATGAGTACATGTCCTTGTCACTTTCCCATGTGTTTGTGTTGTGTTGTGAGTTGTTTGTCACCTTTTGGACACCTTTGAGGGTGTTTTCTAGGTGTTTTACTGTGTTTGTGATTGCCTGCCATTGTTTCCTATGGGCTCGAGTTCGGTTCGTCGAACGTTCGACGAGCCGAACTCGAGCCAGACCCCACGTTCGGCGAACCGCCTCGAGCCGAACCGGGACCGGTTCGCTCATCTCTAGTTGGGATATAATCACATAGTATGGAGAGAATGACAGCAATGTGTATTTTATGGAATTTTTGTAGGGAGTGAGAGGAGCTGATATCTATCAAATCATATTTCTTGTAGTACAACCAGATGTAATAAGGCTGAATGTCAATCCGGAAATGTCAGGCAGCACCGGCTAAAAATACATGCATCTAGGGCATTACAATGCTCGCTCCAGTAGCGCCTACAAGGACTCACCTGGCCGCGTAATGAGCGAGCCCAACGCGCGTCTCTTTCTATTTAATCAGGGGATTTAGGAATAATGAGCTAAACCTGGCGAAAAGCTGATTATAGGGTTTCTTTTCCTTTAACACTTCACGGTACGGTGAAACCCGGATTATAATCCCTGGCTTTAAATAGGTGCAGTCAGCGGAAGAAGATTACAATTGCAGTTCTGGGTGTCTCCATATGTTATAAAACTTTACTAACTTTCTAAGGGTGGGTGAGTTCCCATAGTCACAGCTGCCCGGTGTTTCTGCACCACTCATGATGGAATTTAATACCAGAACTGACCATATTCTTTCCTATGTTGATTTAGAGATATTCGTCACCAGATTTCCCATTACAAGCTGCATACATTATTAAAAAGCTCTCTTACATCTGATCAAGCTAGTGTATTTGATTTGGTAATCCATAGAATGGCTGCATAATCTTTTTTGAAGGTGTATACTCAATCTCTTCCGACCCACCTTGTCTAACAGCTCCTCAGGGTCCCGCCTCCCTGCTTGTGTTAAATTTTCACCCACATAGTTTGACAGCTCCTCAGGGTCCCTCCTCCCTGCTTGTGTTAAATCTTCACCCACATAGTTTAATTGACAGCTCCTCAGGGTCCCTCCTACCTGCTGCTGTTAAAGCTTCACCCATATAGTCTAATTCACAGCTCCTCAGGGTCCCTCCTCCCTGCTGCTGTTAAAGCTTCACCCATATAGTCTAATTGACAGCTCCTCAGGGTCCCTCCTCCCTGCTGCTGTTAAGTCTTCACCCACATAGTCTAATTAACAGCTTCGCAGGGTCCTCCTCTCTGCTGCTGTTGAATCTTCACCCACATAGTCTAATTGACAGCTCCTCGGGGTCCCTCCTCTCTGCTGCTAATAAATCTTCACCCATATAGTCTAATTGACAGTTCCTCAGGGTCCCTCCTCCCTGCTGCTGTTAAGTCTTCACCCACATAGTCTAATTGAGAGATAATCAGTGTCTCTCCTCCCTGCTGCTGTTAAATCTACACTCACTAGTTTAATTGGCAGCTCCTCAGGGCCCTCCTCTCTGCTGCTGTTGAATCTTCACCCACATAGTCTAATTGACAGCTCCTCGGGGTCCCTCCTCTCTGCTGCTAATAAATCTTCACCCATATAGTCTAACTGACAGCTCCTCAGGGTCCCTCCTCCCTGCTGCTGTTAAATCTTCACTCACTAGTTTAATTGACAGCTCCTCAGGGCCCTCCTCTCTGCTAATAAATCTTCACCCATATAGTCTAATTGACAGCTCCTCGGGGTCCCTCCTTCCTGCTGCTGTTAAAGCTTTACCCATATAGTCTAATTGACAGCTCCTCAGGGTCCCTCCTCCCTGCTGCTGTTAAATCTTCACTCACTAGTTTAATTGACAGCTCCTCAGGGCCCTCCTCTCTGCTAATAAATCTTCACCCATATAGTCTAATTGACAGCTCCTCGGGGTCCCTCCTCCCTGCTGCTGTTAAAGCTTTACCCATATAGTCTAATTGACAGCTCCTCAGGGTCCCTCCTCCCTGCTGCTGTTAAATCTTCACCCTCATAGTCTAATTGACAGCTCCTCAGGGCCCTCCTCTCTGCTGCTGTTAAAGCTTCACCCATATAGTCTAATTGACAGCTCCTCAGGGTCCCTCCTCCCTGCTGCTGTTAAAGCTTCACCCATATAGTCTAATTGACAGCTCCTCAGGGTCCCTCCTCCCTGCTGCTGTTAAGTCTTCACCCACATAGTCTAATTGACAGCTCCTCGGGGTCCCTCCTCTCTGCTGCTAATAAATCTTCACCCATATAGTCTAATTGACAGCTCCTCGGGGTCCCTCCTCCCTGCTGCTGTTAAATCTTCACCCTCATAGTCTAATTGACAGCTCCTCAGGGCCCTCCTCTCTGCTGCTGTTAAGTCTTCACCCACATAGTCTAATTGAGAGATACTCAGTGTCTCTCCTCCCTGCTGCTGTTAAGTCTTCACCCACACAGTTTAATTGACATCTCCTCAGGGTTCCTCCTCCCTGCTGCTGTTAAACCTTCACCCATATAGTCTAATTGGCAGCTCCTCAGTGTCCTTCCTCCCTGCTGCTGTTAAATCTTCACCTACTGTACATAGTCTAATTGACAGCTCCTTAGTATCACTCCTCCCTATTGCTACTTGGATCTCACACTGCTCAGTACAAGCTGCAGCTGTCAGGCAGGAAGGGCAGGTATTGAATACACTTGGACTCATTCCTTCTCTCACCTTTGGCTGTCGTCTTATCATTCCTTATGAGAAGGACATCTGTGCTGGTTTCCTGTTAGTACAGAATGAGAAAGCCACAGCCAATTGGCGACAACTGATTGCCTGCAGCCAAAACGTGATGCCCCCCCACCAGCTGTGGATGCCAACAGTCTTGTGGAGAACAAATAAGGAGTGGCGCCCATCTGGAAGGTAACTCTAGTCTTTGTTTTGTGTTATTACAACACCCTCAGCTAAACTGTTGAAGGTATCTTTTACGGGATCATTCAGACATCAGCGATTTTTCACGTACATAAAAAAAAACAGCTCGAAATTCACCGCTGTTTTTGATTAGATTTTGGTCAGTATCAGATTTTACCTCTACAGTTCATCATTTTTGCTCAGCTAAAAAAAAAAAAATATGGAGGTTTCTCAAGCTTCTCCTGTCAAACAATCCATGAGAAATGGACATCACATAGTGCTGTCGATTTTTTTTCTCGCCCATAAACTTGTATTGCCGGGTTTGACCGCTCGGATCAATATCTAATGTCTCTGTTCTTTTCTGTGGACCATTTGGTCTAAGGCCTGCGACACACATCCGTGCCTCCGGTACGTGTTTGGTACGTTTTTGCACGCACCGGCGGCATGGAGACACGGAGACCAATGCTACCCTATGGTAGCAGGCACACACACGTAAAAACACACGGAACGTGTGTCCGTGTCGTTTGTACGTGTGTGCGTTTTCCAACACACTCGACATGTCCGTTTTTCGCCGGCATCACACAGGCACGCACCTGCTATAGTCTATGGGTCCGTGCCTGCACAGACAGCACACGTAGCATGTCCGTGTGCTATACGTACCGTCCGTGTGCGTTTTTCAGTGAGCGATGTCGGTCAATCTATTTTTTATATGGTTGTCAGTCAATTAACCTTTTCTTCTGTGGTTGTCAGTCAATATCCCTTTGTCTGTCAGTCTGTATCTCCCCGTGTCTCATACTTACCGATCCCCGATCACCAGCGCAGCACTGCACAGCTGTGCAAAAGATATGGCGGCTTTAATTATTTTGAAAATGCCGGCCGCTCATTATTCAATCTAGTATTCCCTGCTTCCCCCGCCCACCGGCACCTATGATTGGTTGCAGTCAGACACACCCCCACGCTGAGTGATAGCTGTCTCACTGCAACCAATCACAGCAGCTGGTGGGCGTGTCTATATTGTGCCGTAAAATAAATAAATAATTTAAAAAAACGGCGTGCGGTCCCCCCCAATTTTGATACCAGCCATGATAAAGTCACACGGCTGAAGGCTGGTATTCTCAGGATAGTGAGCCCCACGTTATGGGGAGCCCCCCAGCCTAACAATATCAGCCAGCAGCCGCCCAGAAAAGCCGCATCCATTAGATGCGACATTTCCGGGACTCTACTTGACTCTTCCTGAATTGCCCTGCTGCGGTGGCAATTGGGGTAATAAGGAGTTAATGGCAGCAGCCCATAGCTGCCACTAAGTCCTAGGTTAAACATGGCACCCGTCTCCCCAAGATAACTTCTATGTTCAACCTATTATTAAAATTAAATAAAACACACACATTCAAAAAATCCTTTATTTAGAATAATTAAAACAAACAAACACCCTCGTTCACCAATTTAATAAAACCAAAAAACCCATCCAGGTCTACCGTAATCCATGGATGTCCCACAACGCTCTCAGCTCTGCTACATGAAGGTGACATGAGCGGCCACACACAATGACCGCTCTTTATCACCTCCAAGCAGCAACTGAAGTGAGCCGCACGATCACCGATGATGTCAGTCAGGTTACTCGCGGCCACCGCTGGATCCTCCACCTGTGACTGCGAGTCGCCCAAGTGACTGAAGTGAGCTGCGTGATCAGCGAAAAAGTCACAGGTGAGTTGTGGTGTCGGGTGGGTGACTCCAGCTGGCCGCGGGTAGCCTGAGTAACGGCAGCGCTAATGTCGCCGCTAACTTCAGTTACTCAGGGGATTAGCGGATACCGGTGATTCAATCACGGATGTCCACTAATCAGGACGCCACACACAGACAGAGCCGTGGTATGACAATGAAGTCGGGTGAGGTTCACCCGAGTTCATTCTCATCGCTCGTCTCTGTCTGTGTCGGCTGTCAGCGGGTATGTAGCAACGACATTTTACAACACACACAGATCAACACATACGGACACCACACGGACATTACACGTACGCATACACGGACATTCCACACGCACACACGGCAAGTATACGCCATCACATAGATGTCACACGTACCAGAGAAACGCCCATAAAAAACGGAACACGGACCCGAAAAACGTTTTTTTATGCGGAAGTGTGTTTTAGGCCTAAGACAAATAAATTGGACATGTGAACTCCCCCATGAACTGTCATAAGTACGAATGATGTGAAAAACACAGATAGCACTTGTACTAGAATAACTGACGCTTGAATGAGGCCTAAGGCTGTGTTCACACCGGGTCTTTTCGTTGAGTTTTTGGAACGAAAACTGAGCTGAAACTTGATCTTTTTGAGGAGTTTTGAGTTTTTGCTTAGTTTCTGTTCCAAAAACGCCTAAAAAACTCATCGTGAACATACCAAAAACCTGTGGAAAAATTCTGGAGACACCGTCAAGAATGAACTTTGAATGGTTCCAACCACCTCAGCTCTGATCAGTTCCTGCAACCAACAACATTGGCTTCTAAAGGCCACTTTACACACAGCGACATCGCTCGCGACATCTGTTTGTGCGTCATGGGAAATCGCTGCCTGTGGCGGACAATATCGGTACTGCGCGTCACACGCACATACCTTACTAACAATGTCGCTGTGGCCGGCGAACAACCTCTTTTCTAAGGGGGCGGTTCGTGCGGCGTCACAGCGACGTCACACAGCAGGCCACCAATAGAAGCAGAGGGGCGGAGAGCAGCCGCATGAACGACACTCCCACCTCGTTACGGGAGGACGCGGAACGCTGTTGTTCGTCGTTCCCGGGATGTCACATGTAGCGATGTGTGCTGCCTCAGGAACAACGAACAACCTGAGTCCACAACGAGCAACGATATTTTCAAAATGAATGACATGTCAACAATCAACGATGTGGTAAGTATTTTGGATCGTTAACACTTGCTCGTACATGTCACACGCATCGACGTCGCTAACGAGGCCGGATGTGCGTCACTAATTTCATGACCCCAGCGACATCTCGTTAACGATGTTGTTGCGTGTAAAGGGGCCTTAACTTGCTCGGATTGTGAGGTCATCGTCAGAAATATTCTTCTTCTAAAACCAAAATAAAAGAACTTTTTGAATGATTCGATCAACCACACACATCTCTGACCATACCTGGTAGAATCTGTGCGTCTGAGCCCAGTTGGCGCCTCCTCTTCTTTTTTGCCGTGGAAGGTGCTTTCCTTGAAGACCTAGGAACCTTCACGGTTTGCGTTGTAGACCGATGATGGCTTTTATCCTGTGAAGGATTATTTTCCGTCCACTCGTCTTTGTCATTATTGGCTGCAGATGGTGTGGCTTCTTCTATAGAGTCCTTTGTATCACTTTGCCTTTCATGTTTTTTGATTCCCACTGGCTCTGAATGCTGTTTTGATGTATCGTACAATCGTTGGTGTGAGTTTTCCTCCGTTGGCTCAGATGGACTGTTCTTCAGCTGCATATTGGGAGATTTCAGGTCTGGGTAGACAATCTAGGCCATATAACTAGTTTGTCATATCAGGGGAAGGAATAAAATTTAGAAAACTTTAGAAACATAGAAAACCAAAAAACATTATAGTATGTACAAATGCAGTTTTTTTTACTAAGAACTTTTGAAAAGTAGGGAGGATTTGGAGAGTTTCCGCTCAGTAATGTCAATGTGCAACGCAAAATTTTTCTAGGAGTTTTTGTCAGTAGTCATTGGTATAGGTAGCTTTCCTGCTGGATTCATCTCTCCCCCTTTTGGACCCAGCAGGAGCTCACCTTCCACTCAGCTGCTGATCATCACCATTCTCTTGGTGCTTAAATACCCCTTCCTTCCTTGAACTGGTGCTGGTGATATTTTTCAGTTCATTCAAGCTCTGGTTGCAAGCAGGTGGCTTGTACTCTGCTGTGGTATCATTGCTGAAAACTTTGCTGCTCTTCTCCCTGAGTAATCTGTGGATAAGTAGTTCACGCCTTTCCCCCTGTTTGTCCTCCTTGCGTTGTCTATAGTGTTTTCGAGGTGTTTTTGGAGCAGAAAATGGGTATGTGTGCACTGAATCTTTTTTCTGAAACAGCAAAAACTCCAAGTTTTTGGGTTATGCATTTTTGAGAAGGATTTGGAGGGTTCTCATTCAGTTTCAGATCAGTTTCTGCTCGAAATTCCTCAAAAAAAACCTCTATGGGCACGTAGCCACTGGATATTTGTAAATTCAGTCTTTTTGCTGATTTTTCGGAGCAGAAACTGAAAGGAAACTGCACATTTTTAAGGAGTTTGACATTTGAAGGATGATTTTTTTCAGTTTCTACTCAGTTTCCGATACGTTTCTGCCTCAAAAACTCAAAACCTCTGTGTTCACATGGCCACTACCAAGCAGAAACTCTCCAAATCCTCCTCATCTGCTCAAAACGCCTTTGGGCTATTGACTATGCGCACTCTTTTGGCTGAGGTTTTTTTTTCTTGGTAACTGAGAACAACTTTCAAGGTTTTGTGGAGTTTTACATTTATGAGGAGGATTTGAAGAGCATCCTTTCAATTTCTGCGCCAAAAACTCTTCTAAATACTCTTTGTGCTGAAGTTATTCACACTGACTCGTTTTTCAAAGTTTTTAGAGTGAAAACTAAGCAGATGATCCAAATTTTTTAGGAGTTTGTAGTTTTTGCTTAGTTTCAGCTCCAAATATAATGTACAGTTAGGTCCAGAAATATTTGGATAGTGACACAATTTTGGCGAGTTGGGCTCTGCATGCCACCACATTGGATTTGAAATGAAATCTCTACAACAGAATTCAAGTGCAGATTGTAACGTTTAATTTGAAGGTTTGAACAAAAATATCTGATAGAAATTGTAGGAATTGTCACATTTCTTTACAAACACTCCACATTTTAGGAGGTCAAAAGTAATTGGACAAATAAACCAAACCCAAACAAAATATTTTTATTTTCAATATTTTGTTGCGAATCCTTTGGAGGCAATCACTGCCTTAAGTCTGGAACCCATGGACATCACCAAACGCTGGGTTTCCTCCTTCTTAATGCTTTGCCAGGCCTTTACAGTCGCAGCCTTCAGGTCTTGCTTGTTTGTGGGTCTTTCCAGCTTAAGTCTGGATTTGAGCAAGTGAAATGTATGCTCAATTGGGTTAAGATCTGGTGATTGACTTGGCCATTGCAGAATGTTCCACTTTTTTGCACTCATGAACTCCTGGGTAGCTTTGGCTGTATGCTTGGGGTCATTGTCCATCTGTACTATGAAGCGCCGTCCAATCAACTTTGCGGCATTTGGCTGAATCTGGGCTGAAAGTATATCCCGGTACACTTCAGAATTCATCCGGCTACTCTTGTCTGCTGTTATGTCATCAATAAACACAAGTGACCCAGTGCCATTGAAAGCCATGCATGCCCATGCCATCACGTTGCCTCCACCATGTTTTACAGAGGATGTGGTGTGCCTTGGATCATGTGCCGTTCCCTTTCTTCTCCAAACTTTTTTCTTCCCATCATTCTGGTACAGGTTGATCTTTGTCTCATCTGTCCATAGAATACTTTTCCAGAACTGAGCTGGCTTGATGAGGTGTTTTTCAGCAAATTTAACTCTGGCCTGTCTATTTTTGGAATTGATGAATGGTTTGCATCTAGATGTGAACCCTTTGTATTTACTTTCATGGAGTCTTCTCTTTACTGTTGACTTAGAGACAGATACACCTACTTCACTGAGAGTGTTCTGGACTTCAGTTGATGTTGTGAACGGGTTCTTCTTCACCAAAGAAAGTATGCGGCGATCATCCACCACGGTTGTCATCCGTGGACGCCCAGGCCTTTTTGAGTTCCCAAGCTCACCAGTCAATTCCTTTTTTCTCAGAATGTACCCGACTGGTGATTTTGCTACTCCAAGCATGTCTGCTATCTCTCTGATGGATTTTTTCTTTTTTTTTCAGCCTCAGGATGTTCTGCTTCACCTCAATTGAGAGTTCCTTAGACCGCATGTTGTCTGGTCACAGCAACAGCTTCCAAATGCAAAACCACACACCTGTAATCAACCCCAGACCTTTTAACTACTTCATTGATTACAGGTTAACGAGGGAGACGCCTTCAGAGTTAATTGCAGCCCTTAGAGTCCCTTGTCCAATTACTTTTGGTCCCTTGAAAAAGAGGAGGCTATGCATTACAGAGCTATGATTCCTAAACCCTTTCTCCGATTTGGATAAGAAAACTCTCATATTGCAGCTGGGAGTGTGCACTTTCAGCCCATATTATATATATAATTGTATTTCTGAACATGTTTTTGTAAACAGCTAAAATAACAAAACTTGTGTCACTGTCCAAATATTTCTGGACCTAACTGTATATCAAAGCGCCTAACGGCCATGTTTTTCAACGGCTTATTTACTATAATGGTGAAGACGAAGTCACCATGTGCTCTGTCGTGCACCATTTCCGGGCAGATACGCTTTCTGGAAGCAGACACCCAGGCGCAGTCTACTATTTCTAAGGCTGGAATCACACTTGCGAGTGTAAAATCGGTCCGAGTCTCATGCTAGAAAGTAGCATGAGCTTTGTTCAAGTCTTGATCAGTGGGCAATGCAACAGCAATGCGATTCTGTGATTGTTCTCATGATTGTAATCCATGTGCAATCCGTGTGTGATCCGTATGGGATCCGTTTTTATTCTCAGCAGCTACAGTTAGGTCCAGAAATATTTGGACAGTGACACAAGTTTTGTTATTTTAGCTGTTTACAAAAACATGTTCAGAAATACAATTATATATATAATATGGGCTGAAAGTGCACACTCCCAGCTGCAATATGAGAGTTTTCTTATCCAAATCGGAGAAAGGGTTTAGGAATCATAGCTCTGTAAGGCATAGCCTCCTCTTTTTCAAGGGACCAAAAGTAATTGGACAAGGGACTCTAAGGGCTGCAATTAACTCTGAAGGCGTCTCCCTCGTTAACCTGTAATCAATGAAGTAGTTAAAAGGTCTGGGGTTGATTACAGGTGTGTGGTTTTGCATTTGGAAGCTGTTGCTGTGACCAGACAACATGCGGTCTAAGGAACTCTCAATTGAGGTGAAGCAGAACATCCTGAGGCTGAAAAAAAAGAAAAAATCCATCAGAGAGATAGCAGACATGCTTGGAGTAGCAAAATCAACAGTCGGTACATTCTGAGAAAAAAGGAATTGACTGGTGAGCTTGGGAACTCAAAAAGGCCTGGCCGTCCACGGATGACAACCGTGGTGGATGATCGCCGCATACTTTCTTTGGTGAAGAAGAACCCGTTCACAACATCAACTGAAGTCCAGAACACTCTCAGTGAAGTAGGTTTATCTGTCTCTAAGTCAACAGTAAAGAGAAGACTCCATGAAAGTAAATACAAAGGGTTCACATCTAGATGCAAACCATTCATCAATTCCAAAAATAGACAGGCCAGAGTTAAATTTGCTGAAAAACACCTCATGAAGCCAGCTCAGTTCTGGAAAAGTATTCTATGGACAGATGAGACCAAGATCAACCTGTACCAGAATGATGGGAAGAAAAAAGTTTGGAGAAGAAAGGGAACGGCCCATGATCCAAGGCACACCACATCTTCTGTAAAACATGGTGAAGGCAACGTGATGGCATGGGCATGCATGGCTTTCAATGGCACTGGGTCACTTGTGCTTATTGATGACATAACAGCAGACAAGAGTAGCCGGATGAATTCTGAAGTGTACCGGGGTATACTTTCAGCCCAGATTCAGCCAAATGCCGCAAAGTTGATCGGACGGCGCTTCATAGTACAGTTGGACAATGACCCCAAGCATACAGCCAAAGCTACCCAGGAGTTCATGAGTGCATAAAAGTGGAACATTCTGCAATGGCCAAGTCAACCACCAGATCTTAACCCAATTGAGCATGCATTTCACTTGCTCAAATCCAGACTTAAGACGGAAAGACCCACAAACAAGCAAGACCTGAAGGCTGCGGCTGTAAAGGCCTGGCAAAGCATTAAGAAGGAGGAAACCCAGCGTTTGGTGATGTCCATGGGTTCCAGACTTAAGGCAGTGATTGCCTCCAAAGGATTCGCAACAAAATATTGAAAATAAAAAAATTTTTTTTGGGTTTGGTTTTTGTCCAATTACTTTTGACCTCCTAAAATGTGGAGTGTTTGTAAAGAAATGTGTACAATTCCTACAATTTCTATCAGATATTTTTGTTCAAACATTCAAATTAAACGTTACAATCTGCACTTGAATTCTGTTGTAGAGGTTTCATTTCAAATCCAATGTGGTGGCATGCAGAGCCCAACTCGCGAAAATTGTGTCACTGTCCAAATATTTCTGGACCTAACTGTATGTCATCTGCCATTCAGCTCTGCTACATGGCAGCTGACACAGACAGAGCCATGTAGCAGAGCTGAATGGCCGTTGACAGCAGCCACAGACAGAGCCGCACGATCAGAATGAAGTCGGATGAACGTCACCCGACTTCATTGTCATCCCGCGGCTCTGTCTCTGTGTCATGGCCTGATTTTCGGTCACCGGTGACCGCAAATCCCCTGAGTGACTTACGTGATCTCCGCTATCAGCTGTGCCGTCACTGAGGTTACCCGAGGCCACAGCAGAAGTCCTCCCGCTGAGATCTGTGGCCGCAGGTAAACTCAGTGACGGCACCGCTGATAGCGCGGCTCACTTCAGTTGCTGCGGGGAGCTCAGAGAGAGCGGTCGTGGTCTGTGACCGCTCTCTATCAGCTTCTGATGTAGCAGAGCTGAAAGCGTCGTGGGACCTCAGTGGATTACGTCGGACCTGGAGGGGTATTTGGGGGTTTAATAAAGTGGTGAAAGAGGGTGTTTTTTTGTTATTTTTTTCAAATAAAGGATTTTGGTGTATGTCTTTATTTTCTTTATCTTACAGGTTAATCATGGAAGGTATCTCGGGGAGATGCCTGCCATGATTAACCTAGGACTTAGTGGCAGCTATGGGCTGCCATCATTAACTCCTTATTACCTCGATTGCCACTGCACCAGGGCAATTCCGGATGAGCTGGGTACAGTCCCGGGACTGTCGCATCTAATGGATGCGGCAATTCCGGGCAGCTGCTGGCTGATATTGTTAGGGTGGGGGGCTCCCCATAACGTGGCGCTCCCCATCCTGACAATACCAGCCTCCTGCCGTATGGCTTTACCCTGGCTGGTATGAAATTTGGGAGAGACCGACTGACAGAGATAGAGATTGACCGATATCGACAGACCTCACTCATGTCCAGTGTTTTCTGCAACATGCGATAAATGTATTTAGAAAAAACGCATGTCACTAGGATGGTCTGTGTGCCGTCCGTGTGACATCCACTTTTTTCACGCACCCATAGACTTTCATTGGAGTGACTTGCACGTGAAACTCACCAAAACGCAGCATGCTGCGATTTTTTTCTCAGTCCGATTTGGACTGAGAAAAAAATAGCAGATGGGAGCTGCCTCACTGATTATAATATATTGGTCCGAGTGCGAGAGATTTTCTCGCATTGCACTCGTGCGAGTTAATCGCAAGTGTGACTCCAGCTTAATTGTCCACCTCCAGAAAAGCATATCTGCCTGAAAATGGTGCACGACAGAGTAGACGGTGACTCCACCTGCACCATTATAGTCAATGTCCCACATCATCGCATATGCCGAAACCCGTTATACGGGGGGTTTGAACGGAAGCCCTGTTGGGACCACTGAACGTAGGTCAGAACGCAGTGTGAAAGCAGCCTAAAACCTCTCAGGAAAAGAATAACTCCTTCAAAATCTTTCCCAAAAAGTTTTTGTTGTTGTTTTTTTGCTTGAAAAAAACAGTAGTAATTCAATGCCTCAAAAAACCCTGTATGAACACAGGCTTAGTATAATTTACTCTACCAATTGTTTGTCTAGGTGTAAGGGTACCTTCACACTTAGCGATGCAGCAGCGATCCGACCAGCGATCTGACCTGGTCAGGATCGCTGCTGCATCGCTACATGGTCGCTGGTGAGCTGTCAAACAGGCAGATCTCACCAGCGACCAGTGACCAGCCCCCAGCCAGCAGCGACGTGCAAGCGACGTTGCGCTTGCACGGAGCCGCCGTCTGGAAGCTGCGGAGACTGGTAACTAAGGTAAACATCGGGTATGGTTACCCGATGTTTACATTAGTTACCAGTGTGAGCAGGGAGCAGGGAGCCGCGCACACTAAGCGCTGGCTCCTTGCTCTCCTAGCTACAGTACACATCGGGTTAATTAACCCGATGTGTAATGCAGCTACATGTGCAGAGAGCAGGGAGCCGCGCACACTGAGCGCTGGCTCCTTGCTCTCCTAGCTGCTGTACACATCGGGTTAATTAACCCGATGTGTACAGCAGCTACATGTGCAGAGAGCCGGAGCCGGCAGCACAGGCAGCGTGAGAGCTGCTGGTAACTAAGGTAAATATCGGGTAACCACCTTGGTTACCCGATGTTTATCTTGGATACAGCTTACCTCAGCTGTCAGATGCCGGCTCCTGCTCCCTGCTCGCTTCATTTGTCGCTCTCTTGCTGTCACACACAGCGATCTGTGTGTCACAGCAGGAGAGCGGCTTTGAAGAAAACGAACCAGGGCTGTGTGTAACGAGCAGCGATCTCGCAGCAGGGGCCAGATCGCTGCTCAGTGTCACACACAGCGAGATCGCTAATGAGGTCACTGCTGCGTCACAAAAAGCGTGACTCAGCAGCGATCTCGGCAGCGAGCTCGCTGTGTGTGAAGCACCCCTAAGGATGGCAAGGACAGCCATGGAGTCACTGCCAAGGTGTAAGAACGGCCATGGAGTCACTGCCAAGGTGTAAGGACGGCCATGGAGTCACTGCCAAGGTGTAAGGACGGCCATGGAGTCACTGCTAAGGTGTAAGGACGGCCATGGAGTCACTGCCAAGGTGTAAGGACGGCCATGGAGTCACTGCCAAGGTGTAAGGACGGCCATGGAGTCACTGCCAAGGTGTAAGGATGGCCATGGAGTCAATGTCAAGGTGTAAGGATGGCCATGGAGTCACTGCCAAGGTGTAAGGACAGCCATGGAGTCACTGCCAAGGCGTAAGGACGGCCATGGAGTCACTGCCAAGGCGTAAGGACGGGGATGGAGTCACTGCCAAGGCGTAAGGACGGCCATGGAGTCACTGCCAAGGCATAAGGAAGGCCATGGAGTCACTGCCAAGGCGTAAGGACGGCCATGGAGTCACTGCCATGGTGTAAGGACGGCCATGGAGTCACTGCCATGGTGTAAGGACGGCCATGGAGTCACTGCCAAGGCGTAAGGACGGCCATGGAGTCACTGCCATGGTGTAAGGACGGCCATGGAGTCACTGCCATGGTGTAAGGACGGCCATGGAGTCACTGCCATGGTGTAAGGACGGCCATGGAGTCACTGCCATGGTGTAAGGACGGCCATGGAGTCACTTCCAAGGCGTAAGGACGGCCATGGAGTCACTGCCAAGGCGTAAGGACGGGGATGGAGTCACTGCCAAGGCGTAAGGACGGCCATGGAGTCACTGCCAAGGCATAAGGAAGGCCATGGAGTCACTGCCAAGGCGTAAGGACGGCCATGGAGTCACTGCCATGGTGTAAGGACGGCCATGGAGTCACTGCCATGGTGTAAGGACGGCCATGGAGTCACTGCCAAGGCGTAAGGACGGCCATGGAGTCACTGCCATGGTGTAAGGACGGCCATGGAGTCACTGCCATGGTGTAAGGACGGCCATGGAGTCACTGCCATGGTGTAAGGACGGCCATGGAGTCACTGCCATGGTGTAAGGACGGCCATGGAGTCACTGACTAGTTAGTGCACTGCTTTATAGGCTGACCATGCAAATAAAAGCTATGGATAACATCACAATGGTGGATTAATAGGATGGTTTTAAAGTCTCTTGGGAAATCTTAGCAATTATTTCTGCATAGTGTAAACACCATTAGGGAAATACATACTTGAGAAAGTCTCTGTGAGGCCTTCATATTGGAATAGGCCAGATTCATCAAAATCTACTTAGTTACCCATAGCAACCAATCACAGCACAGCTTCATTTTACCAGAGCAGTTTAAAAAATGAAAGCTGATCTCTGATTGGTTGCTATGGGCAGCAGATCCATTGAACCCTGAGCCTTTCCACTCCCGTTGTCAACAATGTATTTTGGCACACAGTCTGTCATGCCAGTGTTTAACAATGGTAGATAACTGGAAGTGTAGGAAATGTGTTCACCTGGAAAGGATGAAAGTCACAACCACTGAAATAACACATGACATGGCTATAGCAGCCCTCACGATGAATGAATACTGGAAGAAAGGGGTTAATCCATGCTGTCGTAGTTAAGGAGACCATAAGAGAAAATTCCTGGATATGATTTATTAATTGACGCGTTTGGGAGTGAAAACTTCTTCTTCAGGACAATCACAATAAAGAATCTTAATCCTGATATAGCCATGTCTCTTACCTCATGTGCAGGGCATTACAGCTTAGGTATCCATGGTTGTGACCACTCATATAGCAACAGATAGTTACCATGGTCATAACTGTGGATACCTAAGCTGCAATGCCCTGCACATGAGGTAAGAGACATGCCTATATCAGGAGAACTATACTACATTTCTAATTGGAGGCATTTGTAAATGTTTATTATTATTGCGCCTACTACAGATTGGGATAGGATCTTGGAAATTGGAATAAACCTTTGTGTTGGGACCAGCCCACAATGGGAGGGGTTAGTTGATAGGGTAAGAGACGTTCATTCTGCAAGAGTCGCAGCAGTGAAGGTCTACTGAGCCATCGTTACGGACGGAGAGTCTGTAGGTTGTGAAGATTGCATACAGTGGGTGGATTGTTGCTGCAATGAGAAGAAAGGAGACTGGATATGAGAAAGCGCGAACCTCGAGAATTGACTAAGACACGGAGTGTAATGAGAGAACGATCCTCGAACAGAATGGCCTAAGACAATAGGAGCCAGGGAAAGGACTCTAGTGGCCAGGCCCATTAGCCGGTAAGGTAACGGGTTTGTCCTACCTGGTGTGTGACCAAAGTGGGCTTATCCGAGCGGATTCTCCCCGAATGTCTGAGAGCGCAAGACTCTCCTCTGACCATGGAACTGGGACCCTCAATCCTCACCCCTGGAAGGAGACTAGACGTGAAAGCCTCGAGAATTGACTAAGACACGGAGTGTAATGAGAGAATGATCCTCGAACAGAATGGCCTAAGACAATAGGAGCCAGAGGACAGGTAATTGCCAGGTCCATTAGCCGACAAGGTAACGGGTTTGTCCTACCTGGTGTGTGACCGAAGTGGGCTTATCCGGGCAGATTCTCCCCAAATGTCTGAGAGCGCAAGACTCTACTCTGACCATGGAACTGGGACCCTCAATCCTCACCCCTGGAAGGAGACTAGACATGAAAGCCTCGAGAATTGACTAAGACATAGAGTGTAATGAGAGAATGATCCTCGAACAGAATGGCCTAAGACAATAGGAGCCAGAGGACAGGATTCTAGTGGCCAGGCCCATTAGCCGGCAAGGTAACGGGTTTGTCCTACCTGGTGTGTGACCGAAGTTGGCTTATCCGAGCGGATTCTCCCCGAATGTCTGAGAGCGCAAGACTCTCCTCTGACCACGGAACTGGGACCCTCAATCCTCACCCCTGGAAGGAGACTAGAAGTGAAAGCCTCGAGAATTGACTTAAGGCCCCGTCACACACAGAGATAAATCTTTGGCAGATCTGTGGTTGCAGTGAAATCATGGACATATTGTTCCATTTGTACACAGCCACAAACCTAGCACTGATTGTCCACAATTTCACTGCAACCACAGATCTGCCGCAGATTTACCTGTGTGTGTGACAGGGCCTTAAGACACGGAGTGTAATGAGAGACTGATCCTCGAACAGAATGGCCTAAGACAATAGGAGCCAGAGGACAGGTAGTTGCCAGGTCCATTAGCCGACAAGGTAAGTTTGGTAGGTTTGTCCTACCTGGTGTGTGACTGAAGTTGGCTTATCCAAATGGATTCTCCCGAATGTCTGAGAGCGCAAGACTCTACTCTGACCACGGAACTAGGACCCTCAATCCTCACCCGTGAAACCGAGCTGAGCTGGATTGTGCTGGAACTCCCAGGACCAGTAAGATCTGAAGCAACCCAGCGGGAACTAGGACTGTGTCTCAATATGCCTTCTAGACCTGTAACATGCTGTAGAGGTTGTGGCTTCGAGTCCCAGGGATGCTCACAGAAAATTATATTTTTGCAATTAGAAAAAAATTAACATTTTTCACTTTGTTTGTTTTTCAGTGATTTTATAGGAAAAAAACATTTGGATATTCTTCATCTCTACAGGAACATAGATATACACTGCTATGTACACATCTATCTCTATGTACCTCTGCTTCTGAGTTCACTGCCTGCAATGCAGCTCAAGATCACCAATTCTCCTACTTGGAAAAATTGAAAGTTCGAGTCTTGGAGAGGCGAAAAGAAAAAATTCCTTATTAAAATTATGTATTGTATATTTGCAGAGAGATGTGGTCCATCCACCCAAGGAAGTTGCACCATGGAACCAGCTAAAGAGAGTGAGACAAAGTCGGGACAAAGCTCTGACCTGCAAGGACAGCAGGACTGAGCCCTCAAATCGGGACAGTCCTGCTGAATCCAGGATGGTTGGGTGCTACGCAGGAGAGTCCTTAGCCCTCTCCTCACACAACAGGCACAAGCGATCAGAGCTAGCCCCTGTTGCTGCAGTGTAACTACTTATACTTTTCTAACAGTGACATTTAGTAGTCCAAACTTGTTGGGTCATCCATTTGGGCCACCATAGCCCCTACCTTTGCGCCGTAAAGGGTTGCAATGGCATCCAGTGTATGCCATCTTTATAGGAGTTTGTAAAATTCACTATATAGTGTCAAATTGCAACATATAGTATAAGCTATAAAATAACTGAAGGTTCGGGTCCCTTAGGGGGCCTAAGTTATAAATAGAAAAATTTAAAGAAAAGTTAAACATCTAAAAACAAATAATAATTTAATAACAAAAATAAATAAATAAAAAAAAAAAAATCATCCACAGTGTCCGTACAAGTCCAGTCTATCGAAATAAAAAAATATTTAACCCATAGTTAAAAATTACAAAAATTCTAAAGATCATGATTGGTGGTTTTAGTCCCACACTTTATCCAAAAAATACAATAAAAAGCAATTAAAATGTTCTATGTGCTCCAAAATGATACAAAAGAAAATTACAACTCCATGCACAAAGTACGGCTCCACCGAGGGAGAATAAAAAAAGTTACAGGTCTCAGAAAATGGCGACATAAATCCAAATTTTTTTTACAAAGTTCAGAATTTTTTAACTAAAATATTTTAAAAAATACAACATTTCGTATTGTCAGTCGTTCTTATTGCACAATGTAAGCCATAAAATTAAACCTCCCCCCAAAAAAATTGTTTGTTTTTTTATTTTATTTTTCTTTTCAGTACATTATATAGTAAAATGATTGATTGATTATTTAAAGCTATAAATCATCCAGAAAAAAAATTAAACTTGGGGGTTTCATTCAAAATTTTGCATTTTTTTTTTGCCTTTTAAAAGACTCTTTGTTTTCCTGCACATTCATCTTTGCTTGTGGTTAATTGAGAAGGTGCTCAGAAAAAAAATAAAAAAGAAAAAAATAGTTAAAAGAATTACAAACTATCCTCCAGACAGACATATTGAGCTCACTGATGGTTTCTCAGTTGATTCATTCTTAAAAAAAAATATTAATAACCCTAGTCATAACAATTTTTTTCGGAGCTCCTTCACAGTTTATTTATGACTAGGGATATTAATATATTTTTATTTATTTTTTTTTTTTAAGAATGAATCAACTGAGAAACCATCAGTGAGCTCAATATGACTGTGGAGAATAGATTGTAACTGAATTTTTTTTTTTGAGACCCTTCTCATTTTTTTAAGAGTTAAAATGTATCCTCCAGACAGTCATATTGAGCTCACTGATGGTTTCTCAGTTGATTCATTCTTAAAAAAAATATATATATATATTAAAAGCCCTAGTCATAAATAAACTGAGAAGGGGCTCAGAAAAAAAAAATAGTTAAAAGAGTTACAAACTATCCTCCAGACAGTCATATTGAGCTCACTGATGGTTTCTCAGTTGATTCATTCTTAAAAAAAATATAGAAATAAAGATTATTATTAATAATAATAATAATAATAATAATAATAATAGCCCTAGTCATAAATAATCTGAGAAGGGGCTCAGAAAAAAAAATAGTTAAAACAGTTACAAACTATCCTCCAGACAGTCATATTGAGCTCACTGATGGTTTCTCAGTTGATTCATTCTTAAAAAAAAATATAGAAATAAAGATTATTATTATTATTATTATTATTATTATTATTATTAATAATAATAATAATAATAATAATAATAATAATAATAATAATAGCCCTAGTCATAAATAACCTGAGAAGCGGCTCAGAAAAAAAATTGTTAAAAGAGTTACAAACTATCCTCCAGACAGTCATATTGAGCTCACTGATGGTTTCTCAGTTTCCTCATTCTTAAAAAAAAAATATTACTAGCCCTAACAGTTAAAAGAGTTACAAACTATCCTCCAGACAGTCATATTGAGCTCACTGATGGTTTCTCGGTTGATTCTTTCTTAAAAAAAATTATTAGCGCTAGTCATAAATAAACAGAGAAGGGGCTGATTAAAAAAATAGTCAAAAGAATTACAAACTATCCTCCAGACAGTCATATTGAGCTCACTGTTGGTTTCTCAGTTGATTCATTGTTGAAAAAAAAATATTAATAGCCCTAGTCATAAATAGGGAAAAAAAAAAAGTTAAAAGAGTTACAAACTGTAATCCAGACAGTCATATTGAGCTCACTGATGGTTTCTTAGTTTCCTCATTCTTAAAAAAAAATATTAACAGCCATAATAAAAAAAATTTGGGAACAACTCCTCTTCTACACTAAGCAACCCAATGATATTGGCTATACAACAGATGGTGAAGCACAAGTCACCAAAGACTACTCCAACTGTGGCTACAGGTGGTTTTTCACACTCTGGTTCTGCCAGGAGCGTTGTTGTTCCGCCAGGAGCGTTGTTGTTCCGCCTGGTGCAATGATCTCAGATTTAGTTGCTTTCTTGTTCTTGCTCCTTTGCAGGTCATTGTATACCCAGAAAAGGGCAAGTGTGAATACAACAGAAAAGACAATGGCCTGGATGAAATCCAATCTACCTACTGTATACTGGAAACTAGAGACCCGACATGCCAAGTTACTTATTAAAAAAAAAGAAAAAAGAATAAAAAAAAATAAAAAAAAAGCTGTTGGCATGAATGAAAATGAAAAAACAGAGGATGGCTCATAACTTTCTAATCTGAAGGAACATTTTGCACTTGCCAAAAGCCGGTCTCCTGCCATAAACTGAGCAGCGAGAAGGATTTGTGTTACTTTCTTGGATGAAATTTCATATAGCGATCGGGTTCTGAAATGACCTCATGCGTCTTACTGCAGTGACGGGATGTGAAAAATGACTTTTGGCCAGGACCGTGTTTGCTAATTACTATTCTGTCACTACTGATTATTACGCTCTACATAAAGGACGACGAGCCGCGGCCAATTCACTTCTCATAATGAGGCGCTTCATAGGGATGGCCACCAGTCATCGTCTTCTTGCGATCAGATGATCAATTAACATCAGACTGCTGAAATCCCCAGTGATCAATCACTAAGACCTCATTCAGACTTCCGTTTTCACATCCATGTTCTATGCTTGTGTGACGCCCCAGGACTATCAGGTTGTCACAGGGTACTGCGCAAACTGTCCTTTCGTGCAGTATTCCAAGTCCCTTATGGTTCTGGGTCCCTATCTAAATGGTGTTGCTTCCAACAGCAAATCAAATCCTAGATACACCCTGCATCACACCCACCAGTGGACGGCTTGAGTGGAATAGAGTCGCCCACCTGGGGGGGGGTCAGGGAGGGGAGGTGAGGAGTGTAGTCACTCAGAGTGAGAGTGAAAGTCAGAGAGTGAGAGACAGGAGGTTGGGAGCGGTGGCTCCTAGAGAAGCTGTCTAGGTTGCGACAGTGGTCTGGGCCTAGAGGAGTCGGACCCACGGTCGCAGGGGATTGTGGCAAGGTGCCTGGACCAGTTGAGGAGGCTAGTCAGTGGCCTAGCACTATCACCGGTCCAGGTCCGAAGGAACGACGGGGTACACGGACCCTAGGTCGGGGAATAGCTTCAGGCAACCCGACAATTCACCTGAGGAGAACGGAGCCTTTATGATCCGTTCCCACCCATTCCAGAATCGGGGCATTAGCGCCACGAGGGGGATAGGACTTTCCATCACACACTCGGATCACACTCTCGGATCACACTCTCGGATCACACTCTCGGATCACACTCTCGGATCACAGTCTCGGATCATACTTTCGGATCATACTTTCGGATCACACTCTCGGATCACGCTCTCGGATCATACTCTCGGATCACATTCTTGGATCATACTCTCGGATCACATTCTTGGATCACACTCTCGGATCACACTCTCGGATAACACACTCTCGGATCACACTCTCGGATCACACTCTCAGATCACACTCTCGGATAACACACTCTCGGATCACACTCTCGGATCACACTCTCGGATCACACTCTCGGATCACACTCTCGGATCACACTCTCGGATCACACTCTCGGATCACACTCTCGGATAACACACTCTCGGATCACACTCTCGGATCACACTCTCGGATCACACTCTCGGATCACACTCTCGGATCACATTCTTGGATCACACTCTCGGATCACACTCTCGGATAACACACTCTCGGATCACACTCTCGGATCACAGTCTCGGATCATACTTTCGGATCACACTCTCGGATCACACTCTCGGATCACACTCTCGGATCACACTCTCGGATCACACTCTCGGATCATACTCTCGGATCACACTCTCGGATCACACTCTGATCAGAGTGGGGTTAGCATTAGTGGATCGATTTTTTTCGAATGAGAAAAAAAACGGTCATCTGCAGTGAACCTGACTGTTCATGATCCGGATAGATCCACTTTGAAGGACACGTCAGCTTTAAAGGAATCTCAATTTTCCCAGCTAAATTTCTGGTTGATTCTTGAAAAAAATCTGTTGAAATTGAGCTGATTAAATCCATCATTGTCCTTATATGAAGCTTAATGTCTGTAATGTCTGTAAGAATAGACTCTGGCTCCAAAATAAACTCCAAAACCTAAGAAGCTCCGAATACAATGGACCTAATAAAGGTGTCATCTGATCACAGGAAAGAGGAGGCCGAGCCGTTTCCTCGTATCACATCCACACCCTAGGCTCCTCAGACTGAGACACACAACACGCCTGTTTTCTCACACAAATCAGATTTCTTTTTTCGGGGAATATTAATTGAAGTCAAGAACGGATCAGGCTCCGGGGGTCAACCTTTTATTTCACCAGAAATCGCTTTATATAGGAGATATTATGAAAGTACAAAGGAAAGGCAGCAAAGAAGATGTCTGCTCATCCTCAAGAGGTGGACCTCAAAAGTCAAGAACCTTAATGGGGTTGTCACTAACCCCACTGATTCAAGACATTAAAGGGAACCTGTGACCACTTTTTTGGTCTATAAGCTGCGGCCACCACCACCGGGCTCTTATATACAGCATTCTAACAAGTTGTATATAAGAGCCCAGGCCGGGGGTATAACATAAAAAACACTTTATAATACTTACCTAATGGTCGCGTGGTTGGCCATATGGGCGTCTCCATTGTCCGGTGCTTCCTCTTTCAGCCATCTTCGTCCTCTCTCTGACTCCTGTGTGCATGACGCGTCTACGTCATACACACTCGCCGATCCTGCGCAGGCGCACTACAATACTTTGATCTGCCCTACTCAGGACCTGAATGTCGGCGAGTGTGGATGACGTTGGACGTGTCATGCACCGCGGCTAGAGAAGGAGAACAAAGATGGCCAAAAGAGGCGGCGCCGGGACCGGACAACAGAGACGCCCATAAGGCCCACCGCAGGACCGTTAGGTAAGTATTATAAAGTGTTTTTTTTATGTTATACCTCCGGCCTGGGCTCTTATATACAGCATGTTAGAATGCTGTATATAAGAGCCCGGTGGTGGTGGCTGCAGCTTATAGGCCGAAAAAGTGGGGCCAGGTTCCCTTTAAGAGCTGCTGAGCTTATTGATTGTCTGCAGCTCTGTCAGCGCTGCAGACAAACAGAGACTGGGGGCAGTGCCACTGAGCTCAATGATTGGCTACAATGCTGTAGTCTACTACGTACGTCTGGATGTCCGCCTGCAATAGGCGTATACGGCCGAAAATGGTGCACAACAGAGCCCACGATGACTCCGTCTGTACCATTATAATCAGTGGCCCTGTTGGAGCATATGTTTGAGTCCCACTTTGCAGGGGGTTTGGACAGAATCCCCGACGGGACCACCGAACGGGGAGAGGAACGCAGTGTGAAAGCGGCCTGAGGGGTCATATGTTGATGGCTGTGAGCTACGAGCAAAAATGTGTGATCCATGGTGGGTCTGGATCCTCTACTAATCTCTATAACAAAACGTAAAAGTACTTCGCTAATAAATGTGCTCTTAAAGGGAACCTGTACGCACATGTTTACATTTGGAAGTAGGGGGTATCGCTGCATTGGTGCTTCTTCTACAATAGATATTAAACCTATTTTATAGTGATCCAATGTGCAAATCAGGAGAAACAAAGGTGAAAGCCAGATGCAAATCAAGGCCGAAGTATTAGTATTAATATTGATTCCTCCAATAGCGTTGGAACGCCCCCAATGCACTTCCTGCCTGATTTGCATATGGCTTCTACCCTTGATTTCTCATGACTGGCACATCCAGTCTCTTCCAAAATAGTATCATTTTTATTGTAGGACAAGTGCCTGTACAGTGCTACCACTACTTCCATATGTGAAAACGCGGCGACACGTTCCCTTTAAGCTCTCGTTATTTTTCTCAACAACTATTTGGTATCTCTAAAAAAAAAAATGTGTCTTGTTTCATCAACTTCGGAGACACAACATTTTAATTTTTCCCATCAACTGACTTTTTTTGCAATTTTATTGATAGCATTCTGGATTACATATGCTGCTTTGATCACTCTTTTTTGCATTTATTAAGGAATTGTGCAGACCAAAAATCTGGCGCTTTAATTTTTCTCTCCTTATGGCATTTACCATTCAGGTTAATTAGTTTTATATTTTGAACACAGTTGTACCAAATATGCTTATTTGTGGGGGAAAGAAGAGGTCATTTTAATTTTTTTTTTTATCTCTTTTAACTATTAAAAAAAAAATACATTTTTTTAGCTGCTCTATAAATTGCAAAACAACTGTATTGCATTATATAAACATTACTGGCTGCAGTACCCAGCATTGCCTGGAATAGTAACTAAGTGTCTCTCTCTGTCCCTCTCTCCCTCTATCCCACTCTCTCACTCCAACTCTGTCTGTCTCCTCCCTCTCTGTCTGCCTCTCTCTCTGTGTGTCTTTGTGTGTCTCTGTTTCTCTGTGTTTTTCTGTGTGTGTCTCTGTATCTGTCTCTGTCCAGATGTGTGTGTGTGTGTGTGCGTGTGTGTCTCTGTGTGTGCCTCTGTTTCAGCCTCTGTGTTTGTGTCTCTATGTTGCTGTCTCTGTGTCGATGTCTGTTTCTGTATCAGTCTCTGTGTGTCTCTGTGTGTGTCTGTCTCTGTATGTGTGTGTCTGTGTATCTGTCTCTGTGTGTGTCTGTCTCTGTCTCTGTGTGTCTCTTTGTGTGTCTGTCTCTGTGTGTCTGTGTATCTGTCTCTGTGTGTCTCTATCTGTCTGTCTCTGTGTGTCTCTGTGTGTGTGTCTCTGTGTGTGTGCTTCTGTGTCTATGTATCTGTCTCTGTGTGTCTCTGTGTGTCTGTCTCTGTCCGTGTGTCTCTTTGTGTGTCTGTCTCTGTGTGTCTGCTTGTGTGTCTGTCTCTGTGTGTCTGTCCCTGTCTGTGTGTCTCTTTGTGTATCTGTCTCTCTGTGTCTGTCTGTGTGTCTCTGTGTCTGTGTATCTGTCTCTGTGTGTGTGTGTGTGTGTGTGTGTGTGTGTCTGTCTCTGTGTGTCTCTTTGTGTGTCTGTGTGTCTCTGTGTATGTCTCTGTGTGTCTCTGTATGTGTCTCTCTCTGTGTGTCTGTGCATCTCTGTATATCTGTCTCTGTGTGTCTCTGTGTGTGTCTGTCTTTGTCTCTGCGTGTCTCTTTGTGTGTCTGTGTGTCTCTGTGTGTCTGTCTGTGTGTCTGTGCGTCTCTGTATATCTGTCTCTGTGTGTCTCTGTGTGTGTCTGTCTTTGTCTCTGCGTGTCTCTTTGTGTGTCTGTGTGTCTCTGTGTGTCTGTCTGTGTGTCTCTGTGTCTGTGTATCTGTCTCTGTGTGTCTCTGTGTGTGTCTGTCTTTGTCTCTGCGTGTCTCTTTGTGTGTCTGTGTGTCTCTGTGTATCTGTCTCTGTGTGTCTTTGTGTGTGTCTGTCTGTCTCTGTGTGTCTCTTTGTGTGTCTGTGTGTCTCTGTGTATCTGTCTCTGTGTGTCTCTGTATGTGTCTCTCTCTGTCTCTGTGTGTCTGTGCGTCTCTGTGTATCTGTCTCTGTGTGTCTGTCTGTGTGTCTCTGTGTATCTGTCTCTGTGTGTCTCTGTGTGTGTCTGTCTTTGTCTCTGCGTGTCTCTTTGTGTGTCTGTGTGTCTCTGTGTATCTGTCTCTGTATGTGTCTGTCTCTGTGTCTCTTTGTGTGTCTCTGTGTATCTGTCTCTGTGTGACTCTGTGTGTCTGTCTCTACCTATATCATATTACCTCACACAAAAGCTTCTTATACTAAGAATGTTAAGAATGTCCTTCGTTGCCTATAGCAACCTATCACAGCTGCTATTAACAACCTGTAGGTCCCCAGTTCCAGTGACTTTAATGTATACAGGTTTTTCGGCAAATAACTGTATTCAGGGAACATAGTCACATGGGGCTTCTGTGCAAAATGTTGTGATGGTAAATGTGACAGTGCAGATTCCTTTAGCGGTCATAAATACACACATACATACACTCAGCTTTATACTGTATAATAGATGACATCCACTTGAGAAGCCCAGACACAGGCTAAGTGTCACAGGAAGACATACTGGATCTCATGACAACCCTTAGACCTGATGAGACTTGCGTCCCACTCCGCTCTCCATAGATTTCAATAAATAAAAGGGGCAACTTAAAGATGATGGAGAATATAACTTATGATTTAAGCAGTTTGCTAAAAAGTCAGTGAGAATATAATTTACATGATTCCTTTTATAACTATAGCAGATCATATTTATGACATACTATTAGACTATCGGGCTGTGTGCACACAGTGCATTTTTTTTATGCAGTTTGTGGCCCAAATCTGCAGGTCTATCTTTCCGCCAGCAAAGTCTATAAGGATTCTAAAGCGCCGTGCACACGTTGCTTTTTTTTCCCCTTGCAGATTTAGTGCAGAAAATAAGCTGCAATATGTCAATTGTTGGTGTGCTTTTTTCCAGCATTTTTTAACCCTTCCACCCATTGACTTCATTAAGAAAAATGCATGGCACTCTCTCTCTCTCTCGTGTTTTTGGGGTTAATAAAGTGGTGAAAGCGTGCTTTTTTTGTCTTTTATTTCAAATAAAAGATTTTTGGGGTGTTTGTGTTTATTTACCTTCAGTTATAGATTAGTGATGGGGGTGTCTCATACATGCCTGCCATCACTAATCTATGGCTCACTAGCAGCTGTACTCCTTATTAGGGTACCCTCACACGAGTGTGAAAAATGGACTAATGCAACGCGAGAAAATCTGACCAATGTTAGTCAATGAGGGAGAGCAGTTGGTCAGATTCTGGATGGGAGAAAAGTCACAACATGCTGCGATTTTCTGTAAGAGCCGTATCCCTCGCACCCATTCAAGTGTTTGGGTGCGAGAGAAACATCGGACTGCACTCGGAGGTTATCCAATTGCAGTGCAATATACACACAGGTTGACAATGGAGGAGATGGGGGGCATTAACCCCTCCCTCTCCTCCGCAGCGCCCATCCCCAGATTCACAGCTGTGACCCGATTGCAAGATCGGATCGCAGTCGCATGACACTCGGCTCACGCTCGCTGCAGAGCCTGAGTCGGGGGTCATTAGCATATCGCATCGGATGCCATACACTAGTGTGACTCCAGCCTTACCCCGATTGCCACCGCACCAGGGCAATGGGAA